>NC_086102.1:97842224-98159249 GCF_963921235.1 Mobula hypostoma
ACAACTCCTCCCTTGGAGGGTTAGACACCCTGAGCCAATAGGCTGGTCCTGGACTTATTTCCTGGCATAATTTACATATTACTATTTAACTATTTATGGTTTTATTACTATTTATTATTTATGGTGCAACTGTAACGAAAAACAATTTCCCCCGGGATCAATAAAGTATGACTATGACTATGGGGCAGAAGACGCTGGTGGCAGTTGTGTACAGGCCACCTATCAGTAGTAGTGAGGTTGGGGATGGCATTTAACAGGAAATTAGAAATGCGTGCAATAAAGGAACAGAAGTTATCATGGGTGACTTCAATCTACATATAGATTGGGTGAACCAAATTGGTAAAGGTGCTGAGGAAAAGGATTTCTTGGAATGTATGCGGGATGGTTTTCTGAACCAACCTGTAGAGAGCAGGCCATTCTAGACTGGGTATTGAGCAATGAGGAAGGGTTAATTAGCAATCCCGTCATGAGAGGCCCCTTGGGTAAGAGTGACCATAATATGGTGGAATTCTTCATTAAGATGGAGAGTGACATAGTTAATTCAGAAACAAAGGTTCTGAATTTAAAGAAGGGTAACTTTGAAGGTATGAGATGTGAATTAGCTAAGATAGACTGACAAATGATACTTAAAGGGTTGACGGTGGATATGCAATGGCAAGCATTTAAAGATCACATGGATGAACTACAACAATTCTTCATCCAGTTTGGTAAAAGAATAAACCAGGGAAGGTAGTGCACCCGTGGCTGACATGGGAAATTAGAGATAGTATCAATTCTAAAGAAGAAACATACAAATTAGCCAGAAAAAGCAGCATTCCTGAGAACTGGGAGAAATTCAGAGTCCAGCAGAGGAGGACAAAGGGCTTAATTAGGAAAGGGTAAAAAGATTATGAAAGAAAGCTGGCAGGGAACATAAAAACTGACAGTAAAAGCTTTTATAGATATGTGAAAAGAAAAAGATTGGTTAAGACAAATGTAGGTCCCTTACAGTCAGAAAAAGGTGAATTGATCATGGGGAACAAGGATGGCAGACCAATTGAATAACTACTTTGGTTCTGTCTTCACTAAGCAGGACATAAATAATCTTCAGGAAATAGTAGGGTATCGAGGGTCTAGTGAGATGGAGGAACTGAGGGAAATACATGTTAGTAGGGAAGTGGTGTTAAGTAAATTGAAGGGATTAAAGGCAGATAAATCCCCAGGGCCAGATGGTCTGCATCCTAGAGGGCTTAAGGAAGTAGCCCAAGAAATAGTGGATGCATTAGTGATAATTTTTCAAAACTCTTTAGATTCTGGACTAGTTCCTGAGGATTGGAGGGTGGTTAATGTAACCCCGCTTTTTAAAAAAGGAGGGAGAGAGAAACCGGGGAATTATAGACCGCTTAGCCTAACATCGGTGGTGGGGAAAATGCTAGAGTCAGTTATCAAAGATGTGATGACAGCACATTTGGAAAGCGGTGAAATCATCGGACAAAGTCAGCATGGATTTGTGAAAGGAAAATCATGTCTGATGAATCTCATAGAATTTTTTGAGGATGTAACTAGTAGAATGGATAGGGGAGAACCAGTGGATGTGGTATATTTGGATTTAAAAAAGGCTTTTGACAAGGTCCCACACAGGAGATTAGTGTGCAAACTTAAAGCACACGGTATTGATGTGGATAGAGAATTGGTTGGCAGACAGGAAGCAAAGAGTGGGAATAAACGGGACCTTTTCAGAATGGCAGGCAGTGACAAGTGGGGTACTGCAAGGCTCAGTGCTGGGACCCCAGTTGTTTACAATATATATTAATGACTTAGATGAGGGAATTAAATGCAGCATCTCCAAGTTTGCGGATGACACAAAGCTGGGCAGCAGTGTTAGCTGTGAGGAGGATGCTAAGAGGATGCAGGGTGACTTGGATAGGTTAGGTGAGTGGGCAAATTCATGGCAGATGTAATTTAATGTGGATAAATGTGAGATTATCCACTTTGGCGGCAAAAACAGGAAAACAGATTATTATCTAAATGGTGGCCGATTCAGAAAAGGGGAGGTGCAACGAGACCTGGGTGTCATTATACACCAGTCATTGAAAGTGGGCATGCAGGTACAGCAGGTACTGAAAAAGGCGAATGGTATGCTGGCATTCATAGCAAGAGGATTCGAGTACAGGAGCAGGGAGGTACTACTGCAGTTGTACAAGGCCTTGGTGAGACCACACCTGGAGTATTGTGTGCAGTTTTGGTCCCCTAATCTGAGGAAAGACATTCTTGCCATAGAGGGTGTACAAAGAAGGTTCACCAGATTAATTCCTGGGATGGCAGGACTTTCAAAGTCTGGATCGACTAAGCTTATACTCGCTGGAATTTAGAAGATTGAGGGGGGAATCTTATTGAAATATATAAAATTCGAAAGGGATTGGACAGGCTAGATGCAGGAAGATTGTTCCCGATTTTGGGGAAGTCCAGAACGAGGGGTCACAGTTTAAGGATAAAGGGGAAGCCTTTTAGGACCAAGATGAGGAAAAAGTTCTTCACACAGAGAGTGGTGAATCTGTGGAATTCTCTGCCACAGGAAACAGTTGAGGCCAGTTCATTGGCTATATTTAAGAGGGAGTTAGATATGGCCCTTGTGGCTAAAGGGATCGGGGGTACGGAGAGAAGGCAGGTACAGGGTTCTGAGTTGGATGATCAGCCATGATCATACTGAATGGCGGTGCAGGCTCGAAGGGCCGAATGGCCTATTCCTGCACCTATTTTCTATGTTTCTATGTTTCTATACTCAATTACCCGAAAGTAATGGAGAAATTAAGGGGAGAAATCAAAGAATAATTAGACCATTATGACATAGGAGAAACATCACCAGTGATCTTAAAGGATACATTGAAAGCTGTACGGGGGGCGGGGGGGGGGAATTATTTCCATTATTACACACATGAAAAAATTCAATGCACAAAAATTAAAAGAGGATGCTGTCTAAGCTGCAAGCCATCTTGGTCAATGTCTCCCATCCACTACATAATGTACTGGGTGGGCACAGGACTACATTTAGCCAGAGACTCATTCCACCGAGGTACAGCACAGAGCATCATAGGAAGTCATTCCTGCCTGTGGCCATCAAACTTTACAACTCCTCCCTTGGAGGGTTAGACACCTTGAGCCAATAGGCTGGTCCTGGACTTATTTCATAATTTACTGGCATAATTACATATTACTATTTAATTATTTATGGTTCTATTACTATTTATTATTTATGGTGCACCTGTAACGAAAACCAATTTCCCCCGGGATCAATAAAGTATGACTATGACTAAAATTAAAGCAACTTTAAGTTGTAGATAGCAACAAAATTAGTTCTAATTTAAAACAGGAAATTAAGAAAGTGCAAAGTGAAATTGATGATATTTCAATACACATTGGAAACTCAAAGAAACTTTCTCTACCTGAGACAAAAGAATTATGAAGTGGGAGGAAAATCAGCTAGATTATTAGCATATAAGTTACGTAAACAACAAGCAGACAATTCATAAAATAAAGAGTCCAAAAACAAAGCGTGTGGCGAATACAACAGGGAAAGTTCAAGAGAGTTTTGAAACATATTATCGACAGCTGTACTCTCAACCCCGGGCCTCCAATGAGTCCTATATAGACACTTCCCTGAATTCTTTAGATCTACCCAAGCTCACAGATTTACAAAATGAATGCCTATTAGAACTAGTAACTGCCAAAGAACTGAACACGGCCATCCCTAGATTAAAGGTCGGAAAGTCTCCAGGCTCTGATTGGTTTACCTCAGAGTGGTACAAATTGCTGAAGTCACAGTTAGTTCCACTATTACTTCACACCTTTAATTGGATCTTACAGAAAGGAGAAATCCCACCTTCCTGGAGAGAGGGAATTATCTCAGTTATTCCTAAAGGGGGTAAAGATAAGGGGGTAAAGAAAGGGGTAAACTAGAATGTGGTAATTACTAGCCAATCAGTGTTGTTAATTTGGACTACAAATTATTTACATCTATATTAGCTTGTAGACTGGAAAAGCTTCTACCTGGCCTCATCCACTTAGACCAGACTAGATTCATTCAGCAAAGTCAAACTCAGGATATCATAAGGAGAACTTTACACATACTAGTACAGGTTATTAAGAACGGGACAGAGACAATGGTAGTGGGATTAGACCCTGAGAAAGCTTTTGATTCAGTTAGTTGGGTATTCCTGTACAGAGTGTTAAGAAGATTCTGGTTTCAAGAAAAGTTTATTGAAGTAATCCAGACTTTATATGACAGCCCTACAGCTCAAATTATGATGATTGGGGACCTCTCTGACTTTTATTTTAGAGCGAGGAACGAGACAGGGATGCCCAATTTCTTCTCTCCTTTTTGCACTATACATTGAACCTCTTGCCCAGCTAATAAGACAGAGCGAAATTGTAAAAGGTATCAAGGTGGCAGGGACAGAACAGAAGGTGGCGCTATTCGCAGATGACATTTTAGTCTATTTGAGTGAACCAGAAAAATAATCATTTATAGGATTGCTTACACTGTTGGATGAGTTCGGGAAAATATCAGGTTATAAAATTAATGTAAAGAAAACACAGGCTTTGTCCACAGCATCCAAAAAACTGCAGGAGATATATGATCTTAAGTGGGAAGCTAAATCATGAAAATATTTAGGAATAACCCTGCCAGAAGATCTTTCAACATTGTCACAGGTAAATTATGGGCCATTAATTTCAGAAATAAAAGCAGATATACATAGGTGGAATCTTATCCCCTTTTTAAGTTTAAATTCAAGGATAAATATCATAAAAATGAGTATTCTCCCTCGGTTACTTTACCTTTTCCGGACTTCACCTGTGGAGGTGGACGATAATCAATTCAAGGAATGGGACATATGGATTTCCCGCTTTATCTGGCAAGGAAGGAAACCTAGAATCTGATTTAACACCTTACAGTTAGGAAAGGAAGAAGGAGGTATGGCACTTCCTTGTTTGAGAGTTAGTGTTACAAAATACACGTGGACTAAGATGTTAACTGTCCCGTGCTATTACCAGTGGGATTATCAGTTGATCTGCCACCTGTCTTCAGGAGTTTCGGCCCGCTTATGATCAAGACTCCTTCGAGGTGGTGGGCCAGCAGTGAGCTTAAAAACTTGGCATCTGCCTCTATCAGAATTGTTGGTCACTTCCATCCAACAGATTATTTTTATGCTTCATAACCCTTCATATGCTTTTATAACTCCTCTATTATATTGGTGCAATGGGGAATATAAGGCTCGATGGAAGTAAATAGAATTTGGATTGATTGACAGTATTCCTCTACAGGCCTCAATAGCAGACAAAGGACTGATGGCCCAATTGGAAAAGATTTAAAACAGCTGTATAAATCTCATATTAAAAGTATAGCAGAAGGTGGCTAATACATGTGGAATCAATAACATGTTAAAGCTTCTCAGATGGTGTGCTTATGATGCCGAATTTCTTCCCAGCAGAGGAGATAAAAGATTTGAACTGTGAAGAAAAGGTCTTACAACCTATCTCTCATTCACATATAAAAGTGGATTACAAAGTTTTCAATCCCTGCAGGACAAACATGACCGAGAACACAATGACTTTTTTAGAAACATAGAAACATAGAAAATAGGTGCAGGAGTAGGCCATTCGGCCCTTCCAGCCTGCACCGCCATTTATTATGATCATGGCTGATCATCCAACTCAGAACCCCACCCCAGCCTTCCCTCCATACCCCCTGACCCCTGTAGCCACAAGGGCCATATCTAACTCCCTCTTAAACATAGCCAATGAACTGGCCTCAGCAGTTTGCTGTGGCAGAGAATTCCACAGATTCACCACTCTCTGTGTGAAGAAGTTTTTCCTAATCTCGGTCCTAAAAGGCTTCCCCTCTATCCTCAAACTGTGACCCCTCGTTCTGGACCTCCCCAACATCGGGAACAATCTTCCCGCATCTAGCCTGTCCAATCCCTTTAGGATCTTATACGTTTCAATCAGATCCCCCCTCAATCTTCTAAATTCCAACGAGTACAAGCCCAGTTCATCCAGTCTTTCTTCATATGAAAGACCTGCCATCCCAGGAATCAATCTGGTGAACCTTCTTTGTACTCCCTCTATGGCAAAGATGTCTTTCCTCAGATTAGGGGACCAAAACTGCACACAATACTCCAGGTGTGGTCTCACCAAGGCCTTGTACAACTGCAGTAGTACCTCCCTGCTCCTGTACTCGAATCCTCTCGCTATAAATGCCAGCATACCATTCGCCTTTTTCACCGCCTGCTGTACCTGCATGCCCACTTTCAATGACTGGTGTATAATGACACCCAGGTCTCGTTGCACCTCCCCTTTTCCTAATCGGCCACCATTCAGATAATAATCTGTTTTCCTATTTTTGCCACCAAAGTGGATAACTTCACATTTATCCACATTAAATTGCATCTGCCATGAGTTTGCCCACTCACCCAACCTATCCAGGTCACCCTGCATCCTCTTAGCATCCTCCTCACTGCTAACACTGCCACCCAGCTTCGTGTCATCCGCAAACTTGGAGATGCTGCATTTAATTCCCTCATCCAAGTCATTAATATATATTGTAAACAACTGGGGACCCAGCACTGAGCCTTGCGGTACCCCACTAGTCACCGCCTGCCATTCTGAAAAGGTCCCGTTTATTCCCACTCTTTGCTTCCTGTCTGCTAACCAATTCTCCACCCACACCAATACCTTACCCCCAATACCGTGTGCTTTAAGTTTGCACACTAATCTCCTGTGTGGGACCTTGTCAAAAGCCTTTTGAAAATCCAAATATTAGGTACCTTCAAGTACAACATCATGTTAACCAGAGTTGTAGATATGAAGTAAAGGCATCCGTTAGTCTTGCGAGACCGTGGATCTGCGCCAGGAAAGTCTTCACTCTCCAGGGCGCAGGCCTGGGCAAGGTTGTATGGAAGACCGGCAGTTGCCCATGCTGCAAGTCTGCCCTCTCCACGACACCAATGTTGTCCAAGGGAAGGGTATTAGGACCCATACAGCTTGGCACCAGTGTCGTCGCAGAGCAATGTGTGATTAAGTGCCTTGCTCAAGGACACAACACGTTGACTTGGCTGGGGCTTGAACTCATGACCTTCAAGCCGCTAGTCCAATGCCTTAACCACTTGGCCATGTGCCCACTTGTAGATATACAGACATATCAACAGTAGAATTAGAATTTTTCAAGATTCTGAATTCGGCTTACAGTTCAATACCAAGTAAATCAACTTCTCCATTATATAATGCCCTCTCTCATGCCAAAAATTAAAACACATTGTATATTAAAGAGAAGTGAGAGAAAGAAGTGGGGTTGCTACTTTCAGAGGAGGCTTGGGGGAAAATGACCATATAACCATATAACAATTACAGCACTGAAACAGGCCATCTTGGCCCTTCAAGTCCTCTCTTACTCTTACTCTCACCTAGTCCCACCGACCTGCACTCAGCCCATAACCCTCTATTCCTTTCCTGTCCATATATCTATCCAATTTAACTTTAAACGACAACATCGAAACTGCCTCAATCACTTCTGCTGGAAGCTCGTTCCACACAGCTACCACTCTCTGATTGACGAAGTTCCCCCTCATGTTACCCCTAAACTTTTGCCCTTTAACTCTCAACTCATGTCCTCTTGTTTGAATCTTCCTCATTCTCAATGGAAAAAGCCTATCCACGTCAACTCTATTAATCCCCCTCATAATTTTAAACACCTCCATCAAGTCCCCCCCTCAACCTTCTACGCTCCAAAGAATAAAGACCTAACTTGTTCAACCTTTCTCTGTAACTTAGGAGATGAAACCCAGGCAACATTTTAGTAAACCTCCTCTGTACTCTCTCAATTTTATTGACATCTTTCCTATAATTCGGTGACCAGAACTGTACACAATACTCCAAATCTGGCCTTACCAATGCCTTGTACAATTTCAACATTACACCCCAACTCCTATACTCAATGCTCTGATCTATAAAGGCCAGCATACCAAAAGCTTTCTTCAACACCCTATCCACATGAGATTCCACCTTCAGTCAACGTGGCATGTTGGAGAAGGTGTGGCTCCAAGGAGGCAAATCATTTCCGTATTTTTTGGGATTGCCGTAAATTAAGTTTATATTGGTAAGGTATTCACAGAACATTAGTTAAGGTATTTAATTCTCAGATACCTCTGAACTTTGAGACTCTCTACTTGGGGCATGTATTGTTTTTGGACAAGAAGAGATACATAGAAATTAGTATTCGACCACGATTATTAATATTTTTTATAACAACTATTATGTGCCTAATTATTTTCTATATTATCTCAATGTGGACTTGTGAATGTACAAATTAATATAGATTTTCACAGATAAAAAATGGAAAAGGTTATATATGTAAAAAAAAGTTTGTGTATTACTTGTGAATACCTTATCCAAATAAAAATATTTTTTTTTAAAAAAGAATTAATTTTATTAAATGAGAGGTCATGTGTCTTCCTGTTGTGTGTGTTGCTTGGATTTCCAGCATCTGCAGACTTCCTCTTGTTTCTGAGGTCAACAGGGAAATGTACTATGGACATGTGGTCGATGTTTAGAGATCTCTTGCAGGATGTTAGGGATAAATTTGTTCTGGTGAGGAAGGTGAAGAATGGTAGGGTGAAGGAACCATGGGTGACAAGTGAGGTGGAAATTCTAGTCAGGTGGAAGAAGGCAGCATACATGAGGTTTAGGAAGCAAGGATCAGATGGGTCGATTGAGGAATATAGGGAAGCAAGAAAGGAGCTTAAGAAGGGGCTGAGAAGAGCAAGAAGGGATCATGAGAAGGCCTTGGCGGGTAGGGTAAAGGAAAACCCCAAGGCATTCTTCAATTATGTGAAGAACAAAAGGATGACAGGAGCGAAGGTAGGACTGATTAGAGATAAAGGTGGGAAGATGTGCCTGGAGGCTGTGGAAGTGAGTGAGGTCCTCAATGAATACTTCTCTTCGGTATTCACCAATGAGAGGGAACTTGATGATGGTGAGGACAACATGAGTGAGGTTGATGTTCTGGAGCATGTTGATATTAAGAGAGAGGAGGTGTTGGAGTTGTTAAAATAAATTAGGACGGATAAGTCCCCGGGGCCTGACGGAATATTCCCCAGGCTGCTCCATGAGGCGAGGGAAGAGATTGCTGAGCCTCTGGCTAGGATCTTTATGTCCTCGTTGTCCATGGGAATGGTACCGGAGGAGTGGAGGGAGGCGAATGTTGTCCCCTTGTTCAAAAAAGGTAGTACGGATAGTCCGGGTAATTATAGACCAGTGAGCCTTACATCTGTGGTAGGAAAGCGGTTGGAAAAGATTCTTAGAGATAGGATCTCTGGGCATTTAGAGAATCATGGTTTGATCAGGGACAGCCAGCATGGCTTTGTGAAGGGCAGATCGTGTCTAACAAGCCTGATAGAATTCTTTGAGGAGGTGACCAGGCATATAGATGAGGGTAGTGCACTGGATGTGATCTATATGGATTTTAGTAAGGCATTTGACAAGGTTCCACCAGTAGGCTTATTCAGAAAGTCAGAAGGCATGGGATCAAGGGAAGTTTGGCCAGGTGGATTCAGAACTGGCTTGCCTGCAGAAGGCAGAGGGTCGTGGTGGAGGGTGTACATTCAGATTGTGACTAGTGGTGTCCCACAAGGATCTGTTCTGGGACCTCTACTTTTCGTGATTTTTATTAACGACCTGGATGTGGGGGTAGAGGGGTGGGTTGGCAAGGTTGCAGATGACACAAAGGTTCGTGCTGTTGTAGATAGTGTAGAAGATTGTCGAAGATTGCAGAGAGACATTGATAGGATGCAGGAGTGGGCTGAGAAGTGGCAGATGGAGTTCAACCCGGAGAAGTGTGAGGTGGTACACTTTGGAAGGACAAGCTCCAAGGCAGAGTACAAAGTAAATGGCAGGATACTTGGTAGTGTGGAGGAGCAGAGGGATCTCGGGGTACATGTCCACAGATCCCTGAAAGTTGCCTCACAGGTGGATAGGGTAGTTAAGAAAGCTTATGGGGTGTTAGCTTTCATTAGTTGAGGGATAGAGTTTAAGAGTCGCGATATAATGATGCAGCTCTATAAAACTCTGGTTTGGCCACACTTGGAGTACTGTGTCCAGTTCCGGTCACCTCACTATAGGAAGGATGTGGAAGCATTGGAAAGGGTACAGAGGAGATTTACCAGGATGCTGCCTGGTTTAGAGAGTATGGATTATGATCAGAGATAAAAGGAGCTAGGGCTTTACTCTTTGGAGAGAAGGAGGATGAGAGGAGACATGATAGAGGTGTACAAGATAATAAGAGGAATAGATAGAGTCGATAGCCAGCGCCTCCTCCCCAGGGCACCACTGCTCAATACAAGAGGACATGGCTTTAAGGTAAGGGGTGGGAAGTTCAAGGGGGATATTAGAGGAAGGTTTTTTACTCAGAGAGTGGTTGGTGCGTGGAATGCACTGCCTGAGTCATTGGTGGAGGCAGATACACTCGTGAAGTTTAAGAGACTGCAAGACAGGTATATGGAGGAATTTAAGGTGGGGGGTTATATGGGAGGCAGGGTTTGAGGGTCAGCACAACATTGTGGGCCAAAGGGCCTGTACTGTGCTGTACTATTATATGTTCTATGTTATTCAACCAACTTGTATTACTGTGGTATAGGGATCATGCTGTGCACTGAGCCACATAGTAATGTATAGGGCAGTCAGTCGGGGCATTACGGAGTTAGGAAGTTATAATGCAGTTATAGAAGACCTTAATGAGGCTACACTCAGAGTATTGGGTACAGTTTTGATCACCTGTTATGAGAAAGATGTTATTACACTAAAAAAGCACAAAAAAGATTTACAAGATGAATTACAAGGAAAGGTTGCATAGGTTAGGACTCTATTTCTTGGACCGGAAGAGACTGAGGAATAACCTGATCAAGGTATACAAGATCATGAGGGGCATGTACAAGGTAAAAGCACAAAACTTTATTTCCCAGGACGGGGTGCGTAAACAAGAGTGCATAGCTTAAGATCAGAGGCATAAGATTTAAAGGAACATCAGAGACAGCTTCTTCACACAAAGTTATCACGTTAGCAACACTGAAAAGCCAGCTAACTAAGTACATGAATAGGAGAGCCTTTGCAGGTTATGGGCAGATGGCTACGGAATATTTCCATGCTGTAGGAGTCAATGACTCAGTTTGCACTGGAACGAACGCTGTTTTGCTCGAATTCTACCAAATTTATGCTTAATGTATATTATTCTTGTGAATGCTGTGTATCTGATGCTATATCCCTGTGGGGAAGGGCCTAGAAAAGGTGGCCTAAAAATTGCCCATTAGATGACTCACCTGGATAGGTTACCGCACCTATCGGGTTATTCCACTACTGCGGTCGAAACAGACAATAGACAATAGGTGCAGGAGTAGGCCATTTGGCCCTTCGAGCCAGCACCGCGATTCACTGTGATCATGGCTGATCATCCACTATCAGTATCCAGTTCCTGCCTTATCCCCATAACCTGTGATTCCACTATCTTTAAGAGCTCTATCCATCTCTTTTTTGAAAGCATCTAGAGACTTGGCCTCCACAGCCTTCTGGGGCAGAGCATTCTATATATCCACCACTCTCTGGGTGAAAAAGTTTTTCCTCAACTCCGTTCTAAATGGCCTACCCCTAATTCTTAAACTGTGGCCTCTGGTTCTGGACTCACCCACCAGCGGGAACATGCTTCCTGCCTGCAGAGTGTCCAATCCCTTAATAATCTTATATGTTTCAATAAGTTCCCCTCTCAGCCTTCTAAATTCCAGAGCATACATGCCCAGTTGCTCCAATCTTTCGACATATGACAGACCCGCCATCCCAGGAATTAATCTTGTGAACCTACGCTGCACTCCCTCAATAGCAAGAATGTCCTTCCTCAAATTTGGAGAGCAAAACTGCACACAGTACTCCAGGTGTGGTCTCACCAGGGCCCTGTACAGCTGCAGAAGGACCTCTTTGCTCTTATACTCAATTCCCCTTGTTATGAAGGCCAGCATGCCATTAGCTTTTTTCACTGCCTGCTGTACTTGCATACTTGCTTTCAGCGGCTGATGTACAAGAACAGCTAGATCTCGTTGTGCTTCCCCTTTTCCTAACTTGACTCCATTTAGATAATAATCTGCCTTCCCGTTCTTACCACCAAAGTGGATAACCTCACATTTATCCATATTAACCTGCATCTGCCATGCATCTGCCCACTCACCCAGCCTGTCCAGGTCACCCTGTATTCTCATAACATCCTCCTCACATTTCACACTGCCACCCAGTTTTGTGTCATCGGCAAATTTGCTAATGTTACTTTTAATTCCCTCATCTAAATCATTAATATATATTGTAAACAGCTGCGGTCCCAGCACTGAACCCTGTGGTACCCCACTGGTCACCGCCTGCCATTCCGAAAGGGACCCGTTAATCGCTACTCTTTGTTTTCTGTCAGCCAGCCAATTTTCAATCCATGTCAGTACTCTGCTCCCAATACCATGTGCCCTAATTTTGCCCACTAATCTCCTATGTGGGACTTTATCAAGGCTTTCTTTTTGTCCATTTTCATAGTTACATCCTCAAAAAATTCCAGAAGATTAGTCAAGCACGATTTCCCCTTCGTAAATCCATGCTGACTCGGACCAATCCTGTTACTACTATCCAGATGTGTTGTAATTTCATCTTTTATAATTGACTCCAGCATCTTTCCCACCACCGACGTCAGGCTAACCGGTCTATAATTCCCTGTTTTCTCTCTTCCTCCGTTCTTGAAGAGAGGGACAACATTAGCCACCCTCCAATCCACAGGAACCGATCCTGAATCTATAGAACATTGGAAAATGATTACCAATGTGTCCACGATTTCTAAAGCCACCTCCTTAAGTACCCTGGGATGCAGACCATCAGGTCCCGGGGACTTATCAGCCTTCAGACCCAACAGCCTATCCAACACCATTTCCGGCCTAATATAAATTTCCTTCAATTCATCCATTACCCTAGGTCTTTTGGCCACTATTACATCTGGGAGATTGTTTGTGTCTTCCCTAGTGAAGACAGATCCAAAGTACCTGTTCAACTCGTCTGCCATTTCCTTGTTCCCCATAATAAATTCACCCGCTTCTGTCTTCAAGGGCCAAATTTTGGTCTTAACTACTTTTTTCCTTTTCACATACTGTGACGAGAATACACATAGATAAGATGTTAGCTGTCCTGTGTGATCAGCAGTTGGTCTGCCACCTGTCTTCAAGAGAGAGATAAGGAACACAATGAAACAGCATCTGGAGATGTGTAATGAAGGGACGGGAGAGAGAGCTGTCTGGAGCGGCTCCCCCTTTGAACCCTGAACTGTTTGAAGTGATGGACAGGTGATACCCCAGCAGGGGGATAAAAAGGGACTGGTTCGCTAAGGCAGACACACACGACACCCGAGGTAACGAGACCCTGGAAGCGGTGCACCTCTCACGAGTCGGTGGGAAGTACCGGACAACGCACAGGGTGGAAAGGTACGATCAGCGGGAACCCGGTGTGTGTCCGCCCTTGCTTGGGTGCCGGGTTCACTGCAGAGGATCGACCGCATCTGGAGGAGGGGTCACAGTCGGTGATCTCAGGTGACATCACCAAGGACCTGCCCGAAAGCTGCTTGTGAGCAATTATCGCCGGTCTGTGAGTGGAAGCCGTTTCTGAATGATCAGTCGTTCCCGTTCTCTCTCTCTCTCTCTCTCTCTCTCTCCCCCCACGTTGTCCATCGCCATGGCAACGATTACTGCGAACTGAACTACTAAATTGGACTGAACTTTGTGTCACTTTGAAATTGGTCATTTATCCCTAGACAACGATAGAGCTTGATTGATGCTGTTATCTTAATTCTGTGCACATGTGTGTTTATCATTGCTGAACTGTTGCATTTATTATCCTTTCGATTACTGTGTTGCTTGTTTCTTTAATAAAACTTTCTTAGTTCTAGTAATCCAGACTCCAACTGAGTGATCCATTTCTGCTGGTTTGGCAACCCAGTTACGGGGTACGTAACAATACCTAAAGAAGCTTTTACTATCCTCCTTTATATTCTTGACTAGTTTACCTCCGTACCTCATTTTTTCTCCGCGTATTGCCTTTTTGCTTACCTCCTGTTGCTCTTTAAAAGTTTCCCAATCCTCTGGCTTCCCACTCGTCTTTGCTATGTTATACTTCTCTTTTATTTTTATGCTGTCCATGACTTCCCTTGTCAGCTACGGCCTCCCCTTACTCCCCTTAGGATCTTTCTTCCTCTTTGGAACGAACTGATCCTGCACCTTCTGCATTATTCCCAGAAACACTTGCCATTGCTGTTCCACTGTCATCCCTGCTAGGGTATTGTTCCATTGAACTTTGGCCAGCAACTCCCTCATAGCACCATAGTTCACTTTGTTCAACTGTAATACTGACACTTCCGAGTTTCCCTTCTCCCTCTCAAATTATAGATTAAAACTTATCATATTATGATCACTACCTCCTAATGGCTCCTTTACCTTGAGGTCCCTGATCAAATCCGGTTCATTGCAAATCCAGTAAATCTAGAATTGCGTTCTCTCTGGTAGGCTCCAGTACAAGCTGTTCTAAGAATCCATCTCGGAGGGACTCCACAAACTCCCTTTCTTGGGGTCCAGCACCAACCTGATTCCTCCAGTCTACCTGCATGTTGAAGTCCCCCATAACAACTGTAGCATTGCCTTTGCTACACCCTATATCCAGACCACTGTTTGGGGGCCTGTAGGTAACTCCCATTAGGGTCTTTCTACCCTTAGAATTTCTCAGTTCTATCCATACTGACTCTACGTCTCCTGATTCTATGTCCCCCCTCGCAAGGGACTGAATATCATTCCTCACCAACACAGCCACCCTACCCCCTCTGCCCATCTATCTGTCCTTTCGATAAGACATATACCCTTGAATATTCATTTCCCAGGCCTGTCCACTTGAAGCCATGTCTCTGTTATTCCTTATAAGAAAAATAAGAAAAATACAACCTAAAACTGGCAACGTGGAATGTAAGGACTCTCCCGGACTCGTATGACATCTCTGACCGACCTCATCAGGAACAGCCTTAATCGCTGCTGAGCTGAGGCACTATAACATCGACATTGCTGCCCTGAGTGAGACCAGTCTCCTGGGTGAAGGCTCTTTAAGAGAGGAAGGGATGGGTTACACCTTCGTCTGGAAAGGTTTCCCCTCAGGTAGACAACATCTCCACGGAGTAGGCTTGGCCATCAAGAACACCTTTCTATCAAGTCTTACAGAAACACCTCTTGGCATTAGTGAAAGACTAATGACCTTCCGTATCCCCCTGGCAAAGAAGCATTATGCCACGCTTCTCAGTGCCTATGCACCAACTTTGCCATCTGAGAATGAGGCCAAGGAAGGCTTTTTATCAGACATTGGATGAAGCTCTTTGCCGGATCCCTAAGAATGATAAAATCCTTTTGCTTGGGGACTTCAACTCTAGAGTGGGACAGAACAACAGGATATGGAGTGGAGTGCTAGGTAGGCATGGTATTGGCAAGGTGAATGCAAATGGCATGAGGCTACTTACTCTTTGCTCTGAGCATAACCTTACCATAATCAACACCATCTTCCAGCAGAAGGCAAAATATAAGACTTCGTGGATGCACCCTCACTCTAAACATTGGCACATGATTGAAAGTGTGTCCCCCCTTGTGGATGCAAAAACCCAATAAAAAGCGGCTAAATTGCAACCGCCTGAGAAGCACAGAAGCAAGAAGTGAGTTTCGACGCATCCTAGCTGAGAAACTAAGGGAGTTGGAACCTTGCCTGAGCTCAGAAAATACCATGGAACAACAGTGGACCTATATCAGCTCTGCGCTCTATTAGGCAGCAACCCAATCCATCGGCCATAAGAGCAGGAACCACCAAGATTGGTTTGACGATAACTCAGACACCATCCACAACTTGCTTAAGGTCATGCACAAAGCACACCAGGCAACATTAGACAACCCATCATTCACCAGCATCAGGCAGCATTGGAAGGCAGCTCGGAGGAAAGTGCAAAAGGCAATATGGGCCATACAAAATCAGTGGTGGACTGAAAAGATACATGAAATCCAGTCCTTTGCCGATAATAATGCCATGCATAATTTTTACAATGCTGTCAAAACCATCTACGGCCCAATAAATCAATGCGTTACTCCCCTGAAAACAACAGATGGTCTAACACTTCTAAAGAATCAGAATACCATTCTGCTGAGGTGGGCTGAGCATTTTAACACCCTGCTTAATCAGGACTCTGACACAGACCCCACCATCCTGGACAAACTGCCTGAATTTCCTCCTACCCACAACCTCAGTCTACCACCAACCTTCCAGGAGGCTCTGTCAGCTGTCCATTCCCTTACAATAAGTCCCCTGGAACTGACAATATCCCTGCTGAGTTATTGAAGAATGGAGGATACATGTGCATGCGCACCCTCTACCAGTACATCACCAAGGCCTGGACTGATGAGAACATCCCAAAGCAATGGAGAAATGCAAACATCGTTGTCATTTATAAGAACAAGGGCGACAAGGCCATCTGCGGCAATTGTAGGGGCATGTCACTCCGTTCTGGTCCTGGCTAAGGTGATGCTTCAGAGACTCATCAGTAACATCACCGAGTCAATGCTGCCTGAATCACAGTGTGGATTTAGTAAGAACAGGAGCACGATCAATATGATCTTTACAGCCCAGCAGCTTCAGGAAAAGTGCCAGGACCTGTTTATGGCCTTTGTCGACCTCTGCAACGCATTCGACACTGTGCAAAGAGAGCTCTAATGGGATGTCCTTCTTAGGTTTGGCTGTCCCAATAAATCTGTTAACATCCTCTGCCAGTTCCACACTGGGATGACTATGGTGACCATAGGAGGACAAGAGTCCGAGCCCTTCCTTGTACGCACCCGGGGTGAGGCAGGGGTGTATACTAGTGCCAGTGCTCTTTAACATCTTCCTCTTGTGTGTTACCAAGCTTCTCCACAACGAGATTGAAGACAACAGTGGTGTGGCAGTGGACGTCAGATTAGATGGCAACCTCTTTGACATCAGGAGGCTTCACGCAACCACCAAACTCTGTACAGAGCGGGTCCTGGAGCTGCAGTATACAGACGACTGTGCTCTTGTGGCCCATACTCCAGAGGATCTTCAGACTGTCCTTGCTGTGGTGGTGAGAGCGTACAGCAGGATGGGGCTGACTGTCAATACCACCAAGACAGAAGTGGTTTGCCAATGGAGTACCAGTGTCCCACCCACTCTACCTGCCTTCACTGTTGGTGATGAAAAGCTGTCAGTAGTGCCACCTTTCAAATATCTGGGGAGCATTCTCTCTGAGGATAGTTGCATTGACAACGACATCCACAGCCACATTAAACAGGCATCAGCTGCCTTTGGGAGACTTCAGCATAGAGTTTTTCAGAATAGGAGCCTTCGTCCCTCCACAAAAGTTGCCGTATACCAAGCAGTCTGTGTCACCACCCTCCTTTATAGCTGTGAAGCTTGGGTAACCTACAGCCGTCACATCAAGTCCTTGGAGCGCTTCCACATAAGCTGCCTCCAGCGCATCCTGGGAATTACCTGGCATGAGCGGGTGCCTCACATTGAAATACTTGTAAAGACCAACTGTAGAAGTATTGAGGCCACGATCACCCAGCATCAGCTACAGTGGCTGAGGCACGTGATAAGGATGCCCCCATGTCAGCTACCCCGCAGAGTGTTATATGGCCAACTACATCATGGTCAACGCTCAGCTGGAAAGCCGAAGAAACGCTATAAGGATCAGATGAAGAGTGCTTTAAGGAAGTGCAAGATCAGACCCAAGGACCTGGAGGAGGTTGCTGCTGACCGTGCCACTTGGCGACAGCTGTGTAGGAATGGGGTTCGTATTCTGGAGATGGGAAGAACAACCAGAAGACAGCAGAATAGAGCCAGGAGAAATACAGCCATGGTTGCCACCACTACCACATATATATGTCCCACCTGTATAGTCATTAAAGATCTCACTGTTAGAGGAGTGGATGTCGTCATCGGATTTCGATGGATAACCGAAGAGAGAAGAGAGTGATCCCTGTGATGCTGCAGCTAGTAAGTTTTCCAATGTATCTGTATACTTTTGCATATGACAATAAACTTGACTTTTACTTTCCAATCAATGACCTCCCTCAGGATTCAGGTACTACTGAGCTGAATGCCTTGATGTTAAATCAAGTCGCTGCCTGCCTTCACAGAGAGGTGGCGATGAAGTGTTGTGAGGTGACTGAATATGGATGGCTGTGAATTTCTGCCACCAGCACTGTGACAGATGATTGCACTGAGCAGGTATGACTGCCAATAGGTCAAAAGCCTGTGGCCAACAGCAACTACTGCTGCGAAAAGAATGTGACTAGGAAGTGGAAACTGAAATCCTAAGATATTCTATGAGGAAATTAGAATAGGAAGTAAAACTGTTTTTGTTGGATTAAGATATCAAACATTTGGAACGATGGAGGCAAGATGGAGGTGTTGGTGATGGCACAAAAACGCTGGCTGATTGAGGGACTATGGTGTACCCATATAGCTTTGCAAAAGGCCAAACAGGCCTCCTTCGTTTTCTCCCATTGGGAGCTCTGCTCCTTGCTGTCCACCAACTAAACAGAGACCCTGGGAGCAAAGGTAGGGTCAGCATGTCATCAGAAATAATCTCTTCACTTCAATTTCAACACTCTCACGCACTGTTCAACGTACCTCCTCTGTGACATATGTGTACATCCTGTAGTTGGTCTTCCAAGGTTCCTCTGAGGAATCTACATAAAATCCAGCCCCTGTACCAAAGTCCAAGCTATCATCCTCACCAGGAATATTGCAGCCACCTACAACAACAACAACAAATCTCAGTGAGCTGATTGATCTGTAAACATGAGTCAAAGTGTGACAGAAATATAGCTCATAAAATGGCCCTCAGTCTACAGCAACCATCAATCACCCACTGATACTGACTCTACACCAACACATTTCATTTCATAGATTCTGCAGATGCTGGGAATCCAGAGCAACATACACAAAGTGCTGAAGAAACTTAGCAAGTTAGGCAGCGTCTATGGAAATGCACAAAACAGTTGAATTTTGGGATCAAACTCTATTTCAGGACTGGAAAGCAAGAGGGAACCCATCAGGATAAATAGTGGGTGAGGGGAAGGAGGACTAGCTACAATGTGACAGGTGAATGGGAAAGGTAAAGGGCTGGAGAAGTAGGAATCTGATAGGAGAGTAGCATGGACCATGGGAGAAAACCGGGGGCGGGGCGGGGACCGGGTTAGCGACCAGGGGCTGCTGATAGGCAAGTGAGGAGAAAAGGTAGGGCACCAGAGTGGGGAACAGAAGAAGAGGGAATGGGGAGGCAAAAATTACCAAAAGGAGAAATTAATGTTTACCCCATCAGGTTGGAGGCCACCCAGACAGAATATGAGGTGGCCTCATCAAGTCAAAAGAGGAAGCCATGGACTGGGGACAACTTACATCAACCAGCATCACTTTGAGATGTAGAAGGAAACCAGAACATCCAGTGAGGAGCAACCCATTCAGTCAGAAGGAGGCATGCAAACTCCACACAGACAGCCGAGGTCAGGTCTCTGGTGCTCTGCTACCTGGTCTTTTTTTTTTACATTCAATTACTATAACTGTCAGAAATGTTGAATGTGAAAATGACTTGCACATGTTAATATTGATTCAACTCTGCTTTAACCTAGTGCAAAGAAGAGAAACAGAACAGACAATTACTCACGAGGACTGGTGTCTGGTACCACAATAATGAGTCCAAATTCAGCAGCTGCTTGCTGACTGGATGCTTTGGTTATGAAATTCTGTTCTGTGCAGGTTAATCCTAAAGAAACCAAAGAGGACTCAGGTCAAAAGCAGGGATTTTCAGATCTGCCCATGCTTCAAGAAATAGCTTGATGTATTTTGTGAAAAGAAAGGACAGAACAATAAAATACAAAGCATGCACATACTCATAAAAGATCTGAGAAAGCATAACAGCCAATAAAAAAACAGAAATTTTTAAGATACTAAATATAAAAGAGCTTTAATCAGTGGCCAATCCGGACATCAGAAGTTTTGAGAGGAGGGAACTTCAATCAGATGCACTGCCCATGGATAAAAGACAGCAGCGGGTTGTTACAGCGAAAAGGAGCTTTGACCAGTGACCAATCAGCATTTTGGATTGATTAGCAAGTGGCTTTAGTCATATAAAGGAATGGAAAGAAAAGCTTAAGTTTTTTCATTCTTTTCTTTATTTTTGCTCAGGTAGGATAGTATAGATGCCAGGCAAGTTCATGGAATGCTCCTCTTGCAGGACGTGGGAAGGCAGGGAGACCTCCAGTGTCCCTGACAACTATACCTGCGAGGTGCACTGAGCTGCAGCTTCTAACAAACTGTGTTAAATAGTTGGAGCTAGAACTGGATTACGTGGCATCAACAGAGCTTTACCAAGAGGGATTTCTCGCAGGCTGGCAGTGGTCATTTAAAAAGGGAGCTTCAAGAGCGTTACTATTGTACGTGGCCTATCAGCGGCTATAACCGGACCACCAATCGTGAGTTAAACAGCAGGGAAGGTTCAGGCATAAAAGGGAGACACTGCCTAGCGGAGCGGTCATCAACTGAGTGATCTGAGACTTTAGCTCAACAGGGCTTTGCCAATAACGGGTTGAGGCGAGGTAAGTTACCTGTGAGGAATAGAAACAGGAAGTATGGGGCAGTATTCTGTACGGGGTGTCAGATGTGGGATGTCCAGGCAACGCCCAGCCTCCCAGACGGCCACATCTACACCAGCTACGTCGAGTTGAAGCTCCTGAGGGACTGGATTAGGGAACTGGAGATGCAGCACGATGACCTTCGTCTGGTCAGGGAGTGGGGAGGTGATAGTGAAGAGCTACAGGCAAGCAGTCACACTGGGGCCTTAGGAGACAGTTAAGTGGATAACAGTCAGGAGAGGGAAGTGCAGGAGTCAGATAATGGAGAGTACTCCTATGGCTGTCCCCCTTAACAATTAAGTACTCCTGCTTAAGTACTTTTGGGAGGAGGGTGGGGGAACCTATCTGGGGAAAGCACAGAGTCTGGCCCTGTGGCTCAGAAGAGTAGGGAAAGGAAGAAGGCAGCAGTCATAGGGGTCTCTATAGTTAGGGAATCAGACAGGCAATTCTGTGGACGCAGGAAAGAAACGCAGGTGGTAGTTTGCCTCCCAGGTGCCAGGGTCCGGGATGTTTCTGATTGCGTCCACCATATCCTGAAGTGGGAAGGAGAACAGCCAGAGGTCGTGGTACATACTGGTACCAATGTCATAGGTAGGAAAAGGGAGGAGGTCCGGAAAACAGACTGCAGGGAATTCAGAAGGAAACTGAGAAGCAGGACCACAAAGGTAGTAATCTTGGGATTATTGCTTGTGCCACGCGACAGTCAGTACAGGAATAGAGTGAGGTGGAGGATAAGTGCGTGGCTGAGGGATTGGAGCATGGGGCAGGGATTCAGATTTTTGGATCATTGGGGCCTCTTCTGGGGCAGAAGTGACCTGTACAAAAAGGATGGGTTGTACTTGAATCCGAGGGGGCCAATATCCTGGCAGAGAGGTTTGCTAAGGCTATTGGGGAGAGTTTGAACTAGAACTGCTTGGGGGTGGGAACCGAACTGAAGAGATGGAGGAAGGGGCGGTTGGCACACAAATTGAGAAAGTTTGTAGACAATGCGAGAGGGAGGATAGGCAGGTGGTAGAGAAGGGGTACGCTCAGGCTGATGGTTTGAGATGTGTCTATTTTAACGCAAGTAGTGTTATGAACAAAGTGGATGACCCTAGAGCGTGGATCAATACAAATGCAGAACAGAGTTGAGTGGTTGAATGTTCAGCTTATGCTACCTCATCAACCATTCATACTAAATACAGTTTAAGAGGAAAATATACAATATTATCCAAAAGTGCCCTCCTTACTTCCCAACAGCTTTGGGTGCAAGAAGCCCCATCTCAAAGCCATTTCCAACATTACGGTATATCTGAAAATATATGAGATGCAACTCCCAGTGCAGTGCTGAAGGTATAACCTTGAAATGTTTTATTTTCCAGTCATTGGCAAATTCGATTTGTTGAAACATGAAAGAGTTGACATCAAACATGTAAGGTAAAGTATCCTACTCTGGCACCTGTGCACGATGGGCACTGTGTGCAGAATAAGAGCTAAGCATGAAAATGCACACTGTTCTTTGACATTTCATATTACCTGAAAGCCAGTACAACACTGGGCATTTTGCACTCTCTGACTTTGGAGGCAGGTAGATTCCAAACCGCATCTTGCATTTCAACTCCAAGCTGTTATTCAAAGGAAACAGTACATTTTATTAAAATGTGGTAACACAACCCTCCAGTCAAAAGCAAATCAGAAAACAGTGGAAGTATGTGACTACAGGAACAGTGTAACCTGGGCAAGATTGCTGATCTGAAGAGATTCAAATAAGCATTGAATTCAGCAAAGTGAAATTGAAATGGAAAAGTAAAAATAAAATTAAAACAGGCTGCGTATCTGACTGAGAAACTGCAGGTACCAAATATAAAACCAATTCTGAATCAGCCCAAGCACAAATGAACAGGTGAGGGTGCTAGGGTGAGGAGATAAAACATAGAACAGTACAGACAGGAAAAGGCTCTGCAGCCCACTGTCATGATGTCAAATTAAACTTAATAATTTCTGCCTGTACATGATCCATATCCTTCCATACTTAGGTTTCTAACAACCTATTAAACTCCATTTTTGTACCCACTTATAACACTACTCCCGGCAGCCTGTAGCAGGCATCTACCACTATCCCACTATCCCCTTCTCATCTTAAATCTCTCACTTTAGAGGACACAACTCTATCAAACAAGAACTAATGCGCCGAGAGAAAGGAACATAGAATAGTACAGCACAGTACAGGCCTTTCGGCCCACAATGTTGTGCCGAGAGTTAGGTGAGAATGCCTCAGCAAGGGTAGAGTATCAAAAGTAACAACAATTTCAATGAAGTTTAAAGTCTTCAGTCCTTCAAATAATTAAAACAACATCTACTATATCAACAAAACATGTTTAAGCTGAACCAAAATAGAAACAATATTATTTTAGTTGAGTATAAAATATCAGTCTAGGAACATTACAGCAATTAATTGGTAAAGGTTATTCAAAAGATTCCTCAGAGTCGAAAACAATGTATGATTTAAGTTCCGCCCTTAGGAAAAGACCAGGCAGTGAAAAAGAAATAATTTCAGATCTAGAGGGAAGCTTTGTTAATATAGAACACAGAACAGTACAGCAATGTTGTGCCGACCCTCTAACCCTGCCTCCCATATAAGCCCCCACCTTAAGTTCCTCCATATACCTGTCCAGTAGTCTCTTAAACTTCACTAGTGTATCTGCCTGCACCACTGACTCAGGCAGTGCAGTCCACGCACCAACCACTCTCTCAGTAAAAAACCTTCCTCTAATATCCCCCTTGAACTTCCCACCCTTTACCTTAAAGCCATGTCCTCTTGTATTGAGCAGTGGTGCCGTGGGGAAGAGGTGCTGGCTATCCACACTATCTATTCCTCTTATTATCTTGTACACCTCTATCATGTCTCTTCTCATCCTCCTCTCCACAGAGTAAAGCCCTAGCTCCCTTAATCTCTGATCATAATGCATACTTTCTAAACCAGGCAGCATCCTGTTAAATCTCCTCTGTACCCTTTCCAATGCTTCCACATCCTTCCTATATGAGGCGACCAGAACTGGACACAGTACTCCAAGTGTGGCCTAACCAGAGTTTTATAGAGCTGCATCATTACATTGCGACTCTTAAACTCTATCCCTCGACTTATGAAAGCTAACACCCCATAAGCTTTCTTAACTACCCTATCCACCTGTGAGGCAACTTCCAGGGATCTGTGGACATGTACCCCGAGATCCCTCTGCTCCTCCACACTACCAAGTGCCATTTACTTTGTACTCTGCCTTGGAGCTTATCCTTCCAAAGTGTACCACCTCACACTTCTCCGGGTTGAACTCCATCTGCCACTTCTCAGCCCACTCCTGCATCCTATCAATGTCTCTCTGCAATCTTTAACAATCCTCTACACTATCTACAACACCACAAACCTTTGTGTCTTCTGCAAACTTGCCAACCCACCCTTCTACCCCTACAGCCAGGTCATTAATAAAAATCACGAAAAGTAGAGGTCCCAGAACAGATCCTTGTGGGACACCACTGGTCACAATCCTCCAATCTGAATGTACTCCCTCCACCACCACCCTCTGCCTTCTGCAGGCAAGCCAATTCTGAATCCACCTGGCCAAACTTCCCTGGAACCCATGTCTTCTAACTTTCTGAATAAGCCTATCATGTGGAACCTTGTCAAATGCCTTACCATATAGATCACATCCACTGCACTACCCTCATCTATATGCCTGGTCACCTCCTCAAAGAACTCTATCAGGCATGTTAGACACGATCTGCCCTTCACAAAGCCATGTTGACTGTCCCTGATCATACCATGATTCTCTAAATGCCTACAGATCTTATCTCTAAGAATCTTTTCCAACAGCTTTCCCACCACAGACGTAAGGCTCACTGGTCTATCATTACCCGGACTAACCCTACTACCTTTTTTGAACAAGGGGACAACATTCGCCTCCCTCCAATCCTCCGGTACCATTCCCGTGGACAACGAGGACATAAAGATCCTAGCCAAAGGCTCAGCAATCTCTTCCCTCGCCTCGTGGAGCAGCCTGGGGAATATTCCGTCAGGCCCCGGTGACTTATCTGTCCTAATGTATTTTAACAACTCCAACACCTCCTCTCCCTTAATATCAACATGCTCCAGATCATCAACCTCACTCATATTGTCCTCACCATCATCAAGTTCCCTCTCATCGGTGAATACCGAACAGAAGTATTCATTGAGGACCTTGCTCACTTCCACAGCCTCCAGGCACATCTTCCCACCTTTATCTCTAATCGGTCCTACCTTCACTCCTGTCATCCTTTTTTTCTTCTTCACATAATTGAAGAATGCTTTGGGGTTTTCCTTTACCCAACTCACCAAGGCCTTCTCATGCCCCCTTCTTGCTCTTCTCAGCCCCTTCTTAAGCTCCTTTCTTGCTTCCCTATATTCCTCAATAGACCCATCTGATCCTTGCTTCCTAAACCTCATGTATGCTGCCTTCTTCCACCAGACTAGATTTTCCACCTCACTTGTCACCCATGGTTCCTTCACCCTACCATTCTTTATCTTCCTCACCGGGACAAATTTATCCCTAACATCCCGCAAGAGATCTCTAAACATCGACTACACGTTCATAGTACATTTCCCTGCAAAAACATCATCCCAATTCACACCCGCAAGTTCTAGCCTTATAGCCTCATTATTTACCTTTCCCCAATTAAAAATTTTCTTGTCTTCTCTGATTCTATCCTTTTCCATGATAATGTTAAAGGCCAGGGAGCGGTGGTCACTGTCCCCCAGATGCTCACCCACTGAGAGATCTGTGACCTGACCTGGTTCATTACCTAGTACTAGATCTAGTAACACACATCAAAGTTGCTGGTGAACGCAGCAGGCCAGGCAGGATCTCTAGGAAGAGGTACAGTTGACGTTTCAGGCCGAGACCCTTCGTCAGGACTAACTGAAGGAAGAGTTAGCAACAGATTTGAAAGCGGGAGGGGGAGGGGGAGACAAGAGATTTGAAAGTGGGAGGGGGGGTCTAGTATGGCATTCCCCCGGTCGGCCTGTCAACATACTGTGACAGGAATCCGTCCTGGACACACTTAACAAACTCTGCCCCATCTAAACCCTTGGAACTAATCAGGTGCCAATCAATATTAGGGAAGTTAAAGTCACCCATGATAACAACCCTGTTATTTTTGCACCTTTCCAAAATCTGCCTCCCAATCTGCCCCTCTGTATCTCTGCTGCTACCAGGGGGCCTATAGAATACCCCCAATAGAGTAACTGCTCCCTTCCTGTTCCTGACTTCCACCCATATTGACTCAAAAGAGGATCCTGCTACATTACCCACCCTTTCTGTAGCTGTAATAGTATCCCTGACCAGTAATGCCACCTCTCCTCCCCTTTTTCCACCCTCTCTATCCCTTTTAAAGCACTGAAATCCAGGAATATTGAGAATCCATTCCTGCCCTGGTGCCAGCCAAGTCTCTGTAATGGCCACTACATCATAATTCCATGTATGTATCCAAGCTCTCAGTTCATCACCTTTGTTCCTGATGCTTCTTGCATTGAGGTACACACATTTCAGCCCTTCTACCTTACTGTCTTTACACCGTTTATTCTGCTTCTCTTTCCTCAAAGCCTCTCTGTATGTTAGATCTGGCTTTACTCCATGCACTTCTTTCACTGCTGTATCGCTCTGGGTCCCATCCCCCTCGCAAATTAGTTTAAACCCTCCCGAACCATGCTAGCAAACCTACCTGCAAGGATATTGCTCCCCCTCGAGTTCAGGTGCAACCCATCCAATCTGTACAGGTCCTACCTTCCCCAGAAGAGATCCCAATGATCTAAAAATCTAAAACCCTGCTCCCTGCACCAACTCCTCAGCCACGCATTCAACTGCCATCTCCTCCAATTCTTACCATCACTGTCACGTAGCACTGGCAGTAATCCTGAGAACGCCACCCTTGAGGTCTTGTTCTTCAGCCTTCTGTCTAGTTCCCAAAACTCACGCTTCAGGACCTCATCCCTCTTCATGCCTATGTCGTTGGTCCCAACATGTATCACGACTTCTGGTTGCTTTCCCTCTCATACCAGGATGTCGTGCACCCGGTCAGAGACATCCCGGACCCTGGCACCCGGGAGGCAACAAACCATGCGGGTGTCCTTCTCACATCCACAAAATCTCCTGTCTGCTCCCCTGACCACAGAGTCTCCAATGACCACAGCTCTCCTCTTCTCCGTCCATTAGGGTAAAAATACCGTAATGGGAGTTGTATAAACACCTCCAAACTTCAGATGTGGCCTACAAATTACAATGGGATACAGAAAACGCACACCAGAAGGGCAATGTTACGATATGCAGGTAAATTGGGTAAATCACGTTGGTGCTGGATTACAGGAGGGGGAGTTTCTGGAGTACTGAAATGGCTGTTTAGAGCTGCTTGTGGTTGAGCCCACTAGAGGATCAGCTATTTTGGATTGGGTGTTGTGCAATGAACCAGAATGGATTAGAGAGCTTAAGGTAAAAGAACCATAAGGGATAAGTGGTCATAATATAATTGAATTCACCCCGAAAATAGAGCGATGTCAGATGTATCAGCATTATTGTGGAGTAATGGGAAATACAGGGGCATGAGAGAGGAGCTGGCCAGAATTGATTGGAAAAGGACACTGGCAGGGATGATGGCAGAGCAGCAATGGCTGGAATTTCTGGAAGTAATATACATCCCAAAGACGAAGAAGATGTAAGCTAGCCAATAATATTAAAGAGGATATCAAAAGTTTCTTCAGCTACAAAAAGAGTAAAAAGAGGTTAAAAGTGGATATTGGACCACTGGAGAACAATGGTACAAAGGTAGTAATGGGGGACAATGAAATGGCAGATGAACTGAATGAGTATTTTGCATGAGTGTCTGTGGAAGACACTAGCACTATGGTGAAAGTTCTAGGTGTCAGGGGCATGAAGTGTGTTAAGTTACCATAACTAGTGAGAAGGTTCTTGAGAAACTTAAAGGTCTGAAGGTAGATGTCACCTGGTGCAGATGGTGTACACCCTGGAGCAGTGAAAGAGGTGGCTGAAGAAATTTTGGAGGCAGGAGGACTGATTTTTCAAGAATCACTAGATTCTGGAATGGTTCTGGAAAACTAGAAAATTTTAAATGTCACTCCACTCTTCAAGAAGGGAGAGAGGCAGAAGAAAGGAAATTATATGCCAGTTAGTCTGACCTCAGTGGGAAGATGTTGGAGTCCATTATTAATGATGAGGTCTTGTGGTTCTTGGGGGAACACGATAAAATAGGCCGTAGTCGGCATGGTTTCCTCAAGGGAAAATCTTACTTGACATATCTCTTGGAATTCTTTGAAGAAATATCAAGCAGGATAAACAAAGGAGAATCAGTTGATTTTGTGTATTTGGATTTTCACAAGGCTTCAGGTATCAGATATGAAGCTGCTTAACCAGCTACAAACCCATGGTATTACAGGAAAGATCCTAGCATGGATAAAGCAGTGGCTACTGGCAGGAGGCAAAGAGTGAGAATAAAAGGACCCTTTTCTGGCTGGCTGCTGGAGACTAGGGGTAGTCCATAGGGGTCTGTGTTGGGAACGATTCTTTTTATGTTATATGTCAATGATTTTGATGATGGTTATTGATGGCTTTGTTGAAAAGTTTGGACATAATATGAAGCTAGGTGGAGGGTTGTTTTGAGGAAGTAGAGAGGCTACAGAAGGACTTAGACAGATTAGAAGAATGGGCAATAAAGTGGCAGATGGAATACAATGTCAGGATGTGTATGGTCATGCACTTTGGCAGAAGAAATGAAAGGGTTGACTATTTTCTAAATGGAGAGAAGATACAAAAACCTGAGGTGCAAAGGGACTTGGGAGTGCTTGTGCAGAATTCCCTAAAGGTTAATTTGCAGGTTGATTCTTTGGTGCAGAAGGCAAATGCAATGTTAGCATTCACTCCAAGAGAACTAGAATATAAAAGTGAGGATGTAATGTTTAAACTTTATAAAGCACTTGGGAGTATTGTGAGTAAGTTTGGACCCCTTATCTGAAAAATGATGTGCTGAAACTGGGGAGGGTTCAACGGAGGTACATGAAAATGATTCCAGGTTGAATGGCTTGTCATATGAAGAGCTTCTGATGACTCTGGGCCTGTATTCACGGAAATTCAGAAGAATGAGGGGTGACCTCATTGAAATCTATCAAATGTTGAAAGGCTTTGATAGAGTGGATATGGAGAGGAGGTTTCCTTTGGTGGGAAAGTCCAAGACCAGAGGACACAGTCTCAGAATAGAGTGGCATCCTAATAGAAAGGAGATAAAGAGGTACTTCTTTAGCCAAGCAGTGGTGATTCTGTGTCACAGGCAGCTGTGGAGTCCATATCTTTATGCATATTGAAGGCTGAGGCTGATATATTCTTGATTGGTCAGGGCATGAAGGGATATGAGGGCAAAGCAGGAGATTGAGGCTGAGAGGGAAAATTGGATCAGCCATGATGAAATGGCAGAGCAGACTCGATGGGCCAAATGTCTAATTCTGCTCCTCTATCTTATGGTCTTATGGACTTAGATGAGGGACAGGAATCCAAGCAGATTTTCTTCACTTACTCAAACCCCAAACCTCTATCCTCTAACCCATTACACATTAAAGGTTTGGGCCTTGGGGAGATTTATAGAACAGTGTGATGTACAGGTACGAGTACGTTACTTGAAAGTGGTCACACAGGTAGACAGGCTGTGAAAAGGGTAAATCAGCATGCTTACCTGCATCGGTCAGAAGACTGAGTACGAGAATTACTTGAGAGAATATGAGTTACTTATAGCAAGGGTCTGATAAAAATTAGAAATGGCACAAAGATGATTTACAACAATGTTACTGAGATTGGAGGGTTTGAGTTACAAGGAGACACATTTTTCTCAGATGGTAGAAGACAAAGGAGTGAGCTTACAGAGATTTACAAAATCATGAAGGGTATAGATAAGATGCCTGTCTTCTGTTCCTCAGGGGAGGGGGGTCTAAAAATTGATGGCATAAGTTTAGTCTGAGAGGAAAAAGATTTGCAAAGGACCCGAGGGGCAAGATTTTCACATAGAGCATAACAAATTTCATGACATATACCGGTGATATTAAACCTGATTCTGATGAGTATATGGAACAAGGAGCTAGGGGAGGTGGTCAAGCTGGATATAATTAATACATTTAGATGATATTTGGACAGCTTCATGGATAGGAAATGGTATTAAGTATGTCAGCTAAAAGCAAGCAAATGTGACCAGCTGAGGTAGTAGATTTGGTTGGCATGGACAAGTTGGGTTGAAAGGCCTGTTTCCCTTGCCTGTATAACTATGGCTCTATATCCTTGGTTAGAAACATTGAAAAGCTACAGCATCATACAGGCCCTTCGACCCACAATGCTGTGCCGAGCATGTACTTACTTCAGAAATTACCTAAGGTTACCCAAAGGCCTGTATTTTTCTAAGCTCCTTGTACCTATCCAGGAGTCTCTTAAAAGACCCCATCATATACGACAGGGGTCCCCAACCTTTTTTGCACTGCGGACCGGTTTAATATTGACAATATTCTTCCAGACCGGCCGACCGGGGGTGGGGGTGGGGGGGTGGGTAGGGTTGCCAACGTACAAAAGTAGCAGTCAAATACGTTGTGTTTACCCCGAGAAAGACTACAATGACCATGAAGCCTTGCGTGGGCACCAGTGCGTATGCGTGTACGTGTTGATTTTTTTTCCAACAAATCGTTTTTGGCAGTTCTGTTCGGGGGTGGAGGTGTTAATCAAGACCGGAATATAGGTCATAAGTGGCTAATGCACTCAATTTCATTTCTAAAAGGGTTTATCTAACGAATTTAATATTAAACACACAGCGCATATTTTCCTCGCATGAATATAGTGATAAGTCAATTATCAGGGGAGGACAGGGAAGCTTGAAGTAAGTGTTGAATGAACTTCCAGTAGAAGTTATGGAAACAGGTTCGATATTATCATTTAAAGAAAAATTGGATAGGTATATGGACAGGAAAGGAAAGGAGGGTTACGGGCTGAGTGCAGGTCGGTGGGACTGCACCGACCTGCACTTGCTGACACGGATAACATGTGGTAAGAGTAAGCATTCTTACTCTAGGACTAGAAAGGCCGAGATGGCCTGTTTCTGTGCTGTAATTGTTATATGGTTATATAAGTCAATAGCATCATAACATTTTAAGTAACATTTGGATATTAAACACACAGCGCATATTTTCCCCGTATGAACATATAAAATCATTGCAACACACCAATATCGCCGAATCAGTGGGAGCCCTGGGCTTGTTTCCCTGCAACAACACAGTCCTATCGAGGGGTGATGGGAGACAGCGATACTCGAAGGGGGATCCTTATGTCCAGTCTATTCTGCAATTTAGTTTTCGTTACATTCATTGCAGAGATATGTTGGAAATGGAAGCAACGTTTTCAGTGCATTCATGGCTTACTCAGGATATTCTGCCTTGACTTTGATCCAGAATGCCGCCAGAGATGTTATGCCAAACATACTTTTCAGCCCGCCTGCATTTGCAAGCTCAAGGAGTTGATCTTCTTCCCACGCTGACATGGATGACATGCACGTAATGACCTCGCATGCACTCAAGCTCAACAGTGGCCATGACAGGGAATGAGGAAAGGCGCAGCTGACTCATATCGCCAAATCATATCGCTTCCTCGCAGCCCGATAGCACATGCTTTGCAGTCCGCTACTGGTCCGCAGCCCGGTGGTTGGGGACCGCTGATATACGACTCCACCAGCGTGCACTCCATGCACTCATCACTCACTGCGTAAAAAATTTACCCCAGACATCTCCTCTGTACCTACTTCCAAGCACCTTAAAACTGTGCTTCTCGTTTTAGCCATTTCAGCCCTGGGAAAAAGCCTCTGACTCTCCACACGACCAATGCCTCTCATCATCTTATACATCTCTATCAGGTCACCTATCATCCTTTGTCGCTCCAAAGAGAAAAGGATGAGTTCACTCAACCTATTCTAATAAGGCATGCTCCCCAATCCAGGCAACACCCTTGTTAAATCTCCTCTGCACCCTTTCTATAGTTTCCACATCTTTCTGTAGTGAGGTGACCAGATCTGAGCACAGTACTCCAAGTGGGGTCTGACCAGGGTCCTATATAGCTGTAATATGATCTCTCAGCTCTTAAACTCAGTCCCATGGTTGATGAAGGCTAATGCAGCATTTGACTTCTTAACCACAGAGACAACCTGCGCAGCAGCTTTGAGTGTCCTATGTACTCGGACCCCAAGATCCCTCTGATCCTCCACACTGCCAAGAGTCTTACCGTTAATGTTATATTCTGCCATCATATTGGACCTACCAAAATGAACCACCTCACACTTATCTGGGTTGATCTTCATCTGCCACTTCTCAGCCCAGTTTTGCATCCTATCAATGTCCCACTGTAACCTCTGACAGCCCTCCACACTATCCACAACACCCCTAACCTTTGTATCATCAGCAAATTTACTCACCCATCCCTCCACTTCCTCATGCAGGTCATTTATAAAAAGCACGAAGAGAAGGGGTCCCAGAACAGATCCCTGAAGCACACCACTGGTCACAGACCTCCATGCAGAATATGACCCGTCTACAACCACTCTTTGCCTTCTGTGGGGAAGCCAATTCTGGATCCACAAAGCAAAGTCCCCTTGGATCCCATGCCTCCTTACTTTCTCAATAAGCCTTGCATGGTGTACCTTATCAAGTGCTTTGCTGTAATCCATATACACTACATCTACTGCTCTTCCTTCATCAATGTGTTGAGTCACATCCTCAAAAAATTCAGTCAGGCTCAGAAGGCAAGACCTGCCTTTGACAAAGCCATGGTCACTATTCCTAATCATATTATGCCTCTTCAAATGTTCATAAATCCTGCCTCTCAGGATCTTCTCCATCAACTTACCAACCACTGAAATAAGGGTCACTGGGCTATCTCTACTCCCTTTCTTGAAGAAGTGAACAACATCTGCAACACTCCAATCCTCCGGAACCTCTCCTGTCCTCATTGATGATGCAAAGATCATTGCCAGAGGCTCAGCAATCTCCTCCCTCGCCTCCCACAGTAGCCTGGGGTACATCTCGATCGGACCCGGAGACATATCCAACTTGATGCTTTCCAAAAGCTCCTGCATATCCTCTTTCTTAATATCTCAAGCTTTTCAATCTGCTGTAAGTCATCTCTACAATTGCCAAGATCTTTTTCTGTAGTGAATACTAAAGCAAGTATCCATTAAGTACCTCTGCTATCTCCTCCGGTTCCATATACACTTTTCCACTGTCACACTTGATTGATCCTATTCTCTCACATCATATCCTCTTGCTCTACACATACTTGTAGAATGCCTTAGGGTTTTCCTTAACGCTGCTTGCCAAGGCCTTCTCATAACCCCTTCTGGCTCTCCTAATTTCATTCTTAAGCTCCTTCCTGCTCGCCTTATGATCTTCTAGATCTCTATCGTTACCTAGTTTTCTGAAGCTCTTGTTAAGCGCTTCTTTTCTTCTTGACTAGATTTACAATAGCCTTTGTACACCATGGTTTCTGGTCTGTTTCCTTGCCTGGATAACTGTGACTCTATATGCAAACAACAGGAATTCTGCAGATGCCGGAAATTCAAGCAACACACATCAAAGTTGCTGGTGAGCGCAGCAGGCCAGGCAGCATCTGTAGGAAGAGGTGCAGTCAACGTTTCAGGCCGAGACCCTTCGTCAGTCCTGACGAAGGGTCTCGGCCTGAAACGTCGACTGCACCTCTTCCTACAGATGCTGCCTGGCCTGCTGCGCTCACCAGCAACTTTGATGTGTGTTGCTGTGGCTCTATATCCCTGGTTCCTGGTCTGTTTGGATAACTATGACTCTGTATCCCTGGTTCCTGATCTGTTTGGATAACTGTGGTATAAATGAGAGCAAGGGCGACCTGAGGTTTGATCGATCTTAGTGTCTTGCTGAATCGGAAAGGTCGGATACACGTCATATCGAAGCACTGGAGCATATTGAGGTGACTGAACCCAATGTTTGGATGCTGATTTAGGAACCCAGCCAGACTGAAAAGGTCAGGGTGTTAGGACCCGAGGCGAATGATGGGCCAGTTCTACTCGTTGCACAACGTTTACCCGGCTCCGCGATGAACTACGGGTCTTGGACTCTCTTTGTGGACTTCAGTTCAGAATGTTATTTGCTTGCGGTTCTCGTTTGCATGATTTTTTCTCCCCCTCTGCACATCGGGAAAAATGAAAACCATTCTTTGTTTTTTAAAAGGGTTCTTTTGTGTTTCTCTATTTTGTGGCTGTCTGTTAGGAGACAAATCTCAAGGTTGGATAATGCACACATACTTTGAAAATAAATCAACTTTGAAATGTATAAATATTCTCTGCTTCTGGAAATGAATCTATAGACTATAAAGGGCCTTTTTTCCACAGTTTATCTTTTTAAAATAATTACTTTGTAACCATTTACCATTCTATAATCTGTGATATTATGCAAGACTAAATAAAATAGAAATATTGTTTAAAAAATAACCAACCAGGTTCAGAATCCAAAATCACAATTACAAAAGCCATGATAGCACCAAATTAGGAAGCTAGTTAATAATGAATACTAAAGAAAATAAGTTCATAAACTACTGGCCTAGGTGCAGAAATGTGGCAACGTGCAAGTGGCTAGATGCAAACATCCCATCTCTCCTGGAAGTTCCGGAAGTCTCCCGCATATTGATAGCGACTCCCTGATGCCCGGAAATTATATAAAATATCCTGGAAATCCATTTTTTGGAGAGGGAGAGGGGGAGCAGGGAAGGGGAAGCAGGAGCGAGAGAGGGAGAGCAAGCATCCTGATTGGTCTCTCTTCGTGCTAAGTAGACCTAGTAGTTTTCTCTGTAGGCGGGCTTTACAGTCGACCTCAAAAATAATGACAGTGTTGCTCGCTGCACTGTTTGCAACAGTGACTTTTCTATTGCCCATGGTGGGTTATAATGTAAAAGACATGTTGAGGTGAGTTTAACGGGTGTCATTCGTTGATTAGCATAGCTAATGTTATTTAAACTAGCTGGCTAGCTGCTAAGGAGCTACTCTATTGATGTCCTATGTGATGAGGCGTAACTGTAGACTTGCTTAAAGTTGTAATAGAATAAACATGATAATATAACATAAGTACATATTTTAACGTCACATTTTCTGCATATACCCAACTTGGTTTACAGATTAGACAAAATCACTAAAGTATTACTTACACCCTTGGAGGTCGACCGGGGGTGGGGGGGGGGAGAATATAGGGTTGCGGGGGTCGGGTGTGCTACCTCCCTGAAATGAGTTTTTGCAGGGTGGGATGTCTGTAGGTGGATTAAATAAACTTGGGAAATAGTCTAAATGGGTGGAAGAGGAAAAGAACTAACAATACACATTTACAAATCATTAAATCATTCGTGGCGGAGGCGGATATGATAGGGTCTTTTAAGAAACTTTTGGATAGGTACATGGAGTTTAGTAAAATAGAGGGCTATAGGTAAGCCTAGTAATTTCCAAGGTAGGGACATGTTCGGCACAATTTTATGGGCCGAAGGGCCTGTATTGCGCAGTAAACATAGCTCAGGATGTACCTGGATTGTAAGAACTGTAAAAAAAGACACTAATCTACTCTGAGAGATTGAAGTTTGGATAGAGATGCATCTTTCTATGATGTTATATGGTAGAGGTACAGCTCTGATCTCCATACTGCTGGGAGAACACTAAGGTACTGAAACAACAGGAATACTGCAGATGCTGGAAATTCAAGCAACATACATCAAAGTTGCTGGTGAACGCAGCAGGTCAAGCAGCATCTATAGGAAGAGGCGCAGTCGACGTTTCAGGCCGAGACCCTTCGTCAGGACTAACTGAAGGAAGAGTGAGTAAGGACTCACTCACTCTTCCTTCAGTTAGTCCTGACTAAGGTACTGAGACGGGTTAAGAGTAGATTTACAATCACATTATCAGAACCATGGCATCACGACAGGAAAAACAGGCAAGGTTACTTATTCACTCATAAAAATGATGGGGGATGATCGGAAGCATTAATTAAAATTACAAAGATAGGGAATAACCAAAGGGAAACGGAGTATCTAAAACGGGGGATTTCAAAATTGACTTCTCTACTTAATGACTGGTTCCACTGTTGGAACTTCCTAGCACCACAGGTAGCACTGGAGGTAAATAACACAAATGTACTGTCACAAGGCTGGCCATATAGAAGGATATATTTTGTTAACAAAGTTACAGAGTTACCTTTGGAACATTAACATGGATTACCTGAGCAACCCACATCCAGCATCTGCAGATTTTCTTGTCTCTGAATGGATTACCTGATTCTGTATTCAATTACAGATCAACTGACCCAAAATATCAATTTCTGTGCTGAAAATACGAGATACTATTTTACACTTTCTACTACTTAACCACTAACAAAAGTTACAAAACATTATTAACTTTTGAAAGAAACACTTGAAATGAGAACATGAGGAATTCTGCAGATGCTGGAAATTCAAGCAACACACATCAAAGTTGCTGGTGAACGCAGCAGGCCAGGCAGCATCTCTAGGAAGAGGTACAGTCGACATTTCGGGCCGAGACCCTTTGTCAGGACTAACTGAAGGAACAGCTAGTAAGAGATTTGAAAGTGGGAGGGGGAGGGTGAGATCCAAAATGATAGGAGAAGACAGGAGGGGGAGGGATGGAGCCAAGAGCTGGATAGGTGATTGGCAAAAAGGATATGAGAGGATCGTGGGACAGGAGGCCCAGGGAGAAGGAAAGGGGGGAGGGGGGAAAACCCAGAGGATGGGCAAGGGGTATAGTCAGAGGGACAGAGGGAGAAAAAGGAGAGTGAGAGTAACAGATGGGGTACGAGGGGGAGGTGGGGCCTAGCGGAAGTTGGAGAAGTCGATGTTCATGCCATCAGGTTGGAGGCTACCCAGACGGAATATAAGGTGTTGTTCCTCCAACCTGAGTGTGGCTTCATCTTTGCAGTAGAGGAGGCCGTGGATAGACATGTCAGAATGGGAATGGGATGTGGAATTAAAATGTGCGGCCACTGGGAGATCCTGCTTTCTCTGGCAGACAGAGCGTAGGTGTTCAGCAAAACGATCTCCCAGTCTGCGTCGCGTCTCACCAATATATAGAACGCCACATCGGGAGCACCGGACGCAGTATATCACCCCAGCCGACTCACAGGTAAAGTGTCGCCTCACCTGGAAGGACTGTCTGGGGCCCTGAATGGTGGTAAGGGAGGAAGTGTAAGGCATGTGTAGCACTTGTTCCACTTACTTGAAATGAGAGGTTTGTTTGAGAACAAGACAAAACTATCATTGTTGTGACTGATAAAATAAATCAGCAAAGGTCACAAAGAACACCGTCTCTTCTAGATCAGTCATCACCTCAGTTTACAATGCCAGATTTCAAAATCTGGTTTCGTATGTAAAGGTAGGAGAATTAAAGATAACAGCATACACTTTGCTTGCAAATCTGAAATTGTCTCAGGCCACAAACACCTCCACCTCATACATCATTCAGAAATAACCAACAGACATCACTTTATATTAAACTCTAGTATTAGATACACTGCATCAAAAATATTCCAATGAAATCGGTAGTCCATGTATTTAGCTACTTAAAAATTTATCAAATTAGTAAAATTAGTTCAACGTTGCAAAAGTATCCCATAGAAAGTTTCAAAATATTCTTCTGTAATTGCTAAAGTCACTTACACAAAGTTTACAGGCTGAGATTCATTACTATATCCTTAGAGCTTTCATATTGCTATCGCTTGCAACATTAGTAGTTAAAGAGACTGTGATATTGAATTGCTTGGATTGCAGTACCAGAGGGACACCAGGGACTGCTCTGTATGTCACTTCACGGAAACATGGCTTACCTCCTCCATTTCAGACACAGCATTGCAGACAGAAGGCCTTCCCTATATATGCAGAGGATTTCAACCAGGCCAGCTTGAAAAAGCTTCTGAACAACTACCACCAATATATTTATCACCTGTGCAACCAGAGGAGGCAGCACACTTGGCCACTGTTACCACCATGGAGAGTGCTTGCCGCACCATCCCAAGCCCACACTTTAGAAAGTCTGATCATCTGGCTGTACTTCTACACTCAGTATATATGCAGAGACTAAAGATCGCAGCACCATTGCTGAGGACCAAGGAGGTATGGTTAAAGGAGGCAGAACAGCGCTAACAGGATTGCTTTGAGTAAGTGGACTGGACAATATTCAGGATCTCATCTTCGGAAATGAATGACAACACCACAATTGTCACCAACTTCATCAAGACCTGTGTGGATGTGTGTGAACCTTCAAGAACATACCAGACACACTCAAACCAAAAGATGTGGATGAATCAGGAGATTCGTAGTCTGCTGAAGGGTAGATCTATGGTAGTCAAGACCAGTGATCCTGAACTAATATCAGAAGTCCAGGTATGACCTACGGAAGGCTACTTGCTCTAGGAGCAAGAAAACAATTCTAACTGAAGTTAGAGACAGGATCAGATGCGTGTGAGTTCTGGCAGGGATTGCAGGGCATTACTTCCAACAAGGCAAAACCTAACACCACGAGTGGCTATGATGATTCACTCCCAGATGAGCTAAATGCCTTTTGAAAGCGAAAATAAAACACTTGTACAAATCTGCAGGACCTGGTGATCCCGCAATCTGTCTTGGAGGCAGATGTCAGAACATCTTCCGTGAGGGTGAACCCTCACATGGCATCAGGCCCTGTTGGAAAACCTGTGTCAACCACCTTGCAGGAGTGTTGAAGGACATCTTCAATCTCTTACTGCTGTAGTCAGATACTCCCACCTGCTTCAAAAGGGTGGCAATCATACCAGTGCCAAGAGGAGCAGGTGAGCTGCCTCATTGACCATCATCTAGTGGCACTCACATCTACAGTGATAAAAAGTTCAAAAGTTCATAGTTCAAAATAAATTTTATTATCAGAGTACACGTCACCATATACAACCTTGAGATTCAGACACTTTTAAAGCATATATTCGTGGACAAATTATTTCATATTCTGGACTGAAAAAGTGAACTAACAATGAAATACTCAAGCTGGTTGACAAGATCAAAGAAATTGACAAGAAATATTCTATTACTCCTAATCAGGAGCTTTATAAAGAGAGAGTTGAACTTCAAATGGAACATAGTCAATTACTATCATCTTCGATTGAAAATCAATTCTATATACATGGTGATAAAACTGGGAAACTACTGGCTAATCAACTGAAATCGACTTTGGTTAAACGCCAGATTGTTAAGATTCGTAAAAAAAGATGGTTGATCATAATGAATATTCCAAAACTACCACCCAATGAATGTTTAAAACTAGGTGTATCTATTACGGTAGAAGAAATAAAAAATGCTATTTCTTCGATGAATTCAGGTAAAGCACCTGGTCCAGATGGTTAAAATCCTTCTCTACTATACTTTCTCCTTGGTTATATAGAACCTTTAGGGATGCAGTATCTATAGGCAAATTACCTCAATCTTTTTATCGAGCTTTTATTTCCCTAATTCTTAAAAAGATGATCCTACTGAATGTGCATCTTACAGGCCTATATCTTTGCTGAATTTGGATTCTAAGATTTTTTCTAAAATATTGGTAAAGAGACTGGAGAATGTATTGCCTCAAGTTATTTCTAAATTATTAAAAATCGTTCCTCCTTCTTTAATATTAGGAGATTAATGAATATTGTTTATACTTCTTTACCTAGAACTCCAGAATGTGTCATCTCATTGGACGCTGAGAAAACTTTTGATAGAGTCGAATGGACATATTTGTTTAATACGCTTGAGAGATTTAATTTTAGTCCGATATTTATACCTTGGATTAAATTGATATATATTACTCCTTTGGCTTCAGTATTTACCAATAATCAAAGATCTCCCTTCTTTCAGTTATTCCGTGGTACTAGGCAGGGTTGTTTTCGCTACGAAAAAAGACAGTGCGCGCCCCGAACAGCCGCTCTCCCCCGGATTCGGAACTGCATTCTCGCCGTCATTGCTTAAACACGTGCATGTGAGCAGCCGTTTGCAAGATGAGTTCTAAGGTATCGGAAAAGCCTAAAAGAGCTCGTAAGGGTGTTACACTTAGCGTAAAACTAGACATAATTAAGCGTTTCGATCGTGGTGAACGAAGTAAGGACTCAGCCTAACACACCATCATCAGTGTGCTCGATGTCTTCCCGATTCCCATAAGTGATACTACACTGTACATACATTACTTCTACTTTATTTTATACTGTGTATTTTTACATGTTATTTGGTATGATTTGGCAGCTTCATAGCTTAAAGGTTACTGGAGAGCACTTGCGCTGTGTTTCTGCCAACAGCGCTTGCGCCGTGTTTTTGCCAAGAGCGCTTGCATGAGATTTTCACTACGGAGAACAGTGCGGCATTGATTGTAGAAAAGTATTTCTACTTTATATAGGCTGAGTATTTATCATATCATTCCTGCTTTTACTATATGTTACTGTTATTTTAGGTTTTATGTGTTATTTGGCATGATTTGGCAGGTTATTTTTGGGTCTGCGAACGCTCACAAATTTTTCCCGTATAAATAAATGGTAATTGCTTCTTCGTCTTATGACATTCCAGCTTACGAACCGTTTCACAGGATAACTCTACCTTTGGATGGCGGGGGAAACATGTATATATTTCTAACCCTGAGAAATCCATTCCGGCAGTATTATCTTTGCTTGCTCAGTTTAGTAGTTTTTCTGGTTACAAACTGAATCTTGGTAAGAGCGAACTTTTTCCATTAAATATGCAGGTTCCCATTTATAGATGTTCACAATTCAGAATGATTACTGACTATTTTACTTATTTGGGGGTTAAAATTGCTTAGAGACATAAGGACCTATTCAAGCTCAATTTCTTACCGTTAATTAGTCAGGTTAAACAGTTGCTTACTAAATGGTCCCCATTGTCTCTATAAACAACAGGAATTCTGCAGATGCTGGAAATTCAAGCAACACACATCAAAGTTGCTGGTGAACGCAGCACGCCAGGCAGCATCTCTAGGAAGAGATACAGTCGACGTTTCAGGCCGAGACCCTTCGTCAGGACTAACTGAAGGAAGAGTGAGTAAGGGATTTGGAAGTTGGAGGGGGAAGGGGAGATCCAAAATGATAGGAGAAGACAGGAGGGGGAGGGATAGAGCCAAGAGCTGGACAGGTGATAGGCAAAAGGGGATACAAGAGGATCATGGGACAGGAGGTTCAGGAAGAAAGACAAGGGGGGGGGACCCAGAGGATGGGCAAGAGGAATATTCAGAGGGACAGAGGGAGAAAAAGGAGAGTGAGAGAAAGAATGTGTGCATAAAAATAAGTAACAGAATGGGTACGAGGGGGAGGTGGGGCCTAGCGGAAGTTAGAGAAGTCGATGTTCATGCCATCAGGTTGGAGGCTACCCAGACGGAATATAAGGTGTTGTTCCTCCAACCTGAGCGTGGCTTCATCTTTACAGTCGAGGAGGCCGTGGATAGACATGTCAGAATGGGAATGGGATGTGGAATTAAAATGTGTGGCCACTGGGAGATTCTGTCTCTGGAGACAGCTTATCCACTGATGTCTACTATAAGCCTACTGACTCTCACAGCTATCTGGACTATTCCTCTTCTCACCCTGTCTCTTGCAAAAACGCCATCCCCTTCTCGCAATTCCTCCGTCTCCGCCGCATCTGCTCTCAGGATGAGGCTTTTCATTCTAGGACGAGGGAGATGTCTTGCTTTTTTAAAGAAAGGGGCTTCCCTTCCTCCACTATCAACTCTGCGCTTAAACGCATCTCCCCCATTTCACGTACATCTGCTCTCACTCCATCCTCCCGCCACCCCACTAGGAATAGGGTTCCCCTGGTCCTCACCTACCACCCCAGCAGCCTCCGGGTCCAACATATTATTCTCCGTAACTTCCGCCACCTCCAACGGGATCCCACCACTAAGCATATCTTTCCCTCCCTCCCGCTGCATTCCGCAGGGATCGCTCCCTACACAACTCCTTTGTCCATTCGTCTCCCCCATCTCTCCCCACTGATCTCCCTCCTGGCACTTATCCGTGTAAGCTGAACAAGTGCTACACATGCCCTTACACTTCCTCCCTTACCACCATTCAGGGCCCCAAACAGTCCTTCCAGGTGAGGCAACACTTCACCTGTGAGTCGGCTGGGGTGATATACTGCGTCCAGTGCTCCCGATGTGGCCTTTTATATATTGGCGAGACCCGACGCAGACTGGGAGACCGCTTTGCTGAACATCTACGCTCTGTCCGCCAGAGAAAGCAGGATCTCCCAGTGGCCACACATTTTAATTCCACATCCCATTCCCATTCTGACATGTCTATCCACGGCCTCCTCTACTGTAAAGATGAAGCCACACTCAGGTTGGAGGAACAACACCTTATATTCCGTCTGGGTAGACTCCAACCTGATGGTATGAACATCGACTTCTCTAACTTCCGCTAAGGCCCCACCTCCCCCTCGTACCCCATCTGTTACTTATTTTTATGCACACATTCTTTCTCTCACTCTCCTTTTTCTCCCTCTGTCCCTCTGAATATACCTCTTGCCCATCATCTGGGTCCCCCCCCCCACTCCTTGTCTTTCTTCCCGGAACTCCTGTCCCATGATCCCCTCGTATCCCCTTTTGCCTATCACCTGTCCAGCTCTCGGCTCTATCCCTCCCCCTCCTGTCTTCTCCTATCATTTTGGATCTCCCCCTCCCCCTCCAACTTTCAAATCCCTTACTCACTCTTCCTTCAGTTAGTCCTGACGAAGGGTCTCGGCCTGAAGCGTCGACTGTACCTCTTCCTAGAGATGCTGCCTGGCCTGCTGCGTTCGCCAGCAACTTTGATGTGTGTCCCATTGTCTCTATCACTGATTGGCCGAATCAATGCTATTAAAATGATTATTTTACCTCAACTTTTATATTTATTTCAAGCGGTACCAATTTTTATTCCTAAATCTTTTTTTGATACTATTGATTCTAAAATTTCCTCTTGTATATGGCAGAATAAAAATCCCAGGTTTAGTAAAAATATTTACAGAAGTCCAAGAAAGATGGTGGTTTAGCATTGCCAAATTTAAGATTCTATTACTGGGCAATTAATATTCGATATTTAATATTTTGGACACAAAAGATTGGGATATTATTCCAAGTCCACAATGGGAAAACCATAGGTTACTCTGTACAAGGGATTTCATCGGTTTCTATTTTAGGAACTTCACTTCCCTTTGTATTTTCTAAATTGAATAAACAGATGGTTAATCCAATAATTAAACATACATTACAAATATGGTTTCAATTTCATAAATTTTTTGGTTTGAACAAATTCATATTATCAAGCCCTATTATATCTAATTTTTTTTCCAACCCTCGGTTATGGATCAAGCCTTTTTTGATATGGAAAATGAAGGGTATAACATGTTTCCGTGATTTATTTCTGAATAACTGTTTCCCGTCTTTTGAACAGTTATCTAATAAATATAACTTGCCCAGATCCCATTTCTTTAGATATTTACAAATAAGAATCCTTTTAAATACCACGCTGCCTACCTTTCTGATTTCACACCCTACTGATATCATAAGACAAAATTTTAGGTTTAAATCCTTATCAGAAGGGATTCATAGCAACTATTTATGATACAATTATGAAAATACAGTCAGGTATATCTGATAAAATTAAAAATAAATGGGAAAGGGAATGTCAACTTCGCCTACCTATAGAAAAATGGGGGAAAAAATAGTTAGCTCTTCCTCTGTATGTGTCATGGTCCGGTCCGTGAAGTCTGCATTCCAGTTCACGGTCCGGTCCATGGATTCAGGACTCTGGGTCTTCCAGCTGTCCCTCGTTGGTTGAGTTAATCATGGGCACCTGATTCCCATCTTTGGCTTGGAATATAAGTAGCCTTGGGGTTGAGTGTGGGCTGCTGGTTTGTCTTGTCAGTCCCCCTTAGAGCAACCTGCTGATGGAAGGCTGGTGAAACCATATGTGATCTCTATGCCTGGTAGGAGGGCCATTGCTTCATAGAGCCTTGTTGCCACTTGTTGGAGAAGTCTTTGTGGTATGAATTTGGCTGTTTCCCAGGCCAGCTGAGTGGCTGTCAGCCACTCTGAGCTAGGTAGGGATCTGGCTGTTTCTGTAGCCAGCAAAAGTTGCTGGCTGTAACTGTGACTTGGAGCAACCCCGAAGCAGAGATGGAACTGTCTGTCGTTCTTTGGTGTTTGTCTCTCCTTGTCCTTACCTCTGTGGAGTAAGTCAGGCTGTTTTGCTGTTGCCCTGCGGAGGGACATGTCTGTCTTGTCTTTGCCTCTGTTGGGCAAGTCTGGCTGTTCTGCTGTTACCCAACAGGTGGACCTATCCCACCTTGATGTGGAGAGGTTGAGTCCTGGCTTGTCTTGGTATAGTCCTGGCTCTATGTCTATGTATTGTCCTGTCTCATGTTGGTGTTGTGTTAACAATGAGTCCCAGCTTTTCAAAGGACAAGTCCCAGCTCTATGTTGATGTTCAGTTCCCAGTTGGTTTCTCAGCTCCAGCCTCTGAGTTACCAGCCTCCGCATTTCAAGACAAAGATCCTGCAGCCAAGCTCCAGGAACACGAGCCTGGAGGATCCTGCAGCCAAGCTCCAGGAACACGAGCCTGGAGGATCCTGCAGCCAAGCTCCAGGAACACGAGCCTGGAGGATCCTGCAGCCAAGCTCCAGGAACACGAGCCTGGAGGATCCTGCAGCCAAGCTCCAGGAACACGAGCCTGGAGGATCCTGCAGCCAAGCTCCAGGAACACGAGCCTGGAGGATCCTGCAGCCAAGCTCCAGGAACACGAGCCTGGAGGATCCTGCAGCCAAGCTCCAGGAACACGAGCCTGGAGGATCCTGCAGCCAAGCTCCAGGAACACGAGCCTGGAGGATCCTGCAGCCAAGCTCCAGGAACACGAGCCTGGAGGATCCTGCAGCCAAGCTCCAGGAACACGAGCCTGGAGGATCCTGCAGCCAAGCTCCAGGAACACGAGCCTGGAGGATCCTGCAGCCAAGCTCCAGGAACACGAGCCTGGAGGATCCTGCAGCCAAGCTCCAGGAACACGAGCCTGGAGGATCCCGAGCCAAGCTCCAGGAACACGAGCCTGGAGGATCCCGAGCCAAGCTCCAGGAACACGAGCCTGGAGGATCCCGAGCCAAGCTCCAGGAACACGAGCCTGTAACTAAGGTTAACTTAATCTGTAACTAAGTTTTGCACCAACAGACTCAGTTCAAATAACATCTTGCAACAGTAATGTATGGGGCTTACTACGTATAAATATATGGCTGTAACCTGAGGGAGCGGGCCCACTTGTCAGACGGTGGCAGTACTTACGTGCCTTCCCTTTGACAACTGGGTCTCAAACTCCTGTAGGAGGGTGTGCAATAAATTGTGGTAACTATAAGCAGCTGGTCTCCCGAGTTTTTTTCAGATTTGACTTTAACATGCCGGTGACACAACTCTTATTGGCAGAATCTCAGGTGCTGACAAGATGTACCGTGGAGAGCATTTGAACTGGTTGCATCACCGTCTGATATGGAGAGGCCACTGCACAGGATCAGAAAAAGCTGCAGGAAGTTACAAACTCAGCCAGCTCCATCATGGCCTCCCCAGCATCAAGGACATCTTCAAAAGGCAATGCCTCAAAAAGAAGCCATCCATCATAAAGGACTCCATCACCCTAGACCTGCCCTCTTCCCATTGCTACCATCAAGGAGGTGGTACAGGAGCCTGAAGACAGACACTCAATACCTTAGGAACAGCTTCTTTCCCATCACCATCAGATTTCTGAATGGACAATGAACCCATGTACTCTACCTCACTATTTTCTTCTTTTCTTTTGTTCTGTTTTTGCACTACTTGTTTAACTTCATATACACACATCTCATTTATGTATTGGATTATACTGCTGCCACGAAGCAAAATATTTCATGGCACACGCCAGTGATATTAAACCTGATTCTGAAAGTCAGCACATTAGCTCTAGTATTAACATGATCCTTAAATTTTACTGCATCTGCGTTAGGGCCATTGACTCCCAAATCTGTAAACAGTGATGACACTTGTCTTTGTCCCAAAGGTTAAAAAAGCACACCACAGAAATAATTATTAAAATGACATAGAAACATAGAAAATAGGTGCAGGAGTAGGCCATTCGGCCCTTCGAGCCTGCACCGCCATTTATTATGATCATGGCTGATCATCCAACTCAGAACCCCGCCCCAGCCTTCCCTCCATACCCCCTGATCCCCGTAGCCACAAGGGCCATATCTAACTCCCTCTTAAATATAGCCAATGAACTGGCCTCAACTGCTTCCGGTGGCAGAGAATTCCACAGATTCACCACTCTCTGTGTGAAGAAGTTTTTCCTAATCTCGGTCCTAAAAGGCTTCCCCTTTATCCTCAAACTGTGACCCCTAATATATTACTACTGTGTGCAAAATATGTTCAAACATGTGAAGTGAGAAGCAGATTTTGTAAAAGATCAGATCCAGGAACAATAATTCCATAGACTTTAACTGGCTAAGGTTATTCATAAGCTGGTTCACAACAAGAAAGGTGCAGGATATAAATACAGTGCCTTGTAAAAGTATTCGGACCCCAACCCTTTGGTCACATGAATGAGTATTACAGCCAGGGATTTTGATCAACTTAACTGAGTATTTTTATTTGTGAATCAAATGCTTTTTTTCACAGTAAAGCCCAAACAACAAAGAAATTTGTAAAGCATAAAAACTAAAAATTCAAAATCTGATATGTCACTTCAAATGTATTCATCCACCTTTGCTCAGAATTTAGTTGAACCACCATTTGCAGCTATTACAGCCAGGAGTCTTTTTAAATAAGTCTCTCTTAGCTTTGCACAATGTGATGGAGTAAGATTTGCCTGTTTCTCCTTGCAAAGTTTCTCAAGCTGTGCTAAGCTAGTTGGGGAGCAACCGTGGACAGCAGTTTTGGGGCTTTGTCAGAGGTGTTTAATAAGGTTAAGATCAGCACTCTGACTGGTCCAGTCAAGGATATCAAATTTCATCATTTGGGGACACTCCATGGCTGCTTGGACAGTGTGCTTCCTCTCCAATTAAGCTTTCTGGCAGAGCCTAGCAGGTTTTTATCCAAGATCTCTCTGTATTTAGCAGCATTCATCTTCCCATCAATCCTGACCAGATTTCCAATCCCTGCTGCTGAAGAGCATTCCCATGGCATGATACTCCCTTCACCATACTGTACAGTAGGGATGGTGTTACCTGAATGATGCACAGCTTAAGGTTTATGCCCCACGTACTGCTTAGAGTTGAGGCTAGAAAGTTCTACCTTAGTCTCATCCAACCACAAGACCTTCTTCCACATCTTTACAGCATCTTCTAAGTGATGCTTTGCAAAGCCTTTATAAAAAGTGAAAACCTACAACACAATACAGGCCCTTCAGCCCATAATGCTGTGCCGAACATGTACCTTAGAAATTACCGAGGGCTACCCATAGCCCTCTATTTCTCTAAGCTCCATGTACCAAACCAGGAGTCTCTTAAAAGACCCTATCGTTTCTGCCTCCACCACAGTTGCCGGCAGCACATTCCACGCACTCACCACTCTCTGCATAAAAAGCTTATCCCTGACATCTCCTCTGTACCTACTTCCAGGCACCTTAAAACTGTGCCCTCTCGTGCTAGCCATTTCAGTCTGGGAAAAAGTCTCTGACTATCCACACAATCAATGCTTCTCATCAACTTAAACACCTCTATCAGGTCACCTCTCATCCTCCGTCGCTCCAAGGAGAAAAGGCCAAGTTCACTCAACCTATTCTCGTAAGGCATACTCCCCAATCCCGGCAACATCCTTATAAACCTCCTCTGCACCCTTTCTATACTTTCCACCTCCTTCCTGTAGTGAGGGGACACATCTACAACCACTCTTTGCCTTCTGTGGGCAAGCTAATTCTGGATCCACAAAGCAAGGTCCCCTTGGATCCCATGCCTCCTTACTTTCTCAATAAGCCTTGCATGGGGTACCTTATCAAATACCTTGCTGAAATCCATATATACTACATTTACTGCCCTACCATCAATCTGTTTAGTCACATCCTCAAAAAATTCAATCAGGCTTGTAAGGCACGACCTGCCTTTGACAAAGCCCTGCTGACTATTCCTAATCATGTTATCCTCTCCAAATGTTCATAAATCCTGCCTCTCAGGATTTTCTCCATCAACTTACCAACCACTGAAGTAAGACTCACTGGTCTATAATTTCCTGGGCTATCTCTACTCCTTTTCTTGAATAAGGGAACAACATCTGTAACCCTCCAAACCTCCAGAACCTTTCCTGTCCTCATTGATAATGCTAAAATCATTGTCAGAGGCTCAGCAATCTCCTCCCTCACCTCCCAGAGTAGCCTGGGGTATATCTCATCCGGTCCTGGTGACTAATCCAACTTGATGCTTTCTAAAAGCTTCAGCGCATCCTCTTTCTTAATATCTACATGCTCAAGCTTTTCAGTCTGCTGTAAGTCATCCCTACCATCGCCAAGATCCTTTTCCATTGTCAGTACTGAAGCAAAGTATTCATTAAGTACCTCTACTATCTCCTCCGGTTCCATACACACTTTTCCACTGTCACACTTGGTTAGTCCTAACCTCACATCTTATCCTCTTGCTCTTCACATACTTGTAGAATGCCTTGGGGTTTTCCCTCATCCACTCTCACCAAGGCCTTCTCATGGCTCCTTCTGGTTCTCCTAATTTCATTCTTAAGCTCCTTCCTGCTAGCCTTATAATTTTCTAGATCCCTATCATTACATAGTTTTTTGAACCTTTTGTAAGCTTTTCTTCTTATTTACAACAGCCTTTGTACACCACGGTTCCTGTACCCTACCATCCTTTCCCTGTCTCGTTGGAACATACCTACGCAGAACGCCACGCAAATATCCCCTGACCATTTGCCACATTTCTGCCGTATATTTCCCTGAGAACATCTGTTCCCAATTTATGCTTCCAAGTTCCTGCCTGATAGCATCATAATTTCTCCTTACTCCAATTAAACAATTTCCTAACTTGTCTGTTCCTATCCCTCTCCAATGCTATAGTAAAGGAGATAAAATTGCGATCACTATCTCCAAAATGCTCTCCCACTGAGAGATCTGACACCTGACCAGGTTCATTTCCCAATACCAGATCAGTACAGCCTCTCTTCTTGTTAGCTTATCTACATATTGTATCCAGAAACCTTCCTGAACACACCTGACAAACTCCACCCCATCTAAACCCCCTGCTCTGGGGAGAAGCCAATCAATATTTGGGAAATTAAAATCTCCCACCACAACAACCCTGCTATTATTACACCTTTCCAAAATCTGTCTCCCTGTCTGCTCCTCGATGTCCCTGTTACTATTGGGTAGTCTATAAAAAACACCCCGAGGTTATTGACCCTTTCTTATTCCTAACTTCCACCGACAGAGATTTCGTAGACAATCCTTCCATGACTTCCTCCTTTTCTGCAGCCATGACACTATCTCTGATCAGCAGTGTCACACCCCCACCTCTTTTGCCTCCCTCCCTGTCTTTTCTGAAACATCTAAAGCCTGGTATTCGAAGTAACCATTGCTTCCCCTGAGCCATCCAAGTCTCTGTACTGGCCACAACATCATAGCTTCAAGTACTGATCCATACTCTAAGCTCATCCGCTTTGTTCATGATACTCCTTGCATTAAAATAGACACATCTCAAACCATCGTTCTGAGTGTGTCCCTTCTCTATCACCCGCCTATCCTCCCTCTCGCAGTCTCTAGGCTTTCCAAATTTGTGAGCCAACTGCCCATTCCTCCATCTGTTCAGTTCGGTTCCCACCCCCCAGCGATTCTAGTTTATATTCTCCCCAATAGCCTTAGCAAACCTCCCTGCCAGGATATTGGTCCCTCTCAGAATCGAGTGCAACCCGTCCTTTTTGTACAGGTCACTCTTGCCACAAAGAGGTCTCAATAATCCAGAAATTTGAATCCCTGCCCCCTGTTCCAATCCCTCAGCCACACATTTATCCTCCACCTCATTCTACTCACTGTCACGTGGCACAGGCAGTAACCCCAAGATTACTACCTTTGAGGTCCTGCTTCTCAACTTTCTTCCTAACTCCCTGTAGTTTGTTTTCAGGACCTCCTCCTTTTTCCTACCTATGTCGTTGGTACCAATATATACCACCTCTGGCTGTTCACCTACCCACTTCAGGATGTCGTGGACGCGATTAGAAACATCCCGGACCCTGACACCCGGGAGGCAAACTACCATCCGTGTTTCTTTCTTCGCCAACAAAATCGCCTGTCTGACCCCCTAACTTTAGAGTCCCCTATTACTGCAGCCATCCTCTTCCTTTCCCTACCCTTCTGAGCCACAGGGCCAGACTCTGTGTCAGAGACACAGCCACTGTTGCTTCCCCCAGGTAGGTCATCTCCCCCCACCCCCCGCAACAGTACTCAAACAGGAGTATTTATTGTTAAGGAGGACAGCCACTGGAGTACTCTCTAGCCTCCTACTCCTCTCCTGACTGTTACCCACTTATTTGTCTCCCGAGGCCCTGGTGTGACTGCTTGCCTATAGCTCTTCACTATCACCTCCTGACCTTCCCTGACCAGACGAAGGTCATCGAGCTGCATCTCCAGTTCCCTAACCTGGTCCCTCAGGAGCTGCAGCTCAAGGCACCTTATAGGCAAGGATTTTTTTGTTTTTAAAGCCAGGACTTCTTCCTTACCACACGTTTTGCAGCAAGGTCTTAGAGACTGTGGAGTCATGAACTTCACCTCCAGTTGGTGTCACAGTAGCCTCTCTTACAGGTGCCATTCTTCTCCAATGACTAAGTTTAGCGGGGCGGCCTGACCTGGGCAGTGTAGCTGTGGTTTCATATTTTTTCCACCTTTTCATGATGGACGACACTGAGCACCAAGTTGTGTTCAGTGCCTTTGAGATGGTCTTGTACCCTTCCCCAGAATTGTGCTTTTCTGTTAATATTTCCATGACCTTGAATGGTCGTTTGTCTTCATCTTGGTCTGATCTGTTGAAAATCAACCTTACAAAAGAGTGGACATTACAGAGAAAGGAGGGATTCATTCTTATTGTTGGACCTTACAGACAGAGGAGGCATTTATACTTATGAATATTCTTGTTGAATACAGATGATCCTTCAATTTTCTACATCAACAAATTGGGTGAGTTAGTAAGGTAATATATTGCACCTGAGGAAAGTTAGCACAATAATTACAAAGATGATGAATACTCTTTCAGTCTCAGCATTTTGGTTTTTAATTTTTAGTAAATTGTTGACAGTGTTTGGAATTTTTCTTTAGATTTGACATGATGCTCAAAAATCTTATTTCACTATCTTTTAAATTTAGAAAATGAGAATAACATGTGAAGATAGTTGTGGGGGTTGAATACTTTTTCAAGGCACTGTAATTAGTTTCTTCATTGTCTTTTGATCAAAATCTTGTGATTCACCATAAAATAATACCAAGGTTCAAAAATAAATAAATTCACATACCTGTCATGTTCGTATACCTTCTGATATCCTCCAAAGCATTTAGCACTTGAAAGTTGGACCAGAGTCATTTTTGTTACTGTAACAAATCAAAGGGCTATTAGTTATGTTTCTCCAATAAGTGCATACAGCTAAACTATGCAAATGCTAACACACAATCAGTCACAATCCTGACTGTTATTTGGTGAGAGAGTGAGTGTCAAGCTTAAAATCAAGGCAGACTCCCATTCCTGGATTGTGGGAGACGCTACAGGCTGAGATAGAAAACTTTGGTAGCACATCACATGATACTCTGGTGTCCTGTCCAACCCAGATCTGTAACTAAAGTCATTCACCATTTCAGGACATATACTCAAGTGTTCTGGAACCACCAATTTCCTTTTGAAGTGCAGTCATCTTTGCAACATGAAAAGAGCCAGGAGTCTTTTCTAGTTAACTATATATTCTCTTCACTTGAAGCATACTGACTGAAACATTCACAGTATGGCCACTTCAAAGTTGCCCATCCTCTGGGTTTTTTCCCCCCTCCTCCTTTTCCTTCTCCCTGGGCCTCCTGTCCCATGATTCTGTCATATCCCTTTTGCCAATCACCTGTCCAGCTCTTGGCTCCATCCCTCCCCCTCCTGTCTTCTCCTATCATTTGGGATCTTCCCCTCCCCTTCCCACTTTCAAATCTCTTACTAGCTCTTCCTTCAGTTAGTCCTGAAGAAGGGTCTCGGCCCGAAACGTCGACTGTACCTCTTCCTAGAAACGCTGCCTGGCCTGCTGCGTTCACCAGCAACTTTGATGTGTGTTGCTTGAATTTCCAGCATCTGCAGAATTCCTCGTGTTTATGTTTCTGAATTGAGTGACTAATTCTCTGCTCCTGTTCCTTCTGTTCATAATGTCCAAGTCCAGCCCGCATTTGATATTTTTAAAGTGGCCATAGTGTGAATAGCACTGAATGTCTCAGTCGGTATGCTTCAAGTGAAGAGAATATATAGTTAACCAGAAAAATATTCTTCTTCAGATCCCAATGAAGACTTTTAATCTTTACCCCAAACCACTGCTCAGTACTAATCAATAAACTTCAAAATCTGTACCTTTGAACTCCCCTCTACAACTCGATCCTTGACTTCCTCATCAGGAGACCACAGTAAATATAAATCAGAAATAACATCCCCTCCTCGCTTACAATCAACACCAATGCACATCAAGCATGCAGCCTTAGCCACCATTCTATTCTCTCTACATACATGACTGTGTGTCTAACACAGTTCAAATGGCATCTATGAGTTTGTCGATGACGCAACTGACGTTGACAGAATCGCAGGTGGTGATGAGGAAGCGTACAGGAGTGAGACAGATCAGCTAGTTGAGTGGTGTTACAACAACAACCTTGCACTAAGGATCAGCAACACCAAATAACTGATTGTGGACTTCAGAGAGTGGAAGTCAAGGGAACACAGTTCAGTCCGCATCAAGGGACCAGCTGTGGAAAAGATGAGCAATTTCAGGTTCCTCGGTGTCAACATCTTTGAAGATGTATCCTGGGCTCAACATATTGATGAAATTATAAAGGCACAACAGTGAGTATGTTTCATCAGGAGTTTGAGTAGTATAGGTATGTCACCAAAGACACTTGTAAATTTCTACAGATACTATAGAGAACATTCCAACTTGTTGCATTACCATCTGGTATGGAGTGGTCACTGCACAGGATTGGAAAATGGTACAGAAGGTTGCAAACGTAGCAAGCTCCATCATGGGCACTAGCTTCCCAGCATGGACACTAGCTTCCCAGCATGGAGGACATCTTCAAAGGCGATGATTCAAAAGGGTGGCATCCATTGTTAAGGACCCTCATCACCCAGAACATGCCCTCTTCTCATTGCTACCATCAGGAAGGAGGTACAAGAGTCTGAAGACACACACTCAATGCTTTAGGAACAGGTTCTTCCCCTCCACCAGGGATTTCTGAACGGGCAATGAAACAGCCCATGAGCACTACCTCACGATTATTTTTTGCTCTTTTTGTTGTAATTTATAGTGTTTTGTGTATTGCACTGTATTGCTGCCACAAAACAACAAATTTCACCATATTAAAGCTGATCATTCTCTTTAGTTTTAACTTTCCTACTGTCTATTCTAATGTTTTATTGTTCTTTGTGCATGTCCTACCCTTGTCTTTCTCTTTCCTAAGTGCATCATCTTGCATTTATCAGAATTAATTTCCATCTGCCATCTGTTACGTACCCCGTAACGGGTTAAAAGAACCAGCAGAAATGGAACACACCTGGAGTCTGTTTTGCTGTTAACTAACACTACTTCATTAGTAACTACGCAATACAGTAATATAAAACCTAGGTAAGTCGAACAGGTTAGCAGAGTTTATGCATATACAGGTTTGCAAACACAAAATTCAAACTTCTTCAAACTTAGGTGGTAATTGATACAGTCTTATGTTGGTTGGTAAGAAAAGTTTCAGTTCAGATGCACAGGCTAATTAATACGAGATGTTTGTAATCCAAAGGTGAATGTTGCAAGAAGGCAATTACGTCGATATTTCACAGATTCCATGACAACAATACAAGATAACAATAGTAGTAGGTTTTTTCTCCAAAGTTGTTCCACTCCACACACGAAATATCACCAACAGTGATCTTCAACGAATATCCTTTCAACACACGTGGTACCACACCCGAATTCAGCTAAGGGACATCTCAAAGTGGTGGCCACAGGATACTCCAACAGAATCCACGTATGGATTATCACCAACAGTATCTTATCACTAAGGGGATCCTCTTCAAGGAAACCACCACCCAGGCAAGGGTCCAGAGGCAGGTCTGCACAGGGCAGAGTTTGGGGCTCTGGACGATGGTCGGGATAAGAACGTATGATGAGGAGAAGGGAATTAGCAGCGGGGTGTGGCAATGAATGACAGAGTAGCAACATTTGAAAGCTAATTGGCAGAGAAAATAATTTGGTTGTCTGACTGATGACACAACAATATCTGGTGTGAGGTGCTCCACTGGTCGAGGAACATGTATGTGGTGGGAATGGTTATATCTATCAAGGGAGTTGTTCCTGCTTGTTTATCCTGTAATATTATATCTGGATGGTTATTATGGATTGTCCTATCTGTAATAATGTATTGATTATCATATAAAATGTGAGATTTTGACTCTAAAACTGGATCAGGATTGAATTTATGGTGCCTTTATGAAATGATGGAGGTTATTCATCAGTTTGTATTTTAAAGCAAGATTCTGGTGAATGATATTTGCCACTTGATTGTAATCAAATTGAGTTCAACTGCTGCAGGATCCTGGAATGTGTTGAGATGTGTCCGGTTTCTCTTGGCATTTTCTGCATTTATTGCCTTGTTTGTTCGTATTGTATGTAATTTTGATTTTTTTAATTATTTTTGTGAACCACCTTGTCCTATATTTCTGCAAGGAACCCCCCTGTTTCTGGGAAGAGGTCTCCAACTCTCAGACAGATGCTCGATGCTTCCTTGTCAACATCTATTCCACTCAGATCATTGGGATGTTTCCCATGGAGGCTCATACTCATTCCACCGGTTAATGACTGATGAGTGTTGGCATGATCATCTCCCATGGGTCCTGTTGCGGCTCAGAACTGCCCCAAAAGAGGATCTGCAGACGTTCACTGCAGAGTTGGTACACAGACAGCCATTATGAGTGCCTGGTGATTTCATTCCTGATGCCACAACTGCCTGGTCAGACTCTCAACAGTATTCCATCCTCCTCAGTAAATTAAATTCCTTTGCACCTATTGCTACTGCATCATAGCGTACAACACTCTAGGGTCCCTGTTGACCTACAGTCCACTTCATTTGTTTTTGTCCGCCATAACGCACACCAACATTCCCTTAGGCCCCCTTATGATAACCCATTCCATGTTTTGGAAAGGGGAGAAAAGATTTATTATAGATAAGAGAGGTAAACCTGACGTATTTTGGTAGAATGCCTTAAACCGGCCCAACAAGATTTGGAATATTCTGCTGACATGCCATTGGCGTCATAACATGACCATAAGCATGTCAACACATACCTGGCGAGCCAGAGGCACCTGCAATTCCTCCACTCAAGGAACACAAGACCTGAGCCGGGCTTGGATTTCACTGGATATGATGTGTATGGATTTCAGTGGATGTGATGTACATGGATTTCAGTGGATGTGACGTATATGGAAGACCATGGTAGGTTCATTCAGAAAGTCAGGAGACATGAGATCTAGGGAAACATGGCTACGTAGATATGGAATTGGCTTGCCCACTGAAGGCAGTGGGTACAAGCAGATAGAGTATATTCTGTCTGGAGGTCGGTGATGTTATGTTCCATAGCAATCTATTCTGGGATCCTTGCTCTTAGTGATTTTTATAATTGACTTGGACAAGGAAGAGGAAAGCAGGAAAGCAACTTCATCAAAGCTGTGTCGAACATGTCCTTACCTTAGAAATTACCTAGGGTTACCCATGGCTCTCTATTTTTTTGAGCTCCATGTACCTGTCCAGGAGTCTCTTAAAAGACCCTATTGTATCCACCTCCACCACCGTCGCCGGCAGCCCATTCCACGTATACACCACTCTCCGCGTAAAAAACTTACCCCTGATATCTCCTCTGTACCTATTTCCAAGCACCTTATTCTTTCAAGAGTTAATTAAGAAATAAGAAACTTGCCTACTTACCTCGCCTCTGCTTGTTGAGCCAAAGAGTACCACCCAGACAATAACAGCTTCCACAATGACCTAAAGGAAACCATGCTGACTATAACCGATTTTATGATGTGCTTTCAAGTATACAGAAACCACATCCTTAACAATCGACTCCAACACCTTCCCAACCACTAACTGGCCTACAATTTCCTTTCTCCTGCCTCTCTGCATTCTTGAAGAGTGGCGTAACATTGTTATTTTCCAGTCCTGTGGAACCATGGCAAAATCCATTGATTCTTGAAAGATCATTGCAAATACCTCTACAATCCCTTCAGTCACTTCTCTCAGAACCCTAGAATCTACCTTCAGATCTTTTAGTTTCCCAAGCACATTCTCTCTCGTAATGATAATTTGCCCCCTGACACTCTTTGAACTTCTGGCATAATACTAGTGTCTTCGTCAGTGAAGACTGATGAAAAATATTTATTCAGTTCATCCTTGTCCCCCATTACTATCTCTCCAGCATCATTTTCCAGCTGTCTGATATCTATTACAATTCATATATCTGAAGAAACTTCTGATATCCTCTTTAATGTTATTGGCTAGCTTATCTGCATATATCTTTTGCTTTTCCTTACGACTTTGTTTTTAAAGTTGCCTTCTCAATCTTCTGACTTCCCACTGTACAATTTCAACATAACATCCCAACTCCTGTACTTTGATTTAAGGCCAACGTGCCAATAACTTTCTTTACAGCTTTACCCGTCTGTGATGCCACTTTCAAGGAATATTGGATCTGTATTTCCAGATCACTCTGTTCTACTGCACTACTCAGTGTCCTACCCTTTACTCTGTAAATACTACCCTCGTTTGTCCTCCGAAAGTGCAATACTTCACACTTGTGTTCCTTCTGCCACTTTTCCAGCTGGTCCAGATCTTGCTGGAAGCTTTGATAGCCTTCCTCAAACCCAATCTTGGTGTCATAGAAAAATAGAAAGACTACAGCAAAATACAGGCCTTTCAGCCCACAATGCTGTGCCGAACATGTACTTTCTTTAGAAATTAACTAGAGTTACCCATGGCCCTCTATTTTTCTGAGCTCCATGTACCTAAACAGGAGTCTCTTAAAATACCCTATTGCATCCGCTTCCACCACCATCGCCAGCAGCCCATTCCACGCACTTACCACTCTCTGCGTAAAAATTTTACCCCTGACATCTCTCCTGTACCTACTTCCAAGCACCTAAAAACTGTGCCCTCTCATGCTAGCCATTTCAGCCCTGGGAAAAAGCCTCTGACTATCCACACGATCAATGCCTCTCATCATCTTATACCCCTCTATCAGGTCACCTCTCAGGCTCCATCCATAAATTTGCTGATCTAGTTTTCCACATTATCATCCAGATCTTCTCTTTCTTTTTAAATCTTTTTATTGAATTAGTACACAAAAGGTAAACCATATAGGCACTTTATGTAACTTTACAAGAGATATTAATACACAAAAAATAGTTAGTACGAACAGTGCAGTTTAGATATAATAACAAGGTAATATAATAATGCAAACAACAGGAATTCTGCAGATGCTGGAAATTCAAGCAACACACATCAAAGTTGCTGGTGAACGCAGCAGGCCAGGCAGCATCTCTAGGAAGAGGTGCAGTCGACGTTTCAGGCCGAGACCGTCAACTGCACCTCTTCCTAGAGATGCTGCCTGGCCCGCTGCATTCACCAGCAACTTTGATGAAGGTAATATAATAGTATACTAATTTTCATACATGTCAATAAGGAAAAGAAAAAAAAAACCCCAAAAAATCCACCGTACAACTAATCTAAAAAGCAAAGCAAAGCAATGGGCTAACTAGGTATCAAATAGAGTTAAACAACTTAAAACAATCACGTCCTCAAACCCGACCTCCATTAAAAACAGTTAAAAAGCAAGAAGGGAATGTAAATATGGACAGAGAAAGAAAAAAAGTTACAATAAATGAAAATGTTGAATAAAAGATCTCCAGGTCTGTTCAAATTTAACTGAAGAATCATAAAGATTACTTCTAATTTTCTCCAAATTTAAACATAGTATTGTCTGGGAAAACCAAAAGAACGTAGTTGGAGCATTAATCTCCTTCCAATGTTGTAAAATACCTCTTTTCGCCATTAAAGTAAGAAATGCAATCAATCTACGGGCTGAAGGGGAAAGATTACTGGAAATTTTAGGTAATCCAAAGATAGCAGTAATAGGATGGGGAGAAATCAGATCTTCTCGAAAAACTCTATATGACTGGTTAGACATAGCCTACCATGCACAAACAATCTCTAATCAGGCCCTGTCATTAAAAATATTTATATATCTGGAACCTTAAAATACCTTCCAATAATTTCCATACTACTGACATCAAGTTCAGTGGCCAATAATTTCCCTGCTTATTCTTAGTGCCTTTCTTAATCATCAGAACAACATAAGCAATCCTTCAATCCTCTGGCACCTTATCTTTTTAAATTTTAAATGCCTCTGCTTGTGCACCTGCAATTTCTGCACTGGCCTTCACAAGATCCAAAGAAAAACGATATCAAGCCCTTGGGGATTTATCCACCTTAATTTACCTCAAGACGTACTCTTCTGTATTCCATATATGATCCATGACCTCATTGTAGTTTTGCCTCAGCACTGCAGACTCTGTGACCATCTCTTGAATAAAACATATGCAAAAAATTCCATTTAAGATCCTATCTCTTTTGGCTCCATACATAGGTGACCACACTGGTCTTCAAGAGGGCCACTTTTGTCACTTACTATCCTTTTGTTCTTTACATATGTGTAGAAGCTGGGATTCGTCTTCACCTTATCTGGTAGAATAATCTCATCTCTTCTTTTAGCTCTCCTGATTTTCTTTTAGTTCTCTTGGGTTTCTTCTACACCTCAAATACCTCATTTATTTCTTTGTTGCCTATACCTGCAATGCATCTCCTTCTTTCTCACCAAGACCTCAATATCTTGCAAAAAACAAGGTTCCCTAAACATGTTAACATTGCCTTTCATTCTGACAAGAACATACAAATGCTGTACTCCTCAAAATTTCACTTTTGAAGGGCTCCCACACACTAAGCATCCCTTTGCTAGAAAACAACCTATCCCAACCCACACTTGCTAGATCCTTTCTGATGCCATCAAAACTGTTTTTACCCCAATTTAGAAATTCAACCCGAAGATCAGTCCTATCCTTCTCCAAAATTATCTTGAAATTAATGTAATTATGATACTGAATCCAAAGTGTTCCCCTGCATACATTTCTGTCACCTTCTTTGAATCATTCTTTAATAGGAGATCCAGTATTGTACTCTCTCTAGTTGGGTCCTCTATATATTGAGCAAGGAAACTTTCCTGAACACATTTGACAAACTCTATCTCATTCAGCCATTTGGAATGTTATAATCAACTACTATTATAACATTGTTATTTTGCAACTGCTTTATCTCTACAAATTTGCTCCTCCAAATCTTACTGATTACTGGGTGATCTGTAATATAATCCCGTTAACGTGGTCACCCTTTTGTCAGCTTCACTCATATAATCTCAGTATACAAGCCCTAAATATTAAAATTGGCCATTCCCCAATCCATGACCTTAACTTCTCGAACATATTTATCTCTTTCCATAACTACTTTAAAACTCAAGAGAATTACAGTCATTATCGCCAAAATACTTTTCCAATGGCATTCCCTGCCAAACCACATTCCGCACTGCTCTTGCGCTAGGACTTTTAAATCAAAGATCTCCTCAGGGCACTTTTAAGGTTAATACCAGAACAACCTTATGGAGAAGATCGTGAGAGGCAGGATTTATAAACTTTTGGAGAGGCATAATATGATTAGGAATAGTCAGCATGGCTTTGTCATGCTCGTGCCTTACGAGCCTGATTTAATTTTTTGAGGAAGTGACTAAACATGTTATTGAAGGTAGAGCAGTAGAAGTAATGTATATGGATTTCAGCAAGGCATTAGATAAGGTACCCCATGCAAGTGTTATGTACCCCGTAACGGGTTAAAGAACCAGCAGAAATGGGAAACAGCTGTGATAGTTGAAGGGAATTCTCAGATTTCCATAAACAATACTGACTATGTCTGTGACTGCAGTGTGTTTGAATAATGTCTCACAGCTGCTTTCTCTGGAACAAGATTGGGTTTAAAGTTCACCCAGATCCACATAAGATGTCTTCTGGCCTTTCACACCGGCAGTACCTGATGGAAATTAGACAAGACATTATAAATTTGATGGATGTTCTTATCTTTGTAATTAAATAGTGGCTCCAACAAATCAGGTACGACATTCCTTTCTTTAATTAAGGTGGCTGGAGTGTCTATCAAACTGATTGTTCTTTTGTATCAATAGTCCATTGACTTGGCTGGAATGGTTATCAAAATTATTGTTCTTTTGTATCGGTGGCCTTATAACTTCTAACAATTCTGACATCAGGCAGTGAACTTGTTGAACCGCCGGAGAGATGAGAACGTTTCTCTCTCTGATGTCGGGTCCAAGTTCACTCGCCAGCTGAGCTCGGAGAAATAAACGGATGAAAAGATAAGTAATGATCATTTTGTGCTGTCATTATTTGATCCAGCAAATTTACGTTTGCAGCTGGAGTCTGGTATTGCTGTTATCATAAGCTAGTTTTATTAGTAACTACGCAAAACAGTAATATATAATCAGATAAGTCAAACAGGTTCGCAGAACTTATGCATATACAGGTGTGTAAATATAAAACCCAAACTTCTTCAAGCTTAGGTGGAAAGGGATATAGTCTTAGAATGATAAGTATGAAAAGTTCAGTTCAGATGAACAGGTAGAGATATTTGTAATGAGAGATATTTGCAATCCAAAAGCAATTGTTGTGAGAAGGCAATTACGTCGATATTCCACAGATTCCATGACAACAATACAAGATAACAATAGTAGTAGGTTTTATCTCCAAAGTTGTTCCATTCCACACATGAAATATCACCGACAGTGGTTTGCAACGAATATCCTTTCAACACAAGTGGTACCACACCCGAATTCAGCTATGGGCATCTCAAAGTGGTGGCCACAGGATACTCCAACAGAATCCACGTATGGATTATCACCAACAGTATCTTATCACTAAAGGGACCCTCTTCAAGGGAAGCACCACCCAGGCAAGGGTCAACACACTGGTAGATTCCTCAAGGTTACCCCAAACACACAACGTGATAGCCACTTATCCAGTTCCACGACATATGAAATAACTCCAACAGTGATTTGCCACAGGGGTGCCTTTCTTCAGTGAACTACCACACCCAAAGGGTAAATACACAAGTGGTATTCACAAAGGTTTTCCCCTCACCAGAGGTCCCACTCCTGTGGATTAACTATGTGACAATCATACTTTCGTAGTCGAATGGAACTCAAACTCGCTCTCACGGGCTACTTAGAGAGAGAGTCCAAACAGTGACCTCTTTGTCACTAGGTTTCTTCTGTTTCAAACCTTCCTCTCCCCTCTTCTCTTCCTTTAAAGTCACCAAATGTGACCCCAAAAAGGAGACCGTCTTCTGTGGTTAAGTTATCAACCCAGGCAAGGGTTGGTACACTGATAACTTCCCACCAGTCAGCCCTTTTACACACTGCGAGAGCCACTGATCGATCCTCCAAAAACCCACCTTTCTGTGGGCACAATAAAGCTGATCCAGTGTCCAAAACAACGTGTGTCTGTGCATCTACCAGCTGACCTTGTATTTATCTCAGCATGCTGAGCACCAGCTGTCCATCAAATAACGCCGCCCTTGGTCACTGTGGCAACCTACGAGCTGCTCGTTGCTCTCTCTCTTCTCTTCCTACAAATTAGTCCTAGTTGCAGAAAACTTGTGACAGTCATTTATCAATATTCAAGATCGATCTCAACTCACCCCTTTTGGGCTACTGAAAGTTTAAACCAGGACCTCACTCACTGGTCTTTCATTGATCGAATCCATCTTGACTCTGAGCATGTGTTTCTGTGTGTCTGTAACTGTCCTTGTAAAAAGTAGACACGCTGCAGAGAAACCATAACACGAGCTGAAAGGCAGACTCCGCTCCTGTCTCTCTCAGCAGAAATCCAAAAGTTAGTCTCAGTTCTCTCTTGTGCCTTAAAGTGACAGTCCACAGCAAAAAGGAACCCTAGGGGTACATAACACAAGGCTTATTGAGAAAGTAAGGAGGCATGGGATCCAAGGGGACATTGCTTTGTGGATCCAGAACTGGCTTGCCCACAGAAGGCAAAGAGTGGTTGTAGACGGGTCATATTCTGCATGGAGGCCAGTGACTAGTGGTGTGCCTCAGCGATCTGTTCTGGGACCCCTACTCTTTGTGATTTTTATAAATGACCTGGATGAAGAAGTGGAGGGATGGGTTAGTAAATTTGCTGATAACACAAAGGTTGGGTGTGTTGTGGATAGAGTGGAGGGCTGTCAGAGGTAATAACAGGACATTGATAGGATGCAAAACTGAGCTGAGAAGTGGCAGATGGAGTTCAACCCAGATAAGTGTGTGAGGTGGTTCATTTTGGTAGGTCAAATATGATGGCAGAATATAACATTAATGTTAAGACTCTCGGCAGTGTGGAGGATCAGAGTTCATAGGACACTCAAAGCTTCTATGCAGGTTGATTCTGTGGGTAAGAAGGCATATGGTGCATTGGCCTTCATCAATCGTGGGATTGAGTTTAAGAGCCGAGAGGTAATGTTGCAGCTATATAGGACCCTGGTCAGACCCCACTTGGAGTACTGTGCTCAATTCTGGTCGCCTCACTACAGGAAGGACATGAGAACCATAGAAAGGGTGCAGAGGAGATTTACAAGGATGTTGCCTGGATTGAGGAGCATACCTTATGAGAATAGGTTGAGTGAACTCGGCCTTTTCTCCCTGGAGCGACGGAGGATGAGAGGTGAGCTGATAGAGGTGTACAAGATAATGAGAGGCATTGATCGTGTGGATAGTCAGAGGGATTTCCTCAGGGCTGAAATGGCTAACACGAGAGGGCACAGTTTTAAGGTGCTTGGAAGTAGGTACGGAGGAGATGTCAGGGGTAAGTTTTTTTTAAACGCAGAGAGTGGTGAGTGCCTTGAATGGGCTACCGGTGGTGATGGTGGAGGCGGAAACGATCAGGTCTTTTAAGAGACTCCTGGATGGCTACATGGAGCTTAGAAAAATAGAGGGCTATGGGTAAAACCTAGGTAGTTCTAAGGTACGGACAAGTTCGGCACAGCTTTGTGGGCCAAAGGGCCTGTATTGTGCTGTAGGTTTTCTATATTTTAGTGCTCATTCAGTTCAATTTCCTGGATGTCAACCTTTCTGAAGAATATCCTGGGCCCAACATATTGATGCATTTACAAAGAAAACACAGCAGTGGCTATATTTCATTGGAAGATAGAGGAGATGTGGTAGATCACCAAAGCCCCAAGCAAATTTCTATAGATATACCGTGAAGAATGTTCTGTCTCGTTATATCACTGTCCAGTATTGAGACCTAATGTACAGGAAAAGAAAAAAATAGTACATACTGTTGTCACCTCAGCCAACTCCCTCCATTGAGGCCATATTCAAAAGGTAACTCCTTCAGAAAGCAGGATGCTTCATTAATTTGGTGCATTAGATATATGTCATAATTTGAAGCAGTGAGTGAGAGAGACATCGGTGCAGGCCAGAACCATTTGAAAATGGTTACCAAGTTAAGAGCCCATGTTATTTTTGGAAAGTTACTGGCACGGTTAGAGTATTGGCTGATTGATAGGAGACAGCGAGTGGGTTTAAAAGGATCCTTGTCTGGTTGGCTGCCAGTGACGAGTGCTGCTCTGCAGGGGCTTCTTTTTATGCTGTATATCAATAATTTAGATGATGGCTTTGTGGCCAAGTTTGCAGTTGAAATGAAGATTGGTGGAGGGCCAGGTAGTGTCAAGGAAACAGGTAGGCTGCTGAAGGACTTAAGACAGATTCGGAGAATGGGCAAGCAAGTGGCAAATGAAATACAATGCTGGAAAATGCATGGTCATGCACTTTGGTAGTAGAAATAAATGTGCAGACTATTTCCTAAGTCAGGAGAAAATCCAAAAATCTGAGATGCAAAGGGACTTGGATGTCCTTGTGCAGAACACCCTAAAGGTTAACTTGCAGATAGAATCCGTGCTGAGGAAGGCAAATGAAATGTTAGCATTCATTTCAAGAGGTCGAGAATACAAGAGCAGGGGTGTGATGCTTTATAAGGCACTGGCAAGGCCTCACCTTGAGTACTGTGAACAGTTTTGGGATCTTCATCTAAAACAGGGGTCCCCAAATTTTTTCAATATTCTTGCAGACCAGCTGACCCGGGGGGGGGGGGAAGGAAGGGTTGCCAACGGACAAGAATAGCAGTCAAATACGTTGTGTTTACCCCGAGAAAGACTACAATGACCATGAAGCCTTGCGCGGGCACCAGTGCGCATGCCTGTACGTGCCGATTTTTTTCTTCACAAATCGTTTTTGGTGATTGTGTTCAGGGGGGGGTGTTAATCACGACCGGAATATCGGTGCTAAGTGGCTAATACACTCAATTTTGTTTCTAAAAGGGTTTATCTAACGAATTTACTATTAAACACACAGTGCATATTTTCCTCGCATCAATATAGTGATAAGTCAATTATCAGGGGAGGACAGGGGATCTTGAAGTAAGTGTTGAATGAACTTCCAATAGAAATGGTAGAGGCAGGTTCGATATTATCATTTAAAGAAAAATTGGATAGGTATACGGACAGGAAAGGAATGGAGGGTTTTGGGCTGAGTGCAGGTTGGTGGGACTAGGTGAGAGTAGTGTTCGGCACAGACTAGAAGGGCAGAGATGGCCTGTTTCCGTGCTGTAATTGTTATATGGTTATATAAGTCACTTATAAGTCAACAGCATCATAATATTTTAAGTAACATTTGGATATTAAACACATAGCACATATTTTCCCCGTATGAACATATAAAATCATTGCAACACACCAATATCGCTGAATCAGTGGGAGCCCTGGGCTGAATATTTGTTCCCTGCAACAACATGGTCCCATCGAGGGGCGATGGGAGACAGCGATACTGGAAGGGAGTTCCTTATATCCAATATATTCCGCAATTTAGTTTTCGTTGCATTCATTGCAGAGATATGTTGGAAATGGAAGCAATGTTTTCAGTGCTTTCATGACTATCTCAGGATATTTAGCTTTGACTTTGATCCAGAATGCCGGCAGAGATGTTATGTCAAACATACTTTTCAGCCCGCCGTCATTTGCAAGCTCGAGGAGTTGATCTCCTTCCCACGCTGACATGGATGACGTGCAGGTAATGACCTTGCATGCGTAATGGCTCAACAGTGGGCGTGACAGAGAATGAGGAAAGGTTTCCTCGTGGCCTGGTAGCACATGCTTTGCGGCCTGGTGGTTTGGGACCGCTGAAAAAGATGTGCTGGCATTGGAGAGAGTTCAGAGGAAGTTCACTAGGATGATTCCATGAATGACAGGGTTATCATCTGGAGAACGTTTGATAGCTCTGTCTGTACTCGCTGGAATTTAGGAGGATAATGGGAGATCTCAATGAGACCTTTCGAATGTTAAATGGTCCAGACAAAGTAGATGCACAAAGGATGTTTCCCGTGGTGGGGAAATCTAGAGCAAGAGGATACAGCCTCAGGATAGAGGGACGTCCATTTAAAACAGAGATGCGGAGAAATTTCTTTAGCCAGAAGGTGGTGAATTTGTGAAATTTATTACCACAGACATGGCACCAAAGGTTATGGGGAGAAGGCCGGGGAGTGGGGCTGAGGAGGGGAAAAAAGGATCAGCCATGATTGAATGGCAGAGCAGACTCAATGGGTCAAATGGCCTAATTCTGCTCCTATGTCTTATAGAAAAGTCATAATTTGAAGTAGCGAGTGAAAGAGAGACACCATTGTAGGGTGAGAGCATTTGAAAAGAACAAGTCTTATTGGGAGTGAGTTTTATTTGAGCCAATAAAAAAGATGGGAGGTGTAAGCGTAGTGGTCAGTGTGTGAGTGGGCCAGTGTTAGAATGGGAGGCTTTGGCTCAACAGGTTTCATTGAGAACAGGCCTGGGCAAGCACAGGCATAAGTTCTAAGTTTCTAGTACATTCTTTTCTTCCCTCTTTCTTTGTACAGAGCTAGTGCGCTGAGAATTTAGTGTCATTTTAGAGCAGTTTGTGGTTATTCTGGATTGGGTGTTGTGCAATAACAGGAACCCTTAGGAGACAGCGATCATAAAGTGACAGAATACACCCTGCAGTTTCAGAGGGAGAAACTAAAACCAATATTACAGAGGCATGAGAGAGGAGCTGGCCAAAGTTGATTGGAAGGGGACACTAGCAGAGCAGCAATGGCTGGTCTTCTGGGGACAATTCGCGGCGCAGGATAGATACATCCCAAAGATGAAGAAGTATTCTAAAGGAAGGATGAAGCAACCATGGCTGACAAAGTAAGTCAAAGACAGCACAAAAGCTAAAGAGAGGGCATGTAATATAGCCAACATTAGTGAGAACTTAAGATTGGGAAGCTTTTAAAAACCAGAGGGCAACTAAAAGAGTCCAAACTTGATAAAACATGAAGGTAAACTAGCCATAATATAAAAGAGGATAACAAAAGTTTTTTTTCAGATATACAGGGCTTAGGCACATATATACATGTATAGCTAGGGTGCCTAAGACGTTTTGCACAATACTGTTGTAATTTTATATATTGTACTGTACTGCCGCAAAAAAAAACACACTCAATATATTAGAAAGATCTTTTCTCCCTGCCACCATCAGCTTTCTGAACCATCCACGAACCTATGAATACTACTTCACTATCTTGCTCTCTTTGCACACTACTTATTTTTTATATTTCTTATTTGAACTTTATGTACACTTTTTATGTATTGCACTGTACTACTGCTGTAAAACAGATGTCACAACTATGTAATTGAAAATAAGCCTGATTCTGAGCCTCTCAGACATGCTTATGTTCAAAAAGGGCATGATCGACTATCATCCTCAGCACCACTATCTCACACTAGATGCCACTCAGACCCAAACTCGATCCACACTTAGCAACTGGGGATTCACTGCTGGATAAAAATTTACTCTGTCATGCTAAGAAACTTTATCTCAACTCAGTCCTGAATGGATTGATCCCTGAGTCAGAGTCAATCAACCAGAGTCAGCACCCTGGTTCTACAAACCGCAGTCATGGGAAACCACAACAATGAATTTACCCAATTAAGCCTTGCAAAAAAGTCATGCATTTCAATGCAATCATCTCTCTTTCTAATAATTTCAGGGAGTGTAGATCAAGTCAGCATAATCAAACCTCTCACCCTCACTACACCACTAACCTCAGGATCATACCCAGTGAGTACAATGAGAGAATCGCAAACATTTGCTAATAGCAAAGGCAGCAAGTTGGCCAAAAATGTAGGCTGCAAAATGGCTTAATTAACCTACAGAATTTCTTTTATACAGCAGTGTCTATATCCTTACTATTACTGGCTGCGGGACTATTTATTTAAGGACATCCAGATGGAGCTGAGTTGAACTGACTGCAGAGCTGCCCGAGCAACCCAGTCCTGTTAGTGCACATTTCAATTAATCCACACAAATCTTTTTTGACCAATTACAAAGAAACTAATTTAATATGACTGTGAAATGCAACATTGGTTTATGGTGCAAAATGCAGTGTAACCTAGTTTCTACATTCTTCTATACAAAGGATTCAAATAAAGTAGAATGAACGTACTCAGACTCCCCAGTAAAGAGTCCTGCTTGTCACCCTGTCCCTCATTTCCACATTGGTTCTCAATTCCAAACCTCAAAAGTATCATAAACAACAGGAATTCTGCAGATGCTGGAAATTCAAGCAACATACATCAAAGTTGCTGGTGAACGCAGCAGGCCAAGCAGCATCTGTAGGAAGAGGTGCAGTCGACGTTTCAGGCCGAGACCCTTCGTCAGGACTAACTGAAGGAAGAGTGAGTAAGGGATTTGAAAGTTGGAGGGGGAGGGGGAGATCCAAAATGATAGGAGAAGACAGGAGGGGGAGGGATAGAGCTGAGAGCTGGACAGGTGATAGGCAAAAGGGGATACGAGAGGATCATGGGACAGGAGGTCCGGGAAGAAAGACGGGGGGGGGTGACCCAGAGGATGGGCAGGAGGTATATTCAGAGGGACAGAGTGAGAAAAAGGAGAGTGAGAGAAAGAATGTGTGCATAAAAATGAGTAACAGATGGGGTACGAGGGGGAGGTGGGGCCTTAGCGGAAGCTAGAGAAGTTGATGTTCATGCCATCAGGTTGGAGGCTACCCAGATGGAATATAAGGTGTTGTTCCTCCAACCTGAATGTGGCTTCATCTTTACAGTAGAGGAGGCCGTGGATAGACATGTCAGAATGGGAATGGGATGTGGAATTAAAATGTGTGGCCACCGGGAGATCCTGCTTTCTCTGGCGGACAGAGCGTAGATGTTCAGCAAAGCGGTCTCCCAGTCTGCGTCGGGTCTCGCCGATATATAAAAGGCCACATCGGGAGCACCAGACGCAGTATATCACCCCAGCTGACTCACAGGTGAAGTGTTGCCTCACCTGGAAGGACTGTTTGGGGCCCTGAATGGTGGTAAGGGAGGAAGTGTAAGGGCATGTGTAGCACTTGTTCCACTTACACGGATAAGTGCCAGGAGGGAGATCAGTGGGAAGGGATGGGGGGGACGAATGGACAAGGGAGTTGTGTAGGGAGCGATCCCTGCGGAATGCGGAGGGGGGGAGGGAAAGATGTGCTTAGTGGTGGGACCCCTCCAACTTTCAAATCCCTTACTCACTCTTCCTTCAGTTAGTCCTGACGAAGGGTCTCGGCCTGAAACGTCGACTGCACCTCTTCCTACAGATGCTGCTTGGCCTGCTGCGTTCACCAGCAACTTTGATGTATGTTGCTCAAAAGTATCATATTTACTTCCACTCTGAAAACGATTGGTCTCTGAAAAGGTGCTGCCACTGATCAAGTCTAACAAGCCCACAGATCCCTGAAAGTTGCCTCACAGGTAGATAGGGTAGTTAAAGAAAGCTTATGGGGTGTTAGCTTTCATGAGTCGAGGGATAGAGTTTAAGAGTCGCGATGTAATGATGCAGCTCTATAAAACCCTGGTTAGGCCACACTTGGAGTACTGTGGCCAGTTCTGGTCGCCTCACTATAGGAAGGATGTGGAAGCATTGGAAAGGGTACAGAGGAGATTTACCAGGATGCTGCCTGGTTTAGACAGTATGCATTATGATCAGAGATTAAGAGAGCTAGGGCTTTACTCTTTGGAGAGAAGGAGGATGAGAGGAGACATGATAGAGGTGTACAAGATAATAAGAGGAATAGATAGAGTGGATAGCCAGCACCTCTTCCCCAGGGCACCACTGCTCAATACAAGAGGACATGGCTTTAAGGTAATGGGTGGGAAGTTCAAGGGGGATATTAGAGGAAGGTTTTTTACTGAGAGAGTGGTTGGTGCATGGAATGCACTGCCTGAGTCAGTGATGGAGGCAGGTACACTAGTGAAGTTTAAGAGACTACTAGACAGGTATATGGAGGAATTTAAAGTGGGGGGTTATATAGGAGGCAGGGTTTGAGGGTCGGCACAACATTGTGGGCCGAAGGGCCTGTGATGTGCTGTACTATTCCATGTTCTATGCCGCTCCCAATTTCAGATTTTCACTTCCTATACATCCATGATAATACCTAGTTTCTTCTCTCAGGAAAGATACTTCCCTGTTCCCATGTACATACTATGTCTGTGGGTCAGCCTTCACCAGATGCCACCAGACCTACAATTTAGTGAGTACAGCATCTCCCCTTGGCACCATGGGATGCCGAGGGGAATTTGACTATTCTCTGTACATGGTACACCTGTTTACTAACAGGGTTAGGTTAGTTCTGTTTTTCCTCAGCTGTTACTTGTGCTGTCCAATTAAGACTGCAAGACATAAGACTTCTATGCCTGCTGGTATTTTATATAACTACCTGTATACATGTAACTGTTAGTATGTTTCCTGGGGGTCACAGTATGTTTACGCAATTGTTCAGTGTGTCCCCTCGTGGTTACAGTCCTTTGCATGATTCTGGAAGCTTCCCTTAGTATCATAGCATTTAAATAGGGGCTATCTGATTGGTTAACTCTTATCAATGAATTTGGATGTAACATTTCTTATCGATGGGGCTTCTTTAGTCTTCCCTATTTTAGGTTCTTAGATACTAGACTTTCGTTGCTCTACATTTCCAAATGTCTTCTTTGCTCTAGTCGCGCTTAACAAAACGACCATGAAGCAACAAGTTTTGTGCCTCTTTCTTGACCTGAAATAACCTTGGATCAAAGCATCAGACAGATGTTGGCCATTTGGTCCATCAAGTATGCTGTGCCATTTCATCATGGCTGGTTTATTTTTCCTCTCACATTCTCCTGCCTTCTCACTTTTCACTTTGACACCTTTACTAATCAAGAACTATCAGCCTCCGCTTTAAATATACCCAATGACTTGGATTCCACAACCATCTGTGACAATGAATTCCATTGATTCACCACCCTCTGGCTAAAGAAAATACCCATATCTGTTTTAAAGGGATGTTGTTCTATTCTGTGCCCTCTGGTCTTGACTCTCCCATTATTGTAAATACCTCTGCACTGTCTATGCCCTTCTATATTCAGTTGACTTCTTCCCTCATTCTTCTAAATTCAGTAAGATTCTCCCCTCATTCTTCTAAACTCCAGTGAGTAAATGCCTAGAGCTATCAAATAGTCCTCATGCGTTAACGTTTTCATGCCCAAGATCATTCTTGTAAATCTCCTCCACATCTTTTCACCAGCCCAAAACTCCAAATGTGGTCTGACCAGAGCCTTATAAAGCTTATCTCTTGCTTCCAGGCTTGATGACAGAGGGTGCAGAGGGAGGAGAGAGAGAGGGTACAGAGACGCGAGGAGGAAGAGGAAGATTTCTTTATCGTGTTTAGCTGTCACACTTCCCTCCAACACTCGGGACTGCTGGCCCCCTCCCTCCGATCAATTCTCTCACCCCGCCAAACCCTTAGAAAGTCACTCCCAGGCCTGGCCTGTCCGGCTTGCTATCTGAGGCCCAGGCACCAGGCCGAGCGCTGTTCTATGCACTCGAGCCTTGGTCTTCAGGCCGCAGAGCCGATCCCGGACAAGGCTCAGTCGCTGTAACACAAACTACAGGGGGATTCAACTAACCTACCGAAAGGCAGATAAACACGAACACTCCGGACCGCGGCAACAGTCTCTCGAAGAAACAGAAGCATAAGCGGACTTGAGGGGAGGTGTGTCCTCCAGGTGGGCGGGACTCGCTGACTAACGTCAAATTCTGCCCCAGGCCCTGGCTGCGTGTGAGTTTGATTTCAATGGTGAAAAGAAGTTTGTATAGGTACATAGAATGGAGGGCTTTGGTCCCGGTGCAGGTTGATGGGAGTAGGTAGTTTAAATGGTTTTGGCACAGACGCAGACATCCCACCCTGCAAAAACTCATTTCAGGGAGGTAGCACCACCACCCCGCACCCCCGCAACCCCATATCTCCCACCCACCCCCCGTCGACCTCCAAGGGTGTATTTTTGATTATGAAAGAACACAACAATTTATTTGGTCACATATTGAAACTATTTTCACACATATTCCTTGTTGAGTATTTTGTTGGCAGTCTTAATGCTAATAGCTTTTCTATTTCTTTTGCAAACTTTCCTTGTACTGTGATGTGGCTTGCTTGGTAGATTTGAGCATTTTGCTGGAGGTCTCAACCTCATAGCAGTCTGTGTCAATGAATTTGTTAATTTTGCAAGACATCAGATTCACAAGTGTTTTGTGACACAGCTAATAGACAATGAAAGAGAGAGAGCGGACGACTGTAAAATCTGCCCACAGAGAAAACTGATAGGTCTACTTAGCACAAAAAGAAACCAATCAGGATTCTAATTTTCTCTTTTTGTTTTTTTTCCTTCTCACTCTCGCGCGCGCGTTCTCTCTCTCTCTGTCATTCATATCGATTAACGGGATATTGTATAGAATTTGCGGGCATCAGGGAGCCGCTATCAATATGGGGGAGACACCCAGAACTTCCATACAGGTGGGATGTCTGTCTCTATGACTGTCCCAGCTCCCACAAACACACAAACACACACACACACACACACACACACACACACACACACACACACATCTACCTACCTCCTGTACTTTCCATCTTGGCTCCGACAATCTCACTTTGACCCCCCCCCCCACCCATACTTGAACACTGTCCTCACTCCATCCCTTTACACCTCCCATACTCTCAGGTGGGCACCAAACTCAGGGATCAAGAGTTGCAACCTGATTGCCTGGGTCCCGAGGTGACTGAGAGACTACAGGTGGGGCAGGAAATATGTAATAGTGAGGGTGTCCATTCGTCCTGCCAGTCACACTGGCTTCTGTGTGGCCTTGAACATCCTCTGCACCATCACGAATGCTCCCTTGCCTTCTGTGGCCATTGGCCCAAGCTTCCCAGGAATGTGAGGGGAACTGTGAATATATCTTTGAGTCTTTTTCTCTCCTGGACATTGGAATGGTGTTGGGAGTCTTGTACTGATGTGTTTTGTCCAACAGAGTTGATTGAGTGTAATTACAACCTCAATATTGAGGCTGCTGTAATGGGCCTTTACTCAACACAAATAGACATTCAAGAGGGGAATTGGTGGAAGACTCTTCATGCAATCCATTTGAACTGAAAGTACATGAGGTTTCCTGCTCTTTAACCATAAGGTAACAAGTGATTGAATACGATTAAATTTGTTCAGTTATATGGTTTAATGTATGGAGTGCAGAAAAATAGTTCAATTGAATGGTGTATTTTTAATGCAAGACACATATTAACTGAGAAGGCACCTCTGTTTGAGCACCTTGCTGGAAATAAGTGTAATGCCCTGATTAAGATTATTACTGCTATACTGTAGGTTTCAGCATGTTTGGGTTTGAACTAAAGATAAGGGGTTGTAATGTTCATGCTTAAGAATGTAAAGTCATCCAGTTAGGATGGCGGAATTGGGTGGAGGTTCTAGAGAATACTGGGCGGAGAGGTTTTTGTGACATACACTGCTGTGGGTTGAGGTCTTTTTGGCAGGATCTGGGAGAAGACTGGAGCGATGGTGGTTGAGGATGCTGTCCCTGTTGTACAAGGTGCTTTGTGCAGATGAATAGCTTTAAGGAGAAAGGAGCAATACTCCCATGAGGGAGCCCGTTTGTTCAAGATGAATTTTGAGCGACATTTGTGGTGTGCATTCATGGTGTGGGTCAGTGCATGAGTTAAAGACAGCTTCAAGATGAGCTCCAACTTGTGTGCGCATTTGGACTGTGTTAATTATAATGAGCCTTTTTTTTCCTTTTTCTTTTCCTACTAATTGTTCATTAAAACTAACATTTGTAATATATTTAAAATTATGAGCAGTATACAATCTGTTATTTCTTGCTGATGCAATTGCAAGTGGGCAGTATTTACACAGTATTTGCTTGGATCAGGGTTTGAGTGGGCAAGACATCCCAACCTCTAGGGTGGTTTGATGGGACCGAAGTCATATTGACCTTAGAAGTACAGAGTCTGAGAAGATGGTTTTTGTCGCCACTGAGTCCAGTGGCTATTAGCGGGGCTAATGAGACACATCCTTAGAAATGCCCAGTGAAAAGGGGTTTCTCAAGTATACCAGGATGGTTTGAAAGCTTCTGAGGACAGAAACCCCAGATACTTAATATTAGGAAAATTGGTTTGGTGCTAGATCCCAGGAGGGGGAATTTCTAGAGTGCTTATGAAATGGCTTTTTCGAGCAGCTCATGGCTGAGGCTACTAGGGGATCAGCTATCCTGGATTGGATGTTGTGCAATGAATGGGAATTGATTAGAGAGCTTAAGGTAAAGGAAAACTTAGAGGACTAGTAGTCACAATATGATAGAATTCATCCTGCAATTTGAGAAGGATCAGTATTACAGTGGAGTAAAGGAAATTACCGAGGCACGAGAGAGAGGGGCTAGCCAGAATTGATTGGAAAGGAACACTGGCAAGGACAGCAGGGCAGCAGTGGCTGGAATTTCTGGGAGCAATTTAGAAGGCATAGGATATATACATCCCAAAGAGGAAGAAGAGTTCTAAAGTCAAGATGACACATCCGTGGCTGACAAGAGAAATCAAAACTAACATAAAAGCCAAAGAGTGGACATATAACAGAGCAAAAATCTGGGAAGTTAGAGGATTGGGAAGCATTTTAAGAACCAACAGAAGCAAGCATTCAAGGAAAAGATGGAAAGCAAAGATAATCTAGCCAATAATATTAAAGAGGATAAAAGTTTCTTCAGATACATAAAGAGAGACAAGAGTGTACATAGAACTGCTGGAAAATTATGATGAAGAGGTGATAATGGACAAGGAAATGACAGATGAACTGAATAATTTTGCATCAGTCTTCACTGTGGAAGTTACAGCAGTATGCTGGAAGTTCAAGTGTCAGGGACAGAAGTGAGTGAAGTCGCCATTACTAGGGAGCAGTTGCTTGGAAAGCTGAAAGGTCTGAAGGTAGATAAGTCACATGGATGAGATTCTGTACACCCAGGGTTCTGAAATAGGTGGCTGAAGAGATTGTGGAGGCCTTGGTAATGATCTTTCAAGAATCAATTGATTCTGGCATGGTTCAGGAGGAACGGAAAATTGCAAATATCACTCCACTCTTCAAGAAGGGAGTGAGTCAGAAGAAAATAAATTATAGGTCAGCGAGTTGGTTGAGAAGATGTTGGAGTCGATTATTAAGGATGTGGGGACTTGGAGGTTCATCATAAAAAAGGCCATAGACAGCATGGTTTCCTCAAAGGAAAATCTTATCTGTTGGAATTCATTGAAGAAATAACAAGCAGGATAGACAAAGGAGAATCAGTTGATGTTGTGTACTTGGATTTTAAGAAGACAAGGTGCCACACGAGGCTACTTAACAAGTAAAAGCCTGTGGTATTACAGGAAAGGTACTAGCATGGATTGATTGGCAGGAAGCAAAGAGTGGGAATAAAGGGGTTTTTTTCTGGTTGGCTGCCTGTGACTAGTGTTCCACAGGGACGTTTCCTTTCATGACTTATAGAATAATAACTTTGATGACAGAATTAATAGCCTTGTGGCAAAGTTTGCAGACTATACAAAGATAGGTGGAGGGGGCAAGTAGTTTTTAGGAAGTAGAGTGACTACAGAAGGACAGACAAATTAGTAGAATAGGTAAAGAAATGGCTGATGGAATGTAGTGTCGGGAATTTTACGGTTACACACTTTGGTAGAAGAAGTAAAAGTATTGACTGTTTTCTAAATGGAGAGAAAATTAAAAAATCTGAGGTGCAATTGGATTTGGAAGTTCAGGATGTCCTAAAGGGTAATTTGCAGGTTGAGTCAGTGGTGAGGAAGGCAAATGTGATCACGAGGAAATCTGCAGATGCTGGAATTTCAAGCAACACACATAAAAGTTGCTGGTGAATGCAGCAGGCCAGGCAGCATCTCTACGAAGAGGTACAGTTGATGTTATTTACCCCTCGATCATGATCCCACTAAGGAGCACCAGGCCATTGTCTCCCACACTATCACCAGCTTTATCCGCTCAGGGGATCTCCCATCCACTGCCACCAACCTTATAGTTCCCACACCCCACACTTCCCGTTTCTACCTCCTACCCAAGGTCCACAAACCTGCCTGTTCAGGTAGACCCATTGTCTCAGCTTGCTCCTGCCCCACCGAACTCATTTCTGCATACCTCGACACTGTTTTATCCCCCCCCACACTTGCTCAATCCCTTCCTACCTATTTTCGTGACACTTCTCACGCTTTGAAATTTTTCGATGATTTTAAGTTCCCTGGCCCCCACTGCTTTATTTTCACCATGGATGTCCAGTCGCTATATACTTCCATCCCCCATCAGGAAGGTCTCAAAGCTCTCCGCTTTTTTTTCCATTCTAGACCTAACCAGTTCCCCTCTACCACTCCTCTGCTCCGTCTAGCGGAATTAGTACTAACTCTTAATAATTTCTCCTTTAGCTCCTCCCACTTCCTCCAAACTAAAGGTGTAGCCATGGGCACCCGTATGGGTCCCAGCTATGCCTGCCTTTTTGTTGGCTTTGTGGATCAATTCATGTTCCAAACCTATTCTGGTATCCGCCCCCACTTTTCCTTCACTACATCGACATTGGCCCTGCTTCCTGCCCGCATGCTGAGCTCGTTGACTTCATTAACTTTGCCTCCAACTTTCACCCTACCCTCAAGTTTACCTGGTCCATTTCCAACATCTCCCTCCCCTTTCTAGATCTTTCTGTCTCTATCTCTGGATACAGGTTATCTACTGATGTCTGCTATAAGCCTACAGACTTTCACAGCTATCTAGACTATTCCTCTTCTCACCCTGTCTCTTGCAAAAATGTCATCCCCTTCTTGCAATTTCTCCGTCTCCGCCACATCTGCTCTCAGGATGAGGCTTTTCATTCCAGGACGAAGGAGATGTCCTCCTTTTTTAAAGAAAGGGGCTTCCCTTCCTCCACCATCAACTCTGCTCTCAAATGCATCTCTCCCATTTCACACACACCTGCTCTCACCCCATCCTCCCGCCACCCTACTAGGAATAGGGTTCCCCTTGTCCTCACCTACCACCCCACCCGCCTCCGAGTCCAACATATAATTCTCCGTAACTTCCACTAACTCCAACAGGATCCCACCACTAAGCACATCTTTCCCTCCCCCTGAACTTAAAGAGGGGTAACTTTGAAGGTGTGAGACGTGAATTAGCTAAGATAGACTGGCAAATGACACTTAAAGGATTGACAGTGGATATTCAATGGCAAGCATTTAAGGATTGCATGGATGAACTACAACAATTGTTCATCCCAGTTTGGCAAAAGAATAAATCAAGGAAGGTAGTGCACCCGTGGCTGACAAGAGAAATTAGGGATAGTATCAATTCCAAAGAAGAAGCATACAAATTAGCCAGAGAAAGTGGCTCACCTGAGGACTGGGAGAAATTCAGAGTTCAGCAGAGGAGGACAAAGGGCTTAATTAAGAAGGGGAAAAAATATTATGAGAGAAAACTGGCAGGGAACATAAAAACTGACTGTAAAAGCTTTTATAGATATGTAAAAAGGAAAAAACTGGTAAAGACAAATGTAGGTCCCCTACAGACAGAAACAGGTGAATTGATTATGGGGAGCAAGGACATGGCGGACCAATTGAATAATTACTTTGGTTCTGTCTTCACTAAGGAGGACATAAATAATCTTCCAGTAATAATAGGGGACAGAGGGTCCAGTGAGATGGAGGAACTGAGCAAAATACATGTTAGTAGGGAAGTGGTGTTGGGTAAATTGAAGGGATTAAAGACAGATAAATCCCTAGGGCCAGATGGTCTGCATCCCAGAATGCTTAAGGAAGTAGCCCAAGAAATAGTGGATGCATTAGTGATAATTTTTCAAAACTCGTTAGATTCTGGACTAGTTCCTGAGAATTGGAGGGTGGCTAATGTAACCCCACTTTTTAAAAAAGGAGGGAGAGAGAAACCGGGGAATTATAGACCAGTTGGCCTAACGTCGGTGGTGGGGAAACTGCTGGAGTCAGTTATCAAAGATGTGATAACAGCACATTTGGAAAGCGGTGAAATCATCGGACAAAGTCAGCATGGATTTGTGAAAGGAAAATCATGTCTGACGAATCTCATAGAATTTTTTGAGGATGTAACTAGTAGAGTGGATAGGGGAGAACCAGTGGATGTGGTATATTTGGATTTTCAAAAGGCTTTTGACAAGGTCCCACACAGGAGATTAGTGTGCAAACTTAAAGCACACGGTATTGGGGGTAAGGTATTGGTGTGGGTGGAGAATTGGTTAGCAGACAGGAAGCAAAGAGTGGGAATAAATGGGACCTTTTCAGAATGGCAGGCGGTGACTAGTGGGGTACCGCAAGGCTCAGTGCTGGGACCCCAGTTGTTTACAATATATATTAATGACTTGGATGAGGGAATTAAATGCAGCATCTCCAAGTTTGCGGATGACACGAAGCTGGGTGGCAGTGTTAGCAGTGAGGAGGATGCTAAGAGGATGCAGGGTGACTTGGATAGGTTGGGTGAGTGGGCAAACTCATGGCAGATGCAATTTAATGTGGATAAATGTGAAGTTATCCACTTTGGTGGCAAAAATAGGAAAACAGATTATTATCTGAATGGTGGCCGATTAGGAAAAGGGGAGGTGCAACGAGACCTGGGTGTCATTATACACCAGTCATTGAAAGTGGGCATGCAGGTACAGCAGGCGGTGAAAAAGGCGAACGGTATGCTGGCATTTATAGCGAGAGGATTCGAGTACAGGAGCAGGGAGGTACTATTGCAGTTGTACAAGGCCTTGGTGAGACCACACCTGGAGTATTGTGTGCAGTTTTGGTCCCCTAATCTGAGGAAAGACATCTTTGCCATAGAGGGAGTACAAAGAAGGTTCACCAGATTGATTCCTGGGATGGCAGGTCTTTCATATGAAGAAAGACTGGATGAACTGGGCTTGTACTCGTTGGAATTTAGAAGATTGAGGGGGGATCTGATTGAAACGTATAAGATCCTAAAGGGATTGGACAGGCTAGATGCGGGAAGATTGTTCCCGATGTTGGGGAGGTCTAGAACGAGGGGTCACAGTTTGAGGATAGAGGGGAAGCCTTTTAGGACCGAGGTTAGGAAAAACTTCTTCACACAGAGAGTGGTGAATCTGTGGAATTCTCTGCCACAGCAAACTGTTGAGGCCAGTTCATTAGCTATGTTTAAAAGGAAGTTAGATATGGCCCTTGTGGCTACAGGGGTCAGGGGGTATGGAGGGAAGGCTGGGTTCTGAGTTGGATGATCAGCCATGATCATAATAAATGGCGGTGCAGGCTCGAAGGGCCGAATGGCCTACTCCTGCACCTATTTTCTATGTTTCTATGTTTCTATATTAATGACTTGGATGAGGGAATTAAATGCAGCATCTCCAAGTTTGCGGATGACACAAAGCTGGGCGGCAGTGTTAGCTGTGAGGAGGATGCTAAGAGGATGCAGGGTGACTTGGATAGGTTGGGTGAGTGGGCAAATTCATGGCAGATGCAATTTAATGTGGATAAATGTGAAGTTATCCACTTTGGTGGCAAAAATAGGAAAACAGGTTATTATCTGAATGGTGGACGATTAGGAAAAGGGGAGGTGCAACGAGACCTGGGTGTCATTATACACCAGTCATTGAAAGTGGGCATGCAGGTACAGCAGGCGGTGAAAAAGACGAATGGTATGCTGGCATTTATAGCGAGAGGATTCGAGTACAGGAGCAGGGAGGTACTACTGCAGTTGTACAAGGCCTTGGTGAGACCACACCTGGAGTATTGTGTGCAGTTTTGGTCCCCTAATCTGAGGAAAGACATCCTTGCCATTGAGGGAGTACAAAGAAGGTTCACCAGATTGATTTCTGGGATGGCAGGACTTTCATTTGAAGAAAGACTGGATGAACTGGGCTTGTACTCGTTGGAATTTAGAAGATTGAGGGGGGGATCTGATTGAAACGCATAAAATCCTAAAGGGATTGGACAGGCTAGATGCAGGAAGATTGTTCCCGATGTTGGGGAAGTCCAGAGCAAGGGGTCACAGTTTGAGGATAAAGGGGAAGCCTTTTAGGACCGAGATTAGGAAAAACTTCTTCACACAGAGAGTGGTGAATCTGTGGAATTCTCTGCCACAGGAAACAGTTGAGGCCAGTTCATTGGCTATATTTAAGAGGGAGTTAGATATGGCCCTTGTGGCTACGGGGATCAGCGGTTATGGAGGGAAGGCTGGTGCAGGGTTCTGAGTTGGATGATCAGCCATGATCATAATAAATGGCGGTGCAGGCTGGAAGGGCCGAATGGCCTACTCCTGCACCTATTTTCTATGTTTGTACGTTTCTATGTTCTTATGACTCATGCCAGATGGGGTATTTTGAGTCATTGAAACTTGGAATCATTTTTGTGAACCTCCTTTGAACCCTCGCCTGTTTCAGCACATCCTTTCTTAGATAAGGGTCCAAACCTGCTCACAATATTCCAGGTGAGGCCTCACCAGTGCTTTATAAATCCTCAACATTACATCCTTGCTTTTATATACTAGTCCTCTTGAAATGAATGCTCACATTGCATTTGGCTTCCTCACCACAGCTTCAACCTGCAAAATAACCTTTAGGGAATCCTGCACAAGGACTTCCAATTTCCCCCGGGATCAATAAAGTATGACTATAACTATGACTATGACTATCTGCCTCAGTTTTTTGTATTATCTCTTCATTTAGAAAATAGTCTACCCTTTCATTTTTTCTACCAAAGTGCATGACCATACACTTCTTGACAGTGTGTTCCATCTGCCACTTCTTTGCCTATTCTCCTAATCTAAGATCTTCTGTAACAAGAGAAAATTTGCAGATGGTGGGAAATCCAAGCAACAGACACAAAACACTGGAAGAACTCAGCATGCCAGGCAGCATCTATAAAAAGAGTATAGTTAATGCTTTGGGTTGAAACCCTTCATCAGGACTGGAGAAAAAAGATGAGTCGGAGTTAGAAGGTGTGGGGAGGGGAGAAATAAACACAAGGCGATTGGTGAAATCAGGAGGGGTAAAGTAAAGAGTTGGGAAGTTGATTGGTGATTGATGAAAGAGGGCTGGAGAAGCGGGCATCTGATAGGAGAGACAGAAGGCCATGGAGGAACGAAAAAGAGGGAGGAGAACCATAGGGAAGTGATTGTCAGGTAAGGAGATAAGGTGGCAAGCAGATAAGGGGGTGGAGAATGGTGAAGAAGGGAGGCATTACCAGAAGTTCAAGAAATGGATGTTCATGCCATCAGGTTGGAGGCCACCCAAGCAGAATATAAGATGTTGCTCCTCCAACCTGAGTGTTGTACCACCTCCACTCACCTCACCTCTAACTCTGACTTCTCATCTTTTTTCTCCAGTCCTGTTGAAGGGTCTCGGTGCAAAATTTCAACTATGCTCTTTTCTATAGATGCTACCTGGCCTGCTGAGTTCCTCCAGCATTTTGTGCATGTTACTTTAAGTCCTTCTGGAGTCTCTCTACTTTCTCAAAACTACCCTCCCCTCCACCTATCTTCATATTCTCTGCAAACTTTGCAACAAAGCCAGCAATAACCATAATTAAAATCATTGACATATAAAGTTTAAAGAATCAGTCCCAACATAGACCCCTGCGGAACACCACTAGTCACCGGCAGCCAACCAGTAAAAGCTCTCTTTATTCCCACTCTTTGCCTCCTGCCAATCAGCCACTGCTTTATCCATGCTGGAATCTTTCCTGTAATTCCATGTGTTTGTATCTTGTTAAGCAGCCTCACATGTGGCACCTTGTCAAAGGCCTTCTGAAAATCCAAACACGCATCAACTGATTCTCCTTTGTCTATCCTGGTTGTTATTTCTTCAAAGAATTCCAACAGATTTGTCAGGCAAGATTTTCCCTTGAGGAAGCCATGCTGACTAAAGCTTATTTTATCATGTGCCTCCAAGTACCCCAAAACCACATCCTTAACAATCAATTCTAACATCTTCCCAACCACTGAGGTCAGATTTACTGGCAACACACATCAAAGTTGCTGGTGAACACAGCAGGCCAGGCAGCATCTCTAGGAAGAGGTACAGTCGACGTTTTGGGTGGAGACCCTTTGTCAGGACTAACTGAAAGAAGAGCTCGTAAGAGATTTGAAAGTGAGAGGGGGAGATCCAAAATGATAGGAAAAGACAGGAGGGGGAGGGATGGAGCCAAGAGCTGGACAGTTGATTGGCAAAAGGGATATGAGAGAATCATGGGACAGGAGGCCCAGGGAGAAAGAAAAGGGGGAGGGGGAAAAACCCAGAGGATGGGCAAGGGATATAGTGAGAAGGACAGAGGGAGAAAAAGGAGAGAGAGAGAGAGAAAGAATGTGTGTATATAAATAAATAACGGATGGGGTACAAGGGGGAGGTGGGGCATTAGCGGAAGTTTGAGAAGTCAATGTTCATGCCATCAGGTTGGAGGCTACCCAGAGGGAATGTAAGGTGTTGTTCCTCCAGCCTGAGTGTGGCTTCATCTTTACAGTAGAGGAGGCCGTGGATAGACATACCAGAATGGGAATGGGATGTGGAATTAAAATGTGTGGCCACTGGGAGATCCTGCTTTCTCTGGCGGACAGAGTGTAGGTGTTCAGCAAAATGATCTCCCAGTCTGCGTCGGGTCTCACCAATATATAGAAGGCCACATTGGGAGCACCGGACGCAGTATATCACCCCAGCCGACTCACAGGTGAAGTGTCGCCTCACCTGGAAGGACTGTCTGGGGCCCTGAATGGTGGTAAGGGAGGAAGTGTAAGGGCATGTGTAACACTTGTTCCGCTTACAAGGATAAGTGCCAGGAGGGAGATCAGTGGGGAGGGATGGAGGGGAACGAATGGACAAGGGAGCGTAGGGAGCGATCCCTGCGGAAAGCAGAGAGGGAGGGGAGGGAAAGATGTGCTTAGTGGTGGGATCCCGTTGGAGGTGGCTGAAGTTATGGAGAATTATATGTTGGACCCGGAGGCTGGTGGGATGGTAGGTGAGGACAAGGGAAACCCTATTCCTAGTGGGGTGGCGGGAGGATAGAGTGCGTGAATGGCCAGCAGATGTGCGTGAAATGGGGGAGATGTGTTTAAGAGCAGAGTTGATAGTCATAGTCATGCTTTATTGATCCCGCGGGAAATTGGATTTTGTTACAGTTGCACCATAAATAATAAATAGAACTAAAACCATAAGTAGTTAAATAGTAATATGTAACTTATGCCAGGAAATAAGTCCAGGACCAGCCTATTGACTCAGGATGTCTGACCCTCCGAGGGAGAAGTTGTAAAGTTTGATGGCCACAGGCAGGAATGACTTCCTATGACGCTCTGTGTTGCATCTTGGTGGTGTTACGTACCCCGTAACTGGGTTGCCAAACCAGCAGAAATGGATCACTCAGTTGGAGTCTGGAGTACTAGAACTAAGAAAGTTTTATTAAAGAAACAAGCAACACAGTAATCGAAAGGATAATAAATGCAACAGTTCAACAATGATAACCACACATGTGCACAGAATTAAGATAACAGCATCAATCAAGCTCTATCGTTGTCTAGGGGTAAATGACCAAATTTCAAAATGACTCAAAGTTCAGTCCAGTTCAGTTCGCAGTAATCGTTGCCATGGCGATGGACAATGTGGGGGAAGAGAGAGATAGAACAGGAACAACTGATCATTCAGAACACTGCTTCACTCACAGACCGGCGATATGGCTCACAAGCAACTTTTTGGGCGGGTCCTTGGTGATGTCACCTGAGGTCACCGACTGTGACCCCTCCTCCAGATGTGGTCGATCCTCTGCAGTGAACCCGGCACCCAGGCAAGGGCGGACACACACCGGGTTCCCGCGGATCGTACCTTTCCACCCTGGTCGTTGTCTGGTACTTCTCACCCACTCGTGAGAGGCGCACCGCTTCCAGGGTCTCGTTACCTCGGGTGGCGTGTGTGTCTGTCTTAGCGAACCTGTCCCTTTTTATCCCCCTGCTGGGGTATCGCCTGTCCATCACTTCAAACAGTTCAAGGTTCAAAGGGGGGAGCCGCTCCAGACAGCTCTCTCTCCCCCACGTCCCTTCATTACACATCTCCAGACGCTGCTCCATTGTTCCTTATCTCTCCTTCCCCTGAGGGCAGGTGGCAGACCAACTGCTGATGCCACTGATGCTAGCCCAGGCCAGCAAACATCTTAATTTTATGTGTATTCTCGTCACAGTGGAATGAGTCTCTGGCTGAACGTACTCCTGTGCCCACCCAGTACATTGTGTAGTGGATGGGAGACATTGTCCAAGATGGCATGCAACTTGGACAGCATCCTCTTTTCAGACACCACCGTCAGAGAGTCCAGTTCCATCCCCACATCACTGGCCTTACGAATGAGTTTGTTGATTCTGTTGGTGTCTGCTGCCCTCAGCCTGCTGCCCCAGCACACAACAGCAAACAGCAGATGGTGGAGGAAGGGAAGCCCCTTTCTTTAAAAAAAGAGGACATCTCCCTCGTCCTGGAATGAAAAACCTCATCCTGAGAGCAGATGCGGTGGAGACGGAGGAATTGCAGATGGTGTTTTTGCAAGAGACAGGGTGAGAAGAGGAATAGTCCAGGTAGCTGTGAGAGTCAGTAGGCTTATAGTAGACATCAGTAGATAAGCTGTCTCCAGAGTTAGAGACAGAAAGATCTAGAAAGGAGAGGGAGGTGTCGGAAATGGACCAGGTAAACTTGAGGGCAGGGTGAAAGTTGGAGGCAAAGTTAATGAAGTCAATGAGCTCAGCATGCGTGCAGGAAGCAGCGCCAATGCAGTTGTCGATGTAGCGAAGGAAAAGTGGGGGACAGATACCAGAACAGGTTTGGAGCATAGGTCGTTCCACAAAGCCAACAAAAAGGCAGGCATAGCTAGGACCCATACGGGTGCCCAGAGCTACACCTTTAGTTTGGAGGAAGTGGGAGGAGCCAAATGAGAAATTATTAAGAGTAAGGACTAATTCTGCTAGATGGAGCGGAGTGGTGGTAGAGGGGAACTGGTTAGGTCTGGAATCCAAAAAGAAGCGGAGAGCTTTGAGACCTTCCTGATGGGGGATGGAAGTATATAGGGACTGGACATCCATGGTGAAAATAAAGCATTGGGGGCCAGGGAACTTAAAATCATCGAAAAGTTTAAGGGCGTGAGAAGTGTCACAAACATAGGTAGGAAGGGATTGAACAAGGGGGGATAAAACCGTGTGGAGATATGCAGAAATGAGTTCGGTGGGGCAGGAGCAAGCTGAGACAATAGGTCTGCCAGGACAGGCAGGTTTGTGGATCTTGGGTAGGAGGTAGAAACGGGAAGTGCGGGGTGTGAGAACTATAAGGTTGGTACCAGTGGATGGGAGATCCCCTGAGCTGATAAAGTCGGTGATGGTGTGGGAGACAGTGGCCTGATGCTCCTTAGTGGGGTCACGATCGAGGGGTAAATAAGAGGAGGTATCCGCGAGTTGTTGCTGTGCCTCGGCAAAGTAGAGGTCAGTATGCCAGAGTACAACAGCACCCCACTTATCGGCGTGTTTTATAGTATGGTTAGGATTAGTGTAGAGGGAGTGGAGAGCAGAGTGTCCAGAAGGAGTGAGGTTGGAATTGGACAAGGTGCGGTGAAGTCGAGATGGTTGATGTCCTGTCGGCAGTTAGTAATAAAGAGATCTAGAGCAGGCAGAAGATCAGACTCTCCCCCCGCAACCTCTGCTTTCCACAGGGATCACTCCCTACGCAACTCCTTTGTCCATTCGTTCCCCCCCCCCCGCTATCCCTCCCCACCGATCTCCCTCCTGGCACTTATCCTTGTAAACGGAACAAGTGCTACACATGCCCTTATAATTCCTCCCTTACCACCATTCAGGGCCCCAGACAGTCCTTCCAGGTGAGGCGACACTTCACCTGTGAGTCGTCTGGGGTGATATACTGTGTCCAGTGCTCCCAATGTGGCCTTCTACATATTGGCGAGACCCGACACAGACTGGGAGATCGTTCCGTCCGCCAGAGAAAGCAGGATCTCCCAGTGGCCACACATTTTAATTCCACGCCCCATTCCCATTCTGATATGTCTATCCACAGCCTCCTCTACTGTAAAGATGAAGCCACACTCAGGTTGGAGGAATAACACTTTATATTCCATCTGGGTAGCCTCCAACCTGATGGCATGAACATTGACTTCTCAAACTTCCGCTAATGCCCCTCCTCTCCCTCATACCCATCCGTTATTTATTTATATACACACATTCTTTCTCTCCTTTTCCTCCCTCTGTCCCTCTCACTATACCCCTTGCCCATCCTCTGGGTTCCCCCCCCCTTTTCTTTCTCCCTGGGCCTCCTGTCCCATGATCCTTTCATATCCCTTTTGCCGATCAACTGTCCAGCTCTTGGCTCCATCCCTCCCTCTCCTGTCTTCTCCTTTCATTTTGGATATCCCCCTCCCCCTCCCACTTTCAAATCTCTTACTAGCTCCTCTTTCAGTTAGTCCTGATGAAGGGTCTCGGCCTGAAACGTCGACTGTACCTCTTCCTAGAGATGCTGCCTGGCCTGCTGCGTTCACCAGCAACTTTGATGTGCGTTGCTTGAATTTCCAGCATCTGCAGAATTCCTTGTGTCAGATTAACTGGAGCGACATTTGCAAATTTTCCAGTCTTCCAGAACCATTCCAGAATTCAGTGATTCTTGAAAGATCATTACTAATGTCTCCACAATCTCTTCAGCCAAGTCTTTCAGAACCCTTGGGTGTGCACCATCTGGGCCAGGTGACTTAAGTCAAACCTTTCAGTTTCCCAAGAACCTTTTCCCTAGCAATGGCAACTTCACACACTTCATGGCCCCAGTCACCTGGAATGTCCACCATGCTGCTGGTGTCTTCCATAGTGAAGACTCCTGCAAAATGGCAGTTCATCTGCAATTTCCGTGTTCCCCATTACTACCTCTGTTCCATCATTCTCCAGTGGTCCAATATTCCCCTTCGCCTCTCTTTTACACTTTATTTACATGCAGAAATTTTTCGTACCCTCGTTACAGGAAATATGCGGGCATGGACAGTAGAATGGTTGATAGGCAGGAGGCAGTGAGTGGGAATAAAGGAGGCCTTCTCTGGTTGGCTGCCAGTGACTAGTGGTATTCCTCAGGGTTCAGTATTAGAACCACTAATTTTCACATTGTTTATCAATGATTTGGATAATGGAATTGATGGCTTTGTGGCAAAGTTTGCAGATGTTAGGAAGATAGGCGGAGGGGTATGTAGTGCTGAGGAAGCAATGCAATTGTAGGAGGACTTGGACAAATTGGAAGAATAGGCAAAAAAGTGGCAGTGGTCCTGCCGAAGGGTTTCAGCCTGAAATGTCGACTATACTTATTTCCATAGATGCTGCCTGGCCTGCTGAGTTCCTCCAACATTTTATATGTGTTGCTCAGATTTCCATCATCAGCAGGCTTTTTCTTTTTTGAGATGGAATACAGTGTTGGGAAATGTATGATAATACATTTTGGTAAAAGGAACAATAGTGCGGACTATTATCTAAATAGGGAGAAGGTTCAAACATCAGAGGTGCTCAGGGACTTAGGAGTCCTCGTGCAAGACTCCCAGAAGGTTAATTTACAGGTTGAGTCTGTGGTAAAGAAGGCAAATGCAATGTTGGCACTTATTTCAAGGGGGATAGAATACAAAAGCAAGGAGATATACTTGAGGCTTTATAATACACTCGTCAGGCCACACTTGGAGTCATGTCACAGTTTTGAGCCCCATATCTCAGGAAGGATGTGTTATCATTGGAGAGAGGCCAGAGGAGGTTCAAGAGGATGATTCTGGGAATGAAGGGTTAGCATCTGAGGAACTTTTGGCAGCTTTGGGCTTGTACCCACTGGAATTTAGAAGAATGCATGGGGATCTCATTGAAACCTACCAAATGCTGAAAGGACTAGATAGGGTGGCTGTGGAGAGGATGTTTCCAGTGGTGGGGATATCCAGAACTAGAGGGGATGGCCTCAAAATTGATGGGCGACCCTTTAGAATAGAGGTAAGGAGGATTTTTTTTTTATATAGCCAGAGAGTAGTAAATGTGGTATGCTGTGCCACAGACTGAGGTGGAGTCCATGTGTATATTAAAGGTGGAAGTTGTTCGTTCCCTGATTGGTCAGGGTATCAAAAGATATGGTGAGAAGGCAGGTCTGTGGGGTTGAGTGGGATCTGGGATTAGTCATTAGGCACAGCAGACTCAATGGGCTGAATGGCCAAATTCTGCTCCTTTGTCTTATGGTCTAATTTTATTGTCTAGCTTACTCTCTTATTCCATCTTTACCTTAATGACTTTTTAAGTTGTCTTCTGTTGGTTTTTGAAAGCTTCCCGATCCTCTAACTTCCCAGTTATTTTTGCTCTGTTATATGACCTCTCTTTGGCTTTTATGTTGGCTTTTACTTCTCTTGTTAGCCAAGGTTGTGTCATCTTGCCTTCAAAATACTACTTCCTTTTTGGGATGTATATAGTATATCCTGTGCCTTCCAAATTACTTCCAGAAATTCCAGCCATTTCTGTTTTGCCAGTGTTCTTTTCTAATCAATTCTGGCCAAATTCCCACTCATGCCTCTTTAATTCCCTTTACTCCACTATAATACTTCAGTTTCTCCTTCTCAAATTTCAGGGTGAATTTGATGATATGATCACTTTCCCCTAAGGCTTCCTTTACCTTTAGCTCTCTAATCAATTCCAGTTCATTGCACAACACTCAATCCAGAATAACTGACCCCCCCCCCCCCAGTGGATCTCCAGGAGCTGCTCGAAAAAAAACATCTCGTAGGCGCTCTAGAAATTCCTCCTCTTGGAATCCAGCATCAACCTGTCATTTCACTGTCAAAGTCACTTTGATCACATTTCTTCCTCATTTTGAAGTTTGGTCAACAACTGAACCTCTTAGCCATGTCTGCATGCTTTTAAGCCTTGAGTTGCGACATGATTCGCTGATTAGATATTTGCATTAATGAGCAGATGTAGAGGTATACCTAATGTTGTGGCTACTGAGTGTATATTTTAATATGAATAAATTTTATTTTTTTAAGTAAAATAAATATTCCCTCTCACGATTTATAGACCACCTGAAAGGAGCTCAAAATCAGAACAGGCTCCCATTTCTGATTAAAAGTTAGCAGGAGAGTAAACTTACATGTTGGGAAACCAGGGAGCAGCAACTGTGTATGAACAGACCAACCGCAGAGAAGATTACCACTGAATCTACAGTACCTTATTCCAATGTATTGTATGGGCAACTGAGAATCATTATAACGAAGTTCTTACTAAAAGAGCAATGGTTAATAGTGAACCATTTTCTAGTACTGCTTCTGCCACATTTAAACTGAAGACCATTTAACCACATAGCTTGCTTATTTCTGGCAAGTGGTAAGGATACATGATACCTGTAATGACTATCCTCTGTGCTAGATCAACTTCAGGCCAGCTGCAGTTGATAGGGCACCGAATGAATATAAGATATAAGATAAGATTTGGCAGCTGCCACACGTCCAAGATATGTCTGGAGGGCAGAAAATGCTGAGTGTCTCAAATGTAATATCAGCCAGCCAGCAGCCAAAGAGCGCAGTTTCCAATTTCAAAGAATGGCAAACGCAAAAAAATCTGCAGATGCCGAAAATCCAGAGCAACACACACAAAATACTGGAGGAACTCAGCAGGTCAGGCAGCATCTGTGGAAAAGAGTAAACAGTCAATATTTCAGGCTGAGACCCTTCAACAGCACTGAGCGGGAAGGGGCAAAATTCCCAAATTAAAAGGTAGGGAGAGGGGAAAGAGGCTAGCTGGAAGCTGATAGGTGAAGCAGGTGGGTGGGAAAGGTCAAAGGCTGGAGAAGAAAGAATCTGATAGGAGAGGGGAGTGGACAATAGGAGAAATGAAAGGAGGGGGGCATGGGGCAGAAGTAAATGGCAGGTGAGGAGAAATAAGGTCAGAGTGGGGAATAGAAGAAGGTGGAGGAGGTAACTTTTGTTCACCAGAAGGAGAAATCGATACTCGTACCATTGGATTGAAGGGCACCCTGGCAATACGAAGTGTTCCTCCTCCACCCTGAGGGTGGCCTCAACTTGGCACAAGAGAAGGCAATAGATTGACAAATTGGAATAGGAATGGGAATCAGAATTAAAATGTTTGGCTCCTGCAAAGTCTCGCTTGTGGCTGTTGTGGAGGTGCTTGATAAAGCGGACTCCCAATTTACAATGGATTTCACCTATGTAGAGGAGATCACATTGGGAGCACCGGACACAAAAGATGACACCAGCAAATTTACAGGTGAAGTGTTGTCTTACCTGGAAGGACTGTTTGGGGTCCTGTATGGAGGTGAGAGAGGAGGTGTATGGGCAGGTGTAGCGCTTGGGCTGCTTGCTTGGAAGGAGATTAGTGAGGAGAGATGAATGGACAAGAGTATCACAGAGGGAGCAATCCCTGCAGAAAATGGAGGAGGGAGGGGGAGGTTAAAGATATGTCTAGAGATAGGGTCCCTTTGGAGATGGCGGAAGTTGCAGAGGATAATGTTGGATGCAGAGGCTGATGGGGTGGTAGATAAGGACAAGAGGAACTCTATCACTATTATGATATAGAAAGATGGGGTGAGCGCAGACGTACGGGAATTGGAGGTGATGCAAGTGAGGGCACCATCAATAGTAGAGGTAAGGATTCCCCATTCTTTAAAGAAGATTTCCTGGAATGGAAAGCCAAATCCTGAATATAGATGTAGTGGAGTTGAAGAATCTGAGAAAATGGAATAGCATTTTTACAGGACATAAAGTGGGAAGAGATATGGTTGATAACTATGGGAATCAGTAGGTGTATGAAAGATATCCGTTGACTGTTTGTCTTGAAAGATGGAGACAGAGAAATCAAGAAAGGGGAGGGAGGTGTCAGAGATGGCCCAAGAGAATTTAAGGGCAGGGTGGAAGCTAGGGGCAAAATTGATGAAATTGACGAATTTAGCATTGGAGCATGAAGTAGCGCCAATGCAGTCATCAGAGGAAGAGTTGGGGAGTATAACCAGGGAAGGCTTCAAACATGGACTATTCTATGTAGCCAATGAAGAGGCAGGCATAGCTTGGGCCTATGCAAGTGCTCAGACTATACCTTGGGTTTGGAGAAATTGGGAGGAGCAGAAGGAAAAATTGTTCAGGGTGAGGACCATTTCTGCCAGATGGAGGAGGGTGGTGGTGGAGGGAGATTAGTTTGTTCTGTCAAGAAACAAGTGGAGAGCTTTGAAGCCTTCCTGATGGGGATAGAAGCGAATAAGGGCTAAACATCCATGGTGAAGATGAGACAGTCAGGTACAAGAAACTGGAAGTTAATGAGAAGTCAAAGGCATTAGAAGTGTGGTGTATGTAGATGGGAAGGGACTGAACCAGGGGGGATAGAATAGAATTGAGGAATGACAACACGTGTTCAGTGGGGCAGGAGCAGGCAGAGATAATAGGCTTACCTGGACAGTCAGGTTTGTGGACCTTGGTTACCGGGTAGAAATGAGCCATGTGGGGCAAGAGGACTATGAATTTGGTGGCAGTGGTTGGGAGTAATTCAGAGTGGATGAGGTCAGTGATAGTGTCGGAGGCAGTTTTCTGATGGTCTGGAGTGGGGTCCTCCTCGGGGTAGGTACGAGAAGGTGTCTGATAGTTGTTGCCTGGTCTCAGCAAGGTGGAGGTCAGTGTGCCACATGACAACCACACCCCTTTGTCTGTGGGTTTGAAGGTAAGTTTGGGATTGGTGTGGAGAGGGTGTAGGGCAGTGTGTTCAGAAGAGGTCAGGTTGGAGCAGGAGTGAGGAGTGTTGAGTTCAAGATGGTTGATGTCTCGTTGGCAATTAGAGTTGAAAAGATCCAGAACAGACAGAGGGTTAGAATGGGGTGTCCAAGAAGAGAAGGAGGGTGGGAGATGGGAAAATGGGGTCATCAGCATAGAATCCTTGTCAAAGGGGTGGGCTCAGAAATGGAGGTGATGGAAGAAGAGCTCGACATCGTGGTGGGCAGGGAACTTACTGAGGTTCCACTTGGGGCTGGGGAAGGGGGACAAAGGTAAGGCCCTTACCGAGGCCAGAATCTTCTGCCTCAGAGAGGGGAAGATCTGAGGGAATAGTGAAGACATAGCATGGATGAGAGCTGGGATCAGAGGAGGGAAGAGAGTTGGGAGTTTCTGAGGAGAGAGGGGGGTTGGAGTGTTCAGGAAAGATGGAATGAGAGGAAGATGGAGGCTCTGAGGACCCAAGAGCTGATGGGGGTTGCTGACAGACACAGGATTGCAGAGTGGTGGTGGGGAAAGGAGAGACAGGGGGTCCTGCAGCAGTGTATAAAGTCTCAGCTTGGAGGTGCTGGCAATCAAGGTCCAGGCTGGAGCCGGAGGTAGCTATTACATAATTAGCAGTTTGAAAGTGACCGGGGTCATAGAAGCCTGCATTCACATGGTGGAATCCAGGTTCTGAATCTGCTCAGGATCATTGGAACTCGTGTAGGTGATAATGGTCACTGGTCCAGAAGTGTCCAGAGCCGTTGGAGCCAGGGATGGATTTGGAGTGATTCATCATCTGGGGACATCTGATGGAATCGAGATCCGAGCACGGTTTGTGGTCTGCGGTTGTCCAGGGCGGGCAGAGTTGGAAATGATGGGATCTGCAGTCTGGAGACGAGTGATCTTCCGTCATCGCTGGACCCGAGGAAGGTGAAAAGCTGGTGGTTGAAAGTGTGGATCTGGCAAACAATGCCAAAGGTGCAATTTTTTTTCCCTCAGATGCTCATCACAGAGGAGAGAACTATGGGAAATTGAACACAGGAATGGGTTCTCTGGCCCATTATGTCATGATGTGTAAATAGTATATGCGAGATTAATAAAATGATAAGGGGCATAGATGGGTGAATCAGAAAGATCAGTCTTTTTTCCAGGCCTGGAGAATGAAGAATAGAAGATAGAGTCATAGCAAAGTATAGCACAGAAACAGGCCCTTCAGCCCATTTACTCCCATCGACCTACACCAGGACCATAGCCCTCCATACCCCTACCATCTATGTATCTATTCAAACTTCTCTTAAACATTGAAATTGAGCTTGTATGTACTACTTGTGCTGGGAGCTCATTCCACACGCTCACAGCCCTCTGAGTGAAGAGGTTTCCTCTCATGTTCCTCTTAAACATTTCACTTTTCATCCTTAACCAGTGACCTCCAGTTGTAGTCCCATCAAACCTCAGTGGAAAAAGCCTGCTTGCGTTTACCCTGATGAAGGGTGACGAAGGGTCTCGGCCGGAAACGTCGACTGTACCTCTTCCCAGAGATGCTGCCTGGCCTGCTGTGTTCACCAGCAACTTTGATGTGTGTTGCATTTACCCTACCTGTATCCCTCATAATTTTGTATGCCTTTATCAAATCTCCCCTCAATCTTCTACATTGCAAGGAATAAAGTGTCAACTTATTCAATCTTTCTGTATAACTCAATCTTCCAGACCTGGCAACGTCCTTGTAAATTTTCTCTGTACTCTTTCAATCTTATTTACATCTTTCCTGCAGGTGACCAAAACTGCACATAGTATTCCAAACGCAAACAACAGGAATTCTGCAGATGCTGGAAATTCAAGCAACACACATCAAAGTTGCTGGTGAACGCAGCAGGCCAAGCAGCATCTGTAGGAAGAGGTGCAGTCGACGTTTCAGGCCGAGACCCTTCGTCAGGACTAACTGAAGGAAGAGTGAGTAAGGGATTTGAAAGTTGGAGGGGGAGGGGGAGATCCAAAATGATAGGAGAAGACAGGAGGGGGAGGGATAGAGCCGAGAGCTGGACAGGTGATAGGCAAAAGGGGATACGAGAGAATCATGGGACAGGAGGTCCGGGAAGAAAGACAAGCGGGGGGGGGGGACCCAGAGGATGGGCAAGAGGTATATTCAGAGGGACAGAGGGAGAAATAGGAGAGTGAGAGAAAGAATGTGTGCATAAAAATAAGTAACAGATGGGGTACGAGGGGGAGGTGGGGCCTAGCGGTAGTTAGAGAAGTCGATGTTCATGCCATCAGGTTGGAGGCTACCCAGAAGGAATATAAGGTGTTGTTCCTCCAACCTGAGTGTGGCTTCATCTTTACAGTCGAGGAGGCCGTGGATAGACATGTCAGAATGGGAATGGGATGTGGAATTAAAATGTGTGGCCACTGGGAGATCCTGCTTTCTCTGGCGGACAGAGCGTAGATGTTCAGCAAAGCGGTCTCCCAGTCTGCGTCGGGTCTCGCCAATATATAAAAGGCCACATCGGGAGCACTGGACGCAGTATATCACCCCAGTCGACTCACAGGTGAAGTGTTGCCTCACCTGGAAGGACTGTTTGGGGCCCTGAATGGTGGTAAGGGAGGAAGTGTAAGGGCATGTGTAGCACTTGTTCCGCTTACACGGATAAGTTCCAGGAGGGAGATCAGGGGGGAGGGATGGGGGGGGAACGAATGGACAAGGGAGTTGTGTAGGGAGCGATCCCTGCGGAATGCAGAGGGGGAGGGAGGGAAAGATGTGCTTCGTGGTGGAATCCCGTTGGAGGTGGCGGAAGTTACGGAGAATAATATGTTGGACCCGGAGGCTGCTGGGGTGGTAGGTGAGGACCAGGGGAACCCTATTCCTAGTGGGGTGGCGGGAGGATGGAGTGAGAGCAGATGTACGTGAAATGGGGGAGATGCGTTTAAGAGCAGAGTTGATAGTGGAGGAAGGGAAGCCCCTTTCTTTAAAAAAGGAAGACATCTCCCTTGTCCTCGAATGAAAAGCCTCATCCTGAGAGCAGATGCGGCGGAGAGGGAGGAATTGCGAGAAGGGGATGGCGTTTTTGCAAGAGACAGGGTGAGAAGAGGAATAGTCCAGATAGCTGTGAGAGTCAGTAGGCTTATAGTAGACATCAGTGGATAAGCTGTCTCCAGAGACAGAGACAGAAAGATCTAGAAAGGGGAGGGAGGTGTCGGAAATGGTGCGAGAAATGGTGCCCTTCCTCCACTATCAACTCTGCTCTTAAACGCATCTCCCCCATTTCACGTACATCTGCTCTCACTCCATCCTCCTGCCACCCCACTAGGAATAGGGTTCCCCTGGTCCTCACCTACCACCCCAGCAGCCTCCGGGTCCAACATATTATTCTCCGTAACTTCCGCCACCTCCAACGGGATCTCACCACTAAGCACATCTTTCCCTCCCCCACCCCCTGCATTCCGCAGGGATCGCTCCCTACACAACTCCCTTGTCCATTCGTCCCCCGCATCCCTCCCCACTGATCTCCCTCCTGGCACTTATCCGTGTAAGCGGAACAAGTGCTACACATGCCCTTACACTTCCTCCCTTACCACCATTCAGGGCCCCAAACAGTCCTTCCAGGTGAGGCAACACTTCACCTGTGAGTCGACTGGGGTGATATACTGCGTCCGGTGCTCCCGATGTGGCCTTTTATATATTGGCGAGACCCGACGCAGACTGGGAGACCGCTTTGCTGAACATCTACGCTCTGTCCGCCAGAGAAAGCAGGATCTCCCAGTGGCCACACATTTTAATTCCACATCCCATTCCCATTCTGACATGTCTATCCACGGCCTCCTCTACTGTAAAGATGAAGCCACACTCAGGTTGGAGGAACAACACCTTATATTCCTTCTGGGTAGCCTCCAGCCTGATGGCATGAACATCGACTTCTCTAACTTCCGCTAGGCCCCACCTCCCCCTCGTACCCCATCTGTTACTTATTTTTATGCACACATTCTTTCTCTCACTCTCCTTTTTCTCCCTCTGTCCCTCTGAATATACCTCTTGCCCATCCTCTGGGTCCCTCCCCCTTGCCTTTCTTCCCAGACCTCCTGTCCCATGATCCTCTCATATCCCCTTTTGCCTATCACCTGTCCAGCTCTTGGCTCTATCCCTCCCCCTCCTGTTTTCTCCTATCATTTTGGATCTCCCCCTTCCTCTCCAACTTTCAAATCCCTTACTCACTCTTCCTTCAGTTAGTCCTGACGAAGGGTCTTGGCCTGAAACGTCGACTGCACCTCTTCCTACAGATGCTGCTTGGCCTGCTGCGTTCACCAGCAACTTTGATGTGTGTTGCTCATAGTATTCCAAATTAGGCTTCACCAAAGTGTTACACAACTTCAACATAACATCCCATCTCCTGTACTCAATACATTAATTTGTGAAGGCCAATGTACCAATAGCTTTCCTTATGACCCTATCTGTCTGTGACACCACTTTCAATGAATTATGGACCTGTATTCCTACTGAAGTGCAACACGTCACACTTGTCTGCATTAAATTCCATCTGCCATTTTACAGCCCATTTTTCTACCTGGTTCAGATCCCACTGCAAGCTATGATAGCCTTCCTCGCTGTCCACTGCACCCCTGATGTTGGTGTCTTCCACAAATTTGCTGATCCAGGTAACCACGTTATCATCCAAATCGTTGATATAGATGACCAACGACAATGGATGCAGCACCAATCCATTAGGCATTCTTCTCATCACAGGCCTCCAGTCAGGCAACCACCTACTACCATTCTCTGGCTTCTTCCACAAAACTAATGTTTAATCCAGTTTACTACCTCATTTTGAATGCCAAGTGACCGAAACTTCTTGACCAACCTCCCATGTGGGACCTTGTCATATGTCTTGCTGACATTCATATAGGCAACATCCATTGCCTTGCCTTCATCAACTTTCCTGGTAACTTCCTTAAAAAACTCTATAGGATTGGTTAAACATTACCTACCATGCACAAAGCCATGCTGACTATCTTTCATCGGTCAATGTCTATCCAAATACTTGTATACCCAGTCCCTAGAATACTTTCAATAACTTTCCCACTACTGATCTCAGGCTCACTGGCCTATAATTTCCTGGTTTAATTGTGGAGTCTTTCCTAAACAACAACACAACATTGTCTGTACTCCAATCCTACGGTACCTCACCAGGCACTAAGGATTATTTAAATATCTCTGCTAGGGCCCGAGCAATTTCTGCCCTTGCCTCCCACAGGGTCTGAGGGAACACCTTGTCAGTCCCTGGGAATTTATCCACCCTAATTTGCCTCAAGACAGCAAATACCTCCTCCACTGTAATCTGTATAGTGTCCACAAACTTTATGCCATTTTGCCTTACTCAGACATCCCACCTCTCCCGGAAGTTCTGGGAGTCTCCCGCAAATTGATGGTGCTACCTCCCTGAAATGAGTTTTTGCAGGGTGGGATGTCTGTATATATATTCCTTGTTGAGTATTTTGTTGGCGGTCTCAATGCTAATAGCTTTTCTATTTCTTTTGCAAACTTTCCTTGTACTGTGATGTGGCTTGCTTGGCAGATTTGAGCATTTTGCTGGAGGTCTCAACCTCATAGCAGTCTGTGCCAATGAATTTGTTAATTTTGCAAGACATCAGATTCACAAGTGTTTTGTGAGGCAGCTGATAGACAATGAAAGAGAGAGAGAGGATGACTGTAAAATCTGCCCACAGAGAAAACTGAGGTCTACTTAGCACAAAAAGAAACCAATCAGGATTCTAATTTTCTCCTTTTGTTTTTTTTTCTTCTCTCGCTCTCTCTCTCTCTCTCTCTCTCTCTCTCTCTCACTCATATCGATTTCCGGGATGTTGTATAGAATTTGTGGGCATCAGGGAGCCGCTATCAATATGCGGGAGACTCCCAGAACTTCCAGGACATGTGGGATGTCTGTCTCTATGACTGTCCCAGCTCCTACACACACACACGCGCGTGCACACACACACACCTTCCTCCTGTACTTTCCATCCTGGCTCCTACAATCTCACTTTGACCCCCCACCCATACTTGAACACTGCTCTCACTCCATCCCTTTACTCCTCCCAGGTAGGCACCAAACTCAGGGATCAAGAGTTGCAACCTGATTGCCTGGGTCCCGAGGTGACTGAGAGACCACAGGTGGGGCAGGAAGTATGTAATAGTGAGGGTGTCCATTCCTCCTACCAGTCACACTGGCTTCTGTGTGGCCTTGAGCGTCCTCTGTACCATCTCAAATGCTCCCCTGTCTTCTATGGCCATTGGCCCAAGCTTCCCAGGAATGCAGACATCCCACCTCTCCCGGAAGTTCCAGGAGTCTCCCGCATATTAATAGTGGCTCCCTGATGCCCGCAAATTATATACAATATCACGGAAATCAATTTTTTTGAGAGCGAGAGAGAGAAAGCAAGCGAGAGCATGAGAGACCGAGAGAGAGAGAGAGCACGCCACAGCAGAGTGTTCCAAAAAAGAAAATATAAAAAGTACGTCACCCCAGACTCCCCTAAAGTGTACCCCTGCCTAATAGGGGTCAAAAATAATGACAGTGTTTAATGAGGTGAGTCTAACAGGTGTCATTCGTTCATTAGTATAGCTAACGCTATTTAAACTAGCTGGCTAGCTGCTAAGGAGCTTCTCTATTGCAGACATCCCACCTCTCCCGGAAGTTCCGGGAGTCTCCCGCAAACTGATGGTGCTACCTCCCTGAAATGTGTTTTTGCAGGCTGGGATGTCTGCCTTACTTCTATAGACTCTCTGTCCCTCTCCTGAGTAAATACAAATGCAAAAAATGCATTAACAACTCTCCCATCTCTTTTGGCTTCATGCATGGACTACTGTCCTGATCTTCCAGAGGATCTATTTTCCTCCTTGTAAACCTTTTCCTCTTAACATATCAGCAATCCTTTTTCTCTTAACAAGTCCCTTAGGATTCTCCTTCATCTTGTCCCCCTCCTCCTTCTTTTAGCCCTCCTGATTTCTTTCTCAAGTGTTCTCTTGCCTTTCTTAAACTCTGTAAGCTCCCTATTTGCTCCTACTTGCCTATTCCTGCTATGCACCTCCTTTTATTTTCTCAACCAGGGCCTCAATATCTCTGAAGACCAAAGTTCCCTACTCTAGTTTCCTTTACCTTTTATTCTGACAGGCACATAAAAACTTTATAATCTCAAAATTTCACTTTTGAAAACCTCCCTCTTACCAAGTATACAATTGCCAGAGACAGCTTGTCTTAATCCATATCATCCTTTCTGATGATATCAAAATTGGCTTTTCTCCAATTGAGAATCTCAACCCGTGGACGAAACCTATCTTTTTCCATATTTACTTTGAAACTAATGGCACTATGATCATTGGATGCAAAGAGTTCCCCTACAGAAAGTCTGTCACCTGCCCTGCCTCATTCCCTAATGGGAGATCAAGTATCTCATTGGGACTTCTAGGTACTGCGCAAGAAGACTCTTTTGACAAACTCTATCCTATCTAGCCAACACTCACAACACGCCGGGAGGAACTCAGCAGGTCGGGCAGCATCTGTTGAAACGATGAGTCGACCTTTCGGGCCAGAGCGTCGACTCATCGTTTCAACGGATGCTGCCCAATGTGCTGAGTTCCTCCAGCGTGTTGTGAGTGTTACTTTGATCCCAGCATCTGCAGATTATTTTGTGTTTTCTATCCTATCTAGTCCATTTATGTATAGGATTTCCAGTCAATCTGTGGAAAGTTAAAATCACCTACCATAATGACTTTGTGTTTCTTGCAGCAGTCTGTAAACTCTGCAAATTTGTTCCTCTAAATCCCATGGACTCTAATATAAGACTGTTGGGTGGTCTGTAGTATAGCCCCATTAAGGTGATCATACCTTTCCTGTTCCTCAGTTCCACCCTTAATGCCTCACTAGATGAGTTCTCCCGTCTGTCCTGACTGAGCACTGCTGTGACATTTTCCCTGACTAGTAATGCCACCCCTCCTCCTTTAATCTCTCCCACTCTGTCACATCTCAAACAACAGAACCCCTGAATATTGAGCTGCCAGTTCTGCTTCTCCTGTAACCATGCCTTATTAGTGGCTACAATATCATAATTCTATGTGTTGATCTGAACTGATCTGCCTTTCCTACGATACTTCTTGCATTGAAATATGTGCAGCTTAGAACATTAGTCCCACCATGCTGAATCTTTTGTTTCCTGATTTTGTCTGAGATCTTAGCAGAACCTGTCTTCACAACTTCTCCACTATCTGTTCTGGCACTCTGTTTCCTATCCCTCTGGACCTGTAGTTTAACCCTGCCCTGTGCAGTACCAACAAACCTTCCTGCTGGGATATTGGTCCTCTTCCAGCTCAGGTGCCAGCTGTCCCTTCTGTACCAATCCTACCTTCCCAGAAAGAGAGCCCAACAATCCAAAAATCGGACACTCTCTCTCCTACACCAACTCCTTAGCCACATGCTAAACTATGTAATCTTCCTGTTTCTGACCTCACTAGCAATGCTGAGATTACAACCCTGGAGGTCCTGTCATTTAACATGGCACCTAACTCTGTGAACTCACTTTGCAGAACCTCAGCACTCTACCTAACCACATCATTGATACGTATGTGGACCTCTGGCTGTTCAACCTCTCAGTTAAGAAGGCTTTCTGTTCCAGGACATCTCAAATGTCCTCTTTCTTTAAGGATCGTGGTTTCTCTTCTGCCGTCATCAATGATGCCCTCACCCGCATCTCGTCCATTTCCCGCACTTCATCCCTCACCCCATCCTCCCACCACCACAACAGGGACAGAGTTCACTTTGTCCTCACCTACCACACCACCAGCCTTCGGATCCAGCACATTATCCTCCGCAACTTCCGCCACCTTCAACGGGACCCCACCATTAAGTACATTTTTCCCTCTCCACCCCTCTCCACTTTCCGCAGGGATCGGTCCCTCCGCGACTCCCTGATCCACATGTCCCTCCCCACGGATCTCCCACCCTGCTCTTATCCCTGAAAGTGTAAGTGCTACACCTGTCCCTACACCTCCTTTCTTGCCACCATTCAGGGCCCCAAACAGTCCTTCCAGGTGAGGCAACACTTCACTTGTGAGTCTGTTGGGGTCATCTATTGCATCTGGTGCTCCTAGTGTGGCCTCCTCTACATCGGTGAAACCTGACGCAGATTGGGGAACTGCTTCGTTGAGCACCTCCGCTCTGTCTGCCGCAACAGACAGGATCTCCCGGTAGCCACCCACTTCAATTCTGCTTCCCATTCCCATTCAGATATGTCCATACATGGCCTCTACTGCCATGATGAGGCTAAACTCAGGTTGGAGGAGCAACACCTCATATACCGTCTAGGTAGTCTCCAGCCCCTTGGTATGAACATAGAATTCTCCAACTTCCGGTAATTCCCTCCCCCTCCCTTCCCCTATCCCTATTTCACTCTGCCCCCTCCCCCAGCTGCCTATCACCTCCCTCATGGTTCCGCCTCTTTCTGCTACTCATTGTGTTTTCCCCTATTCCTTCTTCACCTTTCCTGCCTATCACCTCCCTGCCTCCCCTCCCCCACCCCTTTATCTTTCCCCTTACTGTTTTTTCACCTGGAACCTACTAGCCTTCTCCTTCCCACCCACCCCCCACCTTCTTTATAGGGCCTCTGCCCCTTCCCTCTTCAGTCCTGATGAAGGGTTCTGGCCCGAAACGTTGCCTGATCATTTCCACGGATGCTGCCCGACCTGCTGAGTTCCTCCAACGTGTTGTGAGTGTTGCTAAGAATGCTGAGGACTGAATCAGAGATGTCCCAGACTCCGGCATATACCATCCGGGAATCTCATTCTCGTCCACAGAATCTCATTTCTGTTCCTCTAACTAACGAATCTCCATTCACCACATCTCACCTTTTCTCCCCTCTTCAGATTAGACCTCATCTTCTGTTATGGTACCTAAAGCAGATGGTAGTATTAGGTTTTGCACTGGCTATAGAAAGGTGAATGCTGTAACAAAAACAGATGCTTATCCCATCCCTAGGGTGGATGATTGCATAGATAAGGTTGGAAAAGCTAAGTTTCTGACAAATTCGATCTGTTGAAAGGGTATTGGTGTGTTCCTTTGGCAGATAGAGGTAGAGAAATTTCTGCGTTTGTGACACCTGGGTTGTATGAATACAATGTTTTGCAATTTGCGATGAAGAATGCTCCAGAACGTTCCAAAGAATGACTAATTCTGTAACTTGAGGGTTAGAACACACAGATGCCTTTGTTGATGATTTAGTCACAGGAAATAACACGTGGGAAGCCCATATCTCGGCAGTAGAAAAGCTGTTTGACAGACTTTCCGAGGCCAACCTTACAGTTAACTTAGCTAAGAGTGAACTTGGTCGTGCCGCTGTGACCTATCTTGGCTATGTTATAGGTCAAGGTAGGCTGGCTCCTCTTCAGGCAAAAGTTCAGGCAATTTCTGAAGTTCCCACTCCAACTGGTAAAAACGCTCTCAGAAGATTTCTGGGAATGGTTAGATATTATCGTAAGTTCTGTAAGAACTTTGCCGATATTGCTCTCCCTTTAACTAATCTCCTGAAGAAGAGTGAAAAGTTTGTTTGGACAGAACCTTATCAGGAGGCATTTGATCAATTAAAAGCCATTTTATGTCATCAACCTGTGCTCTGGGCACCTGACTTTACAAAGTCATTCTCTATGGCTGTGGATGCCAGTGATGAAGCTGCAGGAGCAGTGTTGTTACAAAAGGATGAGTGTGATGGGATTGAACATCCTGTAGCTTACTTTTCAAGGAAATTTAATGAGCATCAAAGAAATTATTTCCCCATGGAGAAAGAGTTGTTGTCACTCATCTTGGCTTTGCAGCATTTTGATGTTTATGTTTGCCCAGCTCAGAAACCACTTGTGGTTTATACGGACCATAATCCATTGGAGTTTTTGAGTAAGATAAAGAATAAAAACAGAAGGTTATTAAACTGGAGTCTGATATTACAAGAATATGATCTTATGATAACTCAAATTAAGAGTAAAGACAATATAATTGCTGAATGCCTTTCCAGATATTAAACTTGCAATGTTTTTTTTATAGTGGAGTAGAATCTGGTATTTATATATGTGTCTGCAAAATGTTATATGGTAATTGCAAATGTATTGTTTCACATACTGTACTGTAGTTTGCAGTTAAAATTTTGCTCTTGTAGATCAACATTTTTCTTTTTGGGGGTAAGTGTTACGAACCCACAGGTTTCGTTTACTGTGAACTGTTGCTTTAAGCGCCTGAATGAGGCGGGACTATGATGTTAGTCACAGGCTGCTGCGAACTTAACCTCATATACAGAGAGCGACCTAAGAGAGAGAGAGAGAGAGAGAGAGACACAAACACACAAACACACACACACACACACACACACAGGGGAAGTCGGTAGCTTGTTGCAGCCGGAGCTTGGAACTCTCCTATGCCCACAAGGGTGGGTTAAACATCGGCACCCAGTGCACAACGAATGTGTGACTGTCACTTCGTACAATCCATAGGAGTGGATTTAGGGGTATCTTGTGGGACCACTTTTGTAAGTCTTGCCTGGGTATGTTGTGTGGTAACCACTGGAAGACGATATTCCTGTGACAGGTCACTTACGGTGATAATTCGTTTCAAATGTTTTTTTAATGTGAAGCAACATCGGCTTAACCACAACCGACAATGTCCTAAAGTACAATGCTTCTTTTTCCTTTTCCTTCTTATAACTACATAATGAAGGTCAAATGAATGTATGTATAGTAAACAAGCAAAAAGCAAAGGAAACCCTACCACTCCATCTCCATTCCCCTTCCCAGCCTTACCCTTCCCTCCCCTCCCGTATGTGATGTTTAGGTCCTACCACCCCCCACACTTAGTTCAGCAGTCGGTCTCTTTTAAATGGTTGCCAGATTTTTTCAAAATCGTTGAGTCTGTCCTTGATAACATATCTTATCCTCTCTAGAAGCAGAGTATCCATTAATGCAGCCAGCCACTGTCTGAGTGATGGAGTTTCCTCCTTTTTCCAGAACATTAGTATGAGTTTCTTTCCATCACGTATGTCATAGGTCAGGAGTTGTTGCTGGGTAGCCTAGAATTTATTTGACCTCGCAGAAGTTCCAAAAATTATTAAAGTGGGGTCTGGTATTATCTGAACCATTAGTACCTTGGATAGGACCTCAAATATTTGCTTCCAATACTCCTGTATCCTGGAACATAAAGCATAACAAATTTGCCTCCGAGAATTTGCATTTCTCACACATTGGGGTCACCTCTGGGAATATCTTATGAATCCTTACTTTTGAGTAATGTAGTCTATGTAGGTTTTTCAATTGTACTTTGGGTGATAATTTGTATGTGGATTTGGATTCAGACAAGACCTACGATGACTGTTATCTCGTTTTACCATCGTGGAATCTGTGGAATACTTAGTACTTACCCCTTCTCTACATTTCACCTTGGATATCTCTCTCCCATCATTTATTTTCTGGATTACTGAACTTTCCTACTTTACCATCTCAAGATTCTAAGCCTTGTTCCCCCAAGCTTAATAGTTTGGGAATTATATTTACACACATATATACACATAATACTGTTAACTTTTGTTTATCTTGGTTGAGTTACTATATTATAAATAGATACTAATAAAGGTAGTGGTTTTAACATTAAAACCTGACTCAGTGTGAAATCTCTTGCTGCTGGTTTGTTTCTAAAACGTTACAGTTCGTAACACTTTTTCTATCCTCCAGGATTGCGCTTTGCGTCCTTGAGTTGGCCGAACAGGAGTTGTTTATGGAGGCATGAGTCAGGTCTATGATGATGTAGTAATTGGTGGTGAGTCAAAATTGTGGCTCTGGAGTTATTGTTAGCTTCCTCCAGGATGCTAGAGTTGGTGAAGGAGGACCCTATCTGCCTTATAGAGAACCTGGACTCTTTGTGGAAGGTCTTGGTCTGTGAGGTGAAGAATGGTTGCAATGAAAATGGCAAACAGAGCTGGGGCAATGATGCACCCGTGTTTGACCCCAGTCTCAACCTTAAAAGGTGCTGTTTCAGAGCTGCTGTTGCTGATGATTGTTGAACTAATGTCGTATCTTAGTATAACTTTATTGAGGCAGTACTGGTAGTCCAACATTGATTGTAGACCTTTTGAAGAGAAAGTCAGGTGAATACATACCACTCCTCATTGAGGGAACTGCCGTGGAAAGGGTTAAGCTTCAAGTCCCTGGGTGACAACATCTCAGTGGTCCTACTTGGCTCCTGCACAAAGATAGAAATATGAGAAAGTCAGGCCAGCATCTCTACTGTTTAAGGAGATTTAGTATGGCATTAAAAACTCACGCAAACTTCTACAGATGTACACTGGAAAAAAAGAAATTCTGACTGGTTGCATCACAGCCTGGTATGGAAACTCTAATGCACAGCAACTCGAAAGGCTACAGAGAGTTGTGGACTCAGCCAGTTCCATCATGGGTACATCTCTCCCAACCATCAAGGACATCTATATCAGATGCCCTCACCATTCAGGCTCTGGCCCCTTATCGATGCTGCCATTGTACAAGAGGTACAGGAACCTGAAGACCCACACCTCAAGGTTCCACAAATGCATTTCTCACTGCAGTGAGGTTAGAACATAGAAGAGTGCACGCCATTGTTCAGCCCAAATGTTACGCCAAACCAACCACATTAGTAATCAAATGGCTAACTAAACTATTCTCTTCTGCCTAAGGAATGTCCCTATCATTCCATTTTCTTAACATGCATGTGCCTATCCACAATTCTTTTAAAAGTTATTAATGTTTCTTTCTCTACTACCGCCCCAGGTAGCACATTCCAGGCACCCACCAGTCTCTGTGTAAAATACTTGCCCCTCACATTACCTTTGAAATTACCCACTCTCACCCAAAATGAATGCCCTCTAGTATTAGACATTTCAACTCTTGGAAAAAGATACTGTCTGTCCACTTTTTCTATGCCTTTCATAATCTTATAAACCTCTATCAGATCTCTATCAGATTGCAGCTTCAGTGAAAACAAGCCAAGTTTGTCCAAACTCTTGTTACAGCACATGCTTTGTAATTCAGGAAACATCCTGGTAAAACTCTTCTTCACTGTAATCAAAGCCTCGGCATCCTTCCTGGCAATGTTCTTGAACTGACATGGAAAAACTCTTAGTAAGTAATTATGATGATATTAATAATATCTTTCAGGATTTTTATTCTGATCTCTATAAATCTCAGTTTCCAGCAGATCCCTCTAAAATGAAAGCTTTTTTATATAAGATTAAATTTCCTCAAATTACTGCTGAAGATCAACAGACCCTTGATGCTCCAATTGTTGAGTATGAAACTCAGAAAGCTGTATGGTCAATGCAATCAGCAAAGTTCCTGGACTCGATAGTTATTCGGTAGGGTTTTACAAAAAATTTGAAAAATTACTTTCTCCATATCTTTTGGAAATATTTCATGAATCTTTTGAGAAAGGCAATTTACCTTCTTTTTATGAAGCTTCTGTTTCTTTAATCCTTAAGAAAGATAAAGATCCAACTGAATGCTCATTTTATAGCAACACACATCAAAGTTGCTGGTGAACGCAGCAGGCCAGGCAGCATCACTAGGAAGAGGTACAGTCGACGTTTCAGGCCGAGACCCTTCATCAGGACTAACTGAAGGAAGAGTTAGTAAGAGATTTGAAAGTGGAAGGGGGAGGGGGAGATCCAAAATGATAGGAGAAGACAGGAGGGGGAGGGATGGAGCCAAGAGCTGGACAGGTGATTGGCAAAGGAGATATGAGAGGATCAGGGGACAGGAGGCCCGGGAGAAACTTTCCACATCCCATTCCCATTCTGACAGGTCTATCCACAGCCTCCTCTACTGTAAAGATGAAGCCACACTCAGGTTGGAGGAACAACACCTTATATTCCTTCTGGGTAGCCTCCAACCTGATAGCATGAATATCAACTTCTCTAACTTCCGCTAGGCCCCACCTCCCCCTCGTACCCCATCTGTTACTTATTTTTATGCACATATTCTTTCTCTCACTCTCCTTTTTCTCCCTCTGTCCCTCAGAATATACCTCTTGCCCATCCTCTGGGTCCCCCCCCTTGTCTTTCTTCCCGAACCTCCTGTCCCATGATCCTCTCGTATCCCCTTTTGCCTATCACCTGTCCAGCTCTCAGCTCTATCCCTCCCCCTCCTGTCTTCTCCTATCATTTTGGATCTCCCCCTCCCCCTCCAATTTTCAAATCCCTTACTCACTCTTCCTTCAGTTAGTCCTGACGAAGGGTCTCGGCCTGAAACGTCGACTGTACCTCTTCCTAGAGATGCCTCCTGGCCTGCTGCGTTCACCAGCAACTTTGATGTGTGTTGCTTGAATTTCCAGCATCTGCAGAATTCCTGTTGTTTGCTCATTTTATAGACCTATTTCTCTATTAAATGTGGATGCTAAAATTCTTTCCGAGATAATGGCTAACCGTTTGGAAAACATTTTATCTAAAATTATCTCTATGGATCAATCAGGCTTTATTAGAGACCGTTACTCTTTTTCCAATGTTTGGAGATTAATGAATATTATATATTCATCATTATCCAAAATACCTCAATGTGTTATTTCTCTGGATGCAGAAAAGGCATTTGATAGAGTTGAAAGGACTTATTTGTTTAGTGTATTAGAGAGATTTGGCTTTGGCAATAATTTTAATAAGTGGATTCAAATGATCTATAAGAGCCCTATCGCTACCGTCATTACTAATAATCTTAGGTCTTCCTTTTTTTTAAACTTTCGCGAGGTACACGACCAGGGTGTCCATTAAGTCCTTTATTATTTAATCTCGCATTAGAGCCTTTGGCTATAACAATTCGCGAAGCTAAAAATATTCATGGTATTTCTATAAATGGGACCATACATAAGCTGCATAACACTAAGGGGCAGAAAACGTTGGTGGGAGTTGTGTACAGGCCACCTAACAGTAGTAGTGAGGTTGGGGATGGTATTAAACAGGAAATTAGAAATGTGTGCAATAAAGGAACAGCAGTTATAATGGGTGACTTCAATCTACATGTAGATTGGGTGAACCAAATTGGTAAGGGTGCTGAGGAAGAGGATTTCTTGGAATGTATGCGGGATGGTTTTTTGAACCAACATGTCGAGGAACCAACTAGAGAGCAGGCTATTCTAGACTGGGTATTGAGCAATGAGGAAGGGTTAATTAGCAATCTTGTCGTGAGAGGCCCCTTGGGTAAGAGTGACCATAATATGGTGGAATTCTTCATTCAGATGGAGAGTGACATAGTTAATTCAGAAACAAAGGTTCTGAACTTAAAGATGGGTAACTTTGAAGGTATGAGACGTGAATTAGCTAAGATAGACTGGCAAATGACATTTAAAGGGTTGACGGTGGATATGCAATGGCAAGCATTTAAAGATCGCATGGATGAACTACAACAATTGTTCATCCCAGTTTGGCAAAAGAATAAATCAAGGAAGGTAGTGCACCCGTGGCTGACAAGGGAAATTAGGGATAGTATCAATTCCAAAGAAGAAGTATACAAATTAGCCAGAAAAAGTGGCTCACCTGAGGACTGGGAGAAATTCAGAGTTCAGCAGAGGAGGACAAAGGGCTTAATTAGGAAGGGGAAAAAAGGTTATGAGAGAAAACTGGCAGGGAACATAAAAACTGACTGTAAAAGTTTTTATAGATATGTGAAAAGAAAAAGATTGGTTAAGACAAATGTAGCTCCCCTACAGACAGAAACAGGTGAATTGATTATGGGGAGCAAGAACATGGCAGACCAATTGAATAATTACTTTGGTTCTGTCTTCACTAAGGAGGACATAAATAATCTTCCGGAAATAGTAGGGGACAGAGGGTCCAGTGAGATGGAGGAACTGAGGGAAATACATGTAGTAGGGAAGTGGTGTTAGGTAAATTGAAGGGATTAAAGGCGGATAAATCCCCAGGGCCAGATGGTCTGCATCCCAGACTGCTTAAGGAAGTAGCCCAAGAAATAGTGGATGCATTAGTGATAATTTTTCAAAACTCTTTAGATTCTGGACTAGTTCCTGAGGATTGGAGGGTGGCTAATGTAACCCTACTTTTTAAAAAAGGAGGGAGAGAGAAACCAGGGAATTATAGACCGGTTAGCCTAACATCGGTGGTGGGGAAAATGCTAGAGTCAGTTATCAAAGATGTGATAACAGCACATTTGGAAAGCGGTGGTATCATCGGACAAAGTCAATATGGATTTGTGAAAGGAAAATCATGTCTGACGAATCTCATAGAATTTTTTGAGGATGTAACTAGTAGAGTGGATAGGGGCGAACCAGTGGATGTGGTATATTTGGATTTTCAAAAGGCTTTTGACAAGGTCCACACAGGAGATTAGTGTGCAAACTTAAAGCACACGGTATTGGGGGTAAGGTATTGATGTGGATAGAGAGTTGGTTGGCAGACAGGAAGCAAAGAGTGGGAATAAACGGGACCTTTTCAGAATGGCTGGCAGTGACTAGTGGGGTACCGCAAGGCTCAGTGCTGGGACCCCAGTTGTTTTCAATATATATTCATGACTTGGATGAGGGAATTAAATGCAGCATCTCCAAGTTTGCGGATGACATGAAGCTGGGCGGCAGTGTTAGCTGTGAGGAGGATGCTAAGAGGATGCAGGGTGACTTGGATAGGTTAGGTGAGTGGGCAAATTCATGGCAGATGCAATTTAATGTGGATAAATGTGAAGTTATCCACTTTGGTGGCAAAAACAGGAAAACAGATTCGAGTGCAGGAGCAGGGAGGTACTACTGCAGTTGTACAAGGCCTTGGTGAGACCACACCTGGAGTATTGTGTGCAGTTTTGGTCCCCTAATCTGAGGAAAGACATCCTTGCCATAGAGGGAGTACAAAGAAGGTTCACCAGATTGATTCCTGGGATGGCAGGACTTTCATGTGATGAAAGACTGGATCAACCAGGCTTATACTCGTTGGAATTTAGAAGATTGAGGGGGGATCTGATTGAAACGTATAAAATCCTAAAGGGATTGGACAGGCTGGACGCAGGAAGATTGTTTCCGATGTTGGGGAAATCCAGAACGAGGGGTCACAGTTTGAGGATAAAGGGGAAGCCTTTTAGGACCGAGATTAGGAAAAACTTCTTCACACAGAGAGTGGTGAATCTGTGGAATTCTCTGCCACAGGAAACAGTTGAGGCCAGTTCATTGGCTATATATAAGAGGGAGTTAGATATGGCCCTTGTGGCTAAAGGGATCAGTGGGTATGGAGGGAAGACAGGTACAGGGTTCTGAGTTGGATGATCAGCCATGATCATACTGAATGGCGGTGCAGGCTCAAAGGGCTGAATGGCCTACTCCTGCACCTATTTTCTATGTTTCTATTTCTCTTTATGCAGATGATCTTTTGGTTTGTATCTCGAATCCTGAAGAATCTATTCCTAATCTTTTGGAATTATTGATTGATTTTGGAAAATTTTCAGAATATAAACTTAAGTGAAAGTGAATTGTTCCCTTTAAATGTTCCTGTTTTTATATATAAGGATATTCCATTTAGAATTGTGAATTTTTTTAAATATTTGGGTATTATCATTACAAAAAAAAAGATCTTTATAAAGCTAATGTAGTTCCTTTATTGGACTCTGTGAAACAATTATTTTCTAGATGGAATCCTCTTTCACTTTCTTTAATAGGTTGTATTCATGCCGTGAAAATGATGATTTTACCTAGATTTTTATATATTTTTCAAAATATACCTATTTTTCTATCCCAAAAAATTTTTTGATCAAATTGATTCTACTATTTCGTCCTTTATTTGGAATAATAAAAAAACCAAGAGGTAATAAGTTTCATTTACAAAAATCTAAAAAAGAGGGCGGACTCGTGCTACCTAATTTAAGATTGTATTATTGGGCTGTTAATATTCGACAATTATGTTTTTGGTTATATTGGCTCGATAAGAACCAAAAACCAGCTTGGATTGATTTAGAATTGAAAGCAATTAATCAATTTTATTTGACTTCATTATTAGGAGCCCCATTACCTTTACAACTTGCTAAAATCTCTAACTTAAATTTCTACCTTGTTATTAAACCATCCTTACGGATTTGGTTTCAGTTTCGCAACATTTTAAATTTAAAACAATTTAAATTGTCTGGTCCTGTATTTCGAAATTTGCTATTTAAACCTTCAATTACCGATCCCATTTTTCTTTTATGGAGAAATAAGGGGATTTGTTCATTTGCAGATTTATTTACTGGTGGTCGATTGATGTCTTTTGAAGAATTAATTAGTAAATATTCTCTCTCTCACACACATTTCTTGCAATATTTACAGGTCAGACATTTTTTTACAAGAATATGTTTCTACATTTCCATATATGCAAGAATCTGATTTGTTGGACACTAGTTTGAATATGAATCCCTTAGTGAGAGGTTCCATTAGTGTGCCAATCATTGTTTAATTCAGTTTAAAATTGTTCACTGCTATTATCTAACAAAGGAGAGGCTATCCAAAATATTTCCTAATATAGATAATTACTGTGATAGGTGCAGAAATGAAGTAGCTACTTTGTCACATATGTTCTGGTCATGTCCCTCATTGAAATCTTTTTGGAAATCTTTATTTTCTACAATTTCTAAAGCTTTGAAAATTAATTTACAACCTAATACATTGACTGTTCTATTTGGAATAGTTCCGCATCATATTCAGGCTATTTCATTTTCAAACCAACATGTGATTGCATTCTTCACATTGTTGGCAAGAAGAGCTATTTTACTGAAGTGGAAAGATACCTCTGCTCCTACACTAACTCAATGGTTTTCCCAATTAATGTATGTCATAGTTTGGGAAAAATTAGAAGTAGAACTTTTGACCCCCGATTTGATTTTGAGAGAAGTTGGGGCTCTTTTGCTAAATATTATCATTTAATTTGAATCAATTTACATGGTTTCCTTCCAATTTTATATTATATAAATGTGATTTGGTTGTTGTTGTTTTCTTTTTCTATATATATAAATGATTGTAAGATGTATCGCTCCGGGAGTTGGTTCCTAATGTTTTTTTTCTCTTTTTTTTGTTTTATAGTTAGTGGGTTTTTTTTTAGTTAGCTGGGGTTCTCTTTTTTCCTTCTTTTTCTTTTATAATTTTTTTTTCATTAGCATATATATGGTTTTTTCAGCTTTATTAATTACATACGTACTAATTTGCTGAATCTTTGTATTCTATAGCTGTAGAAGATTATATTAATAAAAAGACTTAAAAATGAAATGAAATGAAAAACTCAAATACTATTTTGAGCTATATTTCTTTTTCTTGCTCTCAAGTTGCACAAACGTATGTTTATTTAGTCATGTAAGTTGTGTTTGTTATGTTTGTAATGTAATGTGTTGCTGCTGAAAAAAGTTAATTTTAGAAACATAGAAAACCTACAGCACAATACAGGCCCTTTGGCCCACAAAGTTCTGCCGAACATGTTCCAACCTTAGAAATTACTAGGCTTATCCATAGCCCTCTATTTTTCTAAGCTCCATGTACCTATCCAAAAGTCTCTTAAAAGATCCCGTTATCCGCCTCCAACACCGTTGCCGGCAGCCCATTCCACACACTCACCACTCCCTGCGTAAAAAAACTTACCCCTGACATCTCCTCTGTACCTACTCCCCAGCACCTTAAACCTGTGTCCTCTTATGGCAACCATTTCAGCCCTATCCACACGATCAATGCCTCTCATCATCTTATAAACCTCTGTCAGGTCACTTCTCATCCTCCGTTGCTCCAAGGAGAAAAGGCAAAGTTCACTCAACCTATTCTCATAAGGCATGCTCCCCAATCCAGGCAACATCCTTGTAAATCTCCTCTACAGCCTTTCTATGGTTTCTATGTTGACCTGAACTGAGCACAATCCACCAGGTGGGGTCTGACCAGGGTCCTATATAGCTGCAACATTACCTCTCAGCTCCTAAATTCAATTCCATGATTGATGAAGGCCAATACACCGTATGCCTTCTTAACCACAGAGTCAACCTGCGCATCTGCTTTGAGTGTCCTATGGACTCAGACCCCAAGATCCTTCTGATCCTCCACACTGCCAAGAGTCTTACCATTAATGCTATATTCTGCTGTCATATTTGACCTACTAAAATGAACCACTTCACGCTTAACTGGGTTGAACTCCATCTGCCACTTCTCAACCCAGTTTTGCATCTTAGCAATGTCCCGATGTAACCTCTGACAGCCCTCCACACTATCCACAACACCTCCAACCTTTGTGTTATCAGCAAATTTACTAACCCATCCCTCCAATTCCTCATCCAGGTCATTTATAAAAATCACAAAGAGTAAGGGTCCCAGAACAGATCCCTGAAGCTCACCACTGGTCACTGACCTCCATGCAGTATATGACCCGTCTACAACCACTCTTTGCCTTCTGTGGGCAAGCCAGTTCTGGATCCACAAAGCAATGTCCCCTTGGATCCCATGCCTCCTTACTTTCTCAATAAGCCTTGTGTGGGGTACCTTATCAAATGCTTTGCTAAATCCCATATACACTACATCTACTGCTCTTCCTCATCAATGTGTTTAGTCACATCCTCAAAAAATTCAAACAGTCTGTTAAAGCACGACCTGCCCTTGACAAAGCCACGCTGACTATTCCTAATCATATTATACCTCTCCAAATGTTCATAAATCCTGCCTCGCAGGATCTTCTCTATCAACTTACTGAAGTAAGACTCACTGGTCTATAATTTCCTGGGCTATCTCTACTCCCTTTCTTGAATAAAGGAACAACATCCGCAACCTTCCAATCCTCTGGAACCTCTCCCATCACCATTGATGATTCAAAGATCATCTCCAGAGGCTCAGCAATCTCCTCTCTCGCCTCCCACAGTAGCCTGGGATACATCTCATCTGGTCCCGTCGACTTCTCCAACTTGATGTTTTCCAAAAACTCCAGCACATCCTCTTTCTTAGTATCTACATGCTCAAGCTTTTCAGTCCACTGGCAGTCATCACTACAATCACCAAGATCCTTTTCCATAGTGATTATTGTGTCATGGTCCAGTCCGTGAAGTCTGCATTTCAGTTCATGGTCCGGACCCTGGACTCCAGACTCTGGGGTCTTCCGGCTGTCCCTTGTTTCAGTTGGGCTTAATCATAGGCACCTGATGCTCATCTTGGATCTGGGAATATAAGTAGCCCTGGGTTCGAGTGTGGTTGCTGGTTTGTCTCGTCAATCCCGTCCTTGTCTCTGTGGGGCAAGTCAGGCTGTCTTTGCCGTTACCCTGCGGTTATATCTGTCCCTTCCTGTCCTTGCCTCCGTTGGGTAAGCCAGGCCATCTTTGCCGCTACCCTGAGGCTGGACTGTTCCCTTCCCTTACCCTTCCTTCTGAAGCCGAGAATGTAACTGTGAAAATAGACATGGGAAAGCCAGTGGATGTAGTGTACCTGGACTTTCAGAAAGCCTTTCTTTGATAAGGTCCCACATAGGAGGTTAGTGGGCAAAATTAGAGCAAATGGTATTGGGAGTAGGGTACTGACATGGATAGAAAATTGGTTGGAAGACAGGAAACAAAGAGTAGGTCTTTTTCAGAATGGCAGGCAGTGACTAGTGGGGTACCGCAAAGCTCAGTGCTGGGACCGCAGCTATTTACAATATACATGGCGGGACTGTCATATGTTGAAAGATTGGAGCGACTGGGCTTGTATACACTGAAATTTAGAAGGATGAGAGGGGATCTGATTGAAACATATAAGGTTATTAAGGGATTGGACACGCTAGAGGCAGGAAACATGTTCCTGATGTTGGGGGAGTCCAGAGCCAGAGGCCACAGTTTAAGAATAAGGGGTAGGCCATTTAGAACAGAGTTGAGGAAAAACTTTTTCACACAGAGGGTTGTGGTTCTGTGGAATGCTCTGCCTCAGAAGGCAGTGGAGGCCAATTCTCTGGATTCTTTTAAGAAAGAGTTAGATAGAGCTCTTAAAGATAGCGGAGTCAAGGGATATGGGGAGAAGGCAGGAAAAGGGTACTGATTGTGGATGATCAACCAGGATCACAGTGAATGACGGTGCTGGCTCGAAGGGCTGAATGGCCTACTCCTGCACCTATTGTCTATTGAAGTAGAGGCGACTCTAGCCCTTCTTGTATACAGCCTCTGTGTTGGTGCTCCACTCGTCTGTCATCCAGGTGCACTCCCCTGTACTTATAGCCATTAGCCATTGCTAATATTGGATAGTGGTCCTAATGGAGTACTGAAACCCATATGGGTAGACATCGAATATAGAATAGTATAGCACCTTCTGCCCACAATGTTGTGCCAACCTTTTAAGCTATTCCACAATCAATCTAAGCCTTCCATCATGTATACCATTTTTCTTTTGTCCACATGCTTTTCTAAGTCTTTCAAATGTCATTAATCTACCAGACTGTACTACAACCCTCAGAAGTTCGCTCCAGGTACTTACCACACTGAGTAAAAAAAAAACTACGTTTGATGTCTCCCCTAAACTTTCCCCTGCTCAACTTTAGAAGGATGTCCTCTGGTAGTGGCCATTGTGCCCTTGGGTAAAGGTGCTGGCTGTCCTCTCTCTCTCTATGCTTCTTATAATCCTATACACCTCTATCAAGTCACCTCTCATCTTCCTTTGTTCCAAAGAGAAAATCCCTTCTTCCCTCAAGTTTTCCTCATAAGACATGTTCTATAATCCAGACAGCATTCTGGTAAATTTCCTCTACACCTTCTCTAAAGTTACCACATTCCTTCCTATAATAAAGTGACTAGAATTGAACACAATACCCCAAGTGTAGTATAGCCAGGGTTTTATAGAATTGCATGATTATTTTGTGGCTATTGAACTCAATCCACTGACTACTGAAGAGCAGCATACTATGGTTGTAGAGGGTCATATTCTGCATGGAGGTCAGTGATCAGTGGGGTGCCTCAGGGATCTGTTCTGGGACCCCTTCTCTTCGTGATTTTTATAAATGACCTGGTTAAGGAAGTGGAGGGATGGGTTAGTAAATTTGCTGATGACACAAAAGTTGGGGATGTTGTGGATAGTGTGGAGGGCTGTCAAAGGTTACAACAGGACATCGATAGGATACAAAACTGGGCTGAGAAGTGGCAGATGGAGTTCAACCCAGGTAAGTGTGAGGTAGTTCATTTTGGTAGGTCAAATATTATGGCAGAATATAGTATTAATGGTAAGACTCAGCAGTGTGGAGGATCAGAGGGATCCTGGGGTCCGATCTTGGTTGGTTAATAAGGCATATGGTGTATTGGCCTTCATCAACTGTGGGATTTAGTTTAAGAGCTGAGAGGTAATGTTACAGCTATATAGGACCCTGCTCAGACCCCACTTGGAGAACTGTGCTCAGTTCTGGTTGCCTCACTACAGGAAGGATGTGGAAATTATAGAAAGGGTGTAGAGGATGTTGCCTGGATTGGGGAGTATGCCTTATGAGAATGGGTTGAATGAATTCAGCCTTTTCTTCTTGGAGTGGCGGAGGATGAGAGGTGACCTGATAGAGGTGTATAAGATGATGAGAGGCATTGATCAGTTGAAGGCTTCATCAGAGCTGTATATGTGGATAGTTTTCTCCAGGGCTGAAATGGCTAACACAAGAAGGCACAGTTTTAAGTTGCATGAAAGTAGATACAGAGGGGATGTCAGGGGTAAGTGTTTCACACAAGGAGTGGTGGGTGAGTGGAATGGGCTGCCGGCAACAGTGGTGGAGGCAGATATGATAGGGTCTTTTAAAAGACTCCTGAATAGCTTAGGAAAATAGAGGGCTATGGGTAACCCTTGGTAATTTCTAAAGTAAGTACATGTTTGACACAGCATTGTGGGCTGAAGAACCTGTATTGTGCTGTAAGTTTTCTCTGTTTCTATATTCCTTCTTATCCACCCTATCAAATTGTGTGACAACTTTGAAGAATCTATGGACTTGGACCCCAAGATTCCTCTGCTCCTCCACAGTGCCAATAATCCTACCATTAACTTTGTACTCTGCCTTCAAATTTGACCTTACAAATTTTTATAATTTTCTGGATTGAACTTCACCTGCCATTTCTCAGCCCAGCTCTGCATCCTGTCAATGCCCTGCTGCAACGTACTGATCCACAACTCCACCAAACTCTGCAACTTCCTCTTCCTTGTCCAAGTCAATTATAAAAATCACTAAGAGCAAGGATCTCAGAATAGATTGCTATGGAACACAACGTCACCGACCTCCAGACATAGTATACTCTATCTGCTTGTACCTACTGCCTTCAGTGGGCAAGCCAATTCCATATCTACGTAGCCATGTTTCCCTAGATCCCATGTCTCCTGTATATACGTCACATCCACTGAAATCCATGTACATCACATCCACTGAAATCCATACACATCATATCCAGTGAAATCCAAGCCCGGCTCAGGTCTTGTGTTCCTTGAGTGGAGGAATTGCAGGTGCCTCTGGCTCGCCAGGTATGTGTTGACATGCTTATGGTCATGTTATGACGCCAATGGCATGTCAGCAGAATATTCCAAATCTTGTTGGGCCGGTTTAAGGCATTCTACCAAAATACGTCAGGTTTACCTCTCTTATCTATAATAAATCTTTTCTCCCCTTTCCAAAACATGGAATGGGTTATCATAAGGGGGCCTAAGGGAATGTTGGTGTGCGTTATGGCGGACAAAAACAAATGAAGTGGACTGTAGGTCAACAGGGACCCTAGAGTGTTGTACGCTATGATGCAGTAGCAATAGGTGCAAAGGAATTTAATTTACTGAGGAGGATGGAATATTGTTGAGAGTCTGACCAGGCAGTTGTGGCATCAGGAATGAAATCACTAGGCACTCATAATGGCTGTCTGTATACCAACTCTGTAGTGAACGTCTGCAGATCCTCTTTTGGTCAGTTCTGAGCCACAGCAGGACCCATGGGAGATGATCATGCCAACACTCATCAGTCAGGGAAGCCCTCAGAGCAGCCTTTGAGGAGTAGTGAAATCACTCACATAGGACATTGGACTGTGGGTGATGTGCATTTTGTGTGTTGTATCCCAACTCCGAGGTTCTGGGCTATCATAGCCCAGAGATCTGAAATGAAGTCAAAGGAAGTATCAGATGGGGTGCCAAACTGAGCAACCTAGGTGCTGATGAACGCGTGAGCCACATCTACGGTTGTCGTCGATGCTGGAGGGATGATCTCTAGCTGCTGGAGTTACGGTACACCATGGTAAGATAATGCATTAAACCATGGGAAGGGCAAAGAGGACCAACCTGAACCACATTGACTTGGTGAAACCGTCACTCAGGGACATCAAAAGGTGCCAGTGGTGCCTGAACATGATGGTTATTTTTTGCCCGCTGGCACTCTACACAGGCTGCAGTCCAATGACACCGTGCTTTCTGAGGCCGTGCCAAATAAACTTTAATGCAACCAGTTCTTCAACCAGAGATGCGAGACGCCATGTATGGTGTCAAAAACAATCCTTCTCCAGCTTGCGGGCACAATGGGGCAAGGGTGACTAGTTGAGACGTTGCTCAGGAGAGAAACCCCAGCGTCCCCGAACTTAATGTCAGCCAACCACTGCTTGGCCTGTGACTGCTGTTCGGTAAGCCTGGACTTCTGGGTCTGTAACTTGGTCGGCTGCCATGCCAGCATAATCAACCCCTATGTTTAAGGCTCAGCAGCTGGCTGAGAGAGGCAATTGGCCACAACATTATCTTTCTCCCCTTGATATGTTTTATATCCATTGTGAACTCTACTATGTAGACCAGGTAGTATTGCTCCCGTGCAGATCAAAGGTCAGATATTTTGGCCATTGCATGTACGAGGGATTTGTGATCAACAAACACTGTGACCCTCTAGTGGAGAATAAAGCCCCACAGAGACCTAGAAGTTCATGGTCAAACGTGCTGTATTTCCTTTTGGGGGGTCAGAGCTGATGACTGAAGAAGGCGAGTATTTGCCCCATGCCTCCGACCAGCTGTTCGTGCACAGCAGCCACAGTATAGTCTGAGGCATCAGTTGTAATGGCTATGGGTGCATTGGGGAGTGGGTGTGCCCATAGGGTCATGTTGGAAACAGTTCATTTAGTATCATAAAATGCCATGGACATGTCTGCAGACTGGTCAAGCACGTGTTCAGGGCTTTTACCTTTAAGCCACTATACAGGGGGAGCATAACTTCAGCAATGTGTGGAATGAAGCACTGATAGAATTCCACCGTGCCTAAAACTTCCTGTAGTTCTTTAGTAGGATAGGATGGTGGGAAATCCATAATAATCCATAATCCTTTGATGTGAGAGATTTTACACCTTTTGCAGAGACATTATGGCCGAGTAAGTCAATGGTTGACAACCCAAACTGGGATTTAGCAGGTTTAATAATCAACCTGTGTTGGCTTAAGTGCTCAAAGTGTGCAGAGATGAGATGTGTGTTTGGGAACCCCTTCCCCCATCTTTAACCCTCTTCCTCTTTCTGGACACCCCACCCTGCTCTTCTGCCTGCTGTGGATCTTTTCATTGCTAACTACCGACGGAACATCAACCGTCTCAACCTCACCACTTCCCTCTCAATTCCAACCTGACTCCTTCCAAATGCACTGCTCTCCACTCTCTCCACATTATTCCTAACCTCAGATAAGGGCGGGGAGTGCTGTTGTAGTCTGGTTACCTTGCTGAGGTCCGGCAACAACTGTCAAGCACCTCCTCTTATTTGCCTCTCGAGCAGGACCCCACTAGGGAACACTAGGCCATTGTTTCCTGCAGCTTCATTGACCATATTGACTCTGGGGATCTCCCATCCACTGCCACCAATATCATAGTTTGTTCACCCCACATCTCCTGTTTCCACCTCCTACTCAAGATCCACAAACCTGCCTGTCCAGGTAGAACCATTGTTTCAACTTGTTCCTGCTCCACCAAACTTATATCTGTATACCTCGACACAGTTTTATATCCCCTGATTCAGTCCTTTCCCACTTACATCTGTGACACTTCACATGCTCTTGATCCTTTCAATCATTTCAAGTTTCCTGGCCCCCATCATCTTATTTTTTACTATGGATGTCCAGTCTCTATTCACCTCCGTCCTCCACCGGGAATGCCTCAAAGCTGTCCATTTCTTTCTGGACACCAGACCCAACCAGTTCCCCTCCACCACTACTCTCCTCTGTCTGGTGGGATTTGTCTTCACTCTTAATAATTTCTTTGCAAACACGAGGAAATCTGCAGGTACTGGAAAGACTAACTGAAAGAAGAGCCGATGAAAGGTCTCGACCGGAAACGTCGACTGTACCTCTTCCTATAGCTGCTGCCTGGCCTGCTGCGTCCACCAGCATTTTTAATATATGTTGCTTAATAATTTCTTCTTTGGCCCCTCCCACTTCCTTCAAACCAAAAGGGGTAGCCATGGGCACTCGCATGGGTCCCAGCTATGCCTGCATTTTTATCTGCTACGTGGAACAGTCTATGTTCCAAGCCTACACTGGTGTCCGTCCCCCAATTTTCTTATGCTATATCAATGACTGCATTAGTGCCAAACTCGTTGACTTCATTAACTTGGGCTCCAACTTGCACCCTGTCCTCAAATTTACCTGGTCCATCTCCAACACCTCCCTCCCCTTTCTCGATCTCTCTGTGTCTATCTCAGGAGTCAACATATCTTCTGATGTCTATCATAAACCCACTGACTCTTACAGCTGCCTGGACTGCATCTCTCCCAACCCTATTACTTCTAAATACACTATCCTTTTCTCACAATTCATCTGTCTCCACCGCATCTACTCTTCGGATGAGGCTATTCATTCCAGAACTTAAAAAAAGTGCTGACTACAAACTTAATGGAAACCTCTTAACTTAACTTCCCATATGATTCTGAATTGTTTCCAACCTGTTTTATGCCTGACTCTTCAAGATACAAAAGTTGCTTTCTCAGTTCATACAATGCTTTGACATTAAAAGAAGTATACATTTCAATTTTACTCAGAAGTACTGACTGCAAACTTGATGGAAACATCTTAACTTAACTTCCCAAATGATTCTGAGTAGTTTGCAACCTGTTTTATGCCTGTTCACTTTGAGATAAAAAAGTTGGTTTCACAGTGCATAAGCTGCTTTGACATTAAAAGAAGTATAAATTTCAATTTTACTCAAAGTACTGACGGACAACTTAATGGAAACCTCTTAACTTCCCATATGATTCTCAGTTGTTTGCAACCTGTTTTATGTCTGTTCTCTTCAACATACAAAAGTTGTTTTCTCAGTGCATACAGTGCTTTCACATTAAAAGAAGTATACTTTTCAATTTTACTGAAAAGTACGGACTGCAGACTTAATGGAAACCAATTAACTTAACTTCCTTTGTGATCCTGAGTTCTTTGCAACCTGTTTGATGTCTGTTCTCTTCAAGATACAAAAGTTGTTTTCTCAGTACATACAATGCTTTGACATTAAAAGTAGTATACATTTCAATTTTACTCAATATTACTGACTGCAAACCTGATTGCAACCTCTTAACTTAAATTTCCAAATCATTCTGAGTAGTTTGCAACCTGTTTTATGCCTGTGCTCTTTAAGATAAAAACAGTTGGTTTCACAGTGCATACAATGCATTCACATTAAAAGAAGTATACATTTCAATTTTACTGAGAAGTGGTGACTGCAAACTTAATGGAAACCTCTTAACTTAACTTCACCTACGATTCTGAGTTCTTTGCAACCTGTTTTATGCCTGTGCTCTTCAAGACACAAACGTTGTTTTCTTAGTGCATACAATGCTTTGACATTAAGAGAAGTATACATTTCAAATTTACTCAATAGTGCTGACTGCAAACCCTGATGGAAACTGCTTAACTTAACTTATCATGTGATTCTGAGTTGCTTGGAACCTGTTTTATGTCTGTGCTCTTCAAGATACAAAGGTTGCTTTCTCAGTGCACTCAATGATTTGAAATTAAAAGTATACATTTCAATTTTACTCAAAAAGTACTGACTGCTAACCTGATGGAAACATCTTAACGTAACATCACATATGATTCCGAGTTGTTTGCAACCAGATTTATGCCTGTGCTCCTTAAGATAAAAAAGTTGGTTTCACAGTGCATACAATGCAATGACATTAAAAGAAGTATTCTTTTCAATTTTACTCAAAAGTACTGACTGCTAACCTGATGGAAACATCTTAATGTAACTTCCCATATGATTCTGAGTTGTTTGCAACCTGTTTTATGCCTGTTCTATGCCTGTTCTCTTCAAGATACAAATAATGTTTTCTCAGTGCATACAATGCTTTGACATTAAAAGAAGCATACATTTCAATTTTACTGAAAAGTACGGACTGCAAACTTAATGGAAACCAATTAACTTAACTTATCATATGATTCTGATTTCTTTGCAACCTGTTTTATGCCTGTGCTCTTCAAGATACAAAGAATGTTTTCTCAGTGCATACAATGCTTTGACATTAAAAGTAGTATACATTTCAATTTTACTCAATAGTACTGACTGCCAACCTGATGCAAACATCTTAACTTAACTTCCCATATGATTCGGAGTTCCTTGAAACCTGTTTCATGGCTCTGCTCTTCAAGATACAAAGAATGTTTTCTCAGTGCATACAATGCTTTGACATTAAAAGTAGTATACATTTCAATGTTACTCAAAAGTACTGACTGCAAACCTGACTGCAACCTCTTAACTTAACTTCCCAAATGATTGTGAGTAGTTTGCAACCTGTTTTATACCTGTTCTCTTTAAGATAAAAAAGATGGTTTCAAAATGCATACAATGCTTTCACATTAAAAGAAGTATACATTTCAATTTTACTCAAAAGTACTGACTGCCAACCTGATGGAAACATCTTAACATATCCCATATGATTCTGAGTTGTTTGCAACCTGTTTTATGTCTGGGCTCTTCAACATAGAAAAATTGTTTTCTCAGTGCATACAATGCTTTGACATTAAAAGAAGTATACATTTCAATTTTACTGAAAAGTAAGGACTGCAAACATGATGGAAACCTCTGAACTTAACTTATCATATGATTCTGATTTCTTTGTAACCTGTTTTATGCCTGTGCTCTTCAAGATACAAAGAATGTTTTCTCAGTGCATACAATGCTTTGTCATTAAAAGTAGTATACATTTCAATTTTACTCCATAGTACTGACTGCAAACATGATGGAGACCTCTTAACGTACTTCCCATATGATTCCGAGTTGTTTGCAACCAGTTTTATGCTTGTTTCCTTAAGATAAAAAAACTTGGTTTCACAGTGCATACAATGCAATTAGATTAAAAGAAGTACTCTTTTCAATTTTACTCAAAATACTGACTGCTAAACTGATGGAAACATCTTAACGTAACTTCCCATATGATTCTGAGTTGTTTGCAACCTGTTTTATGTCTGTTCTGTTCAACAGAGAAAAGTTGTTTTCTCAGTGCATACAATGCTTTGACATCAAAAGAAGTATACATTTCAATTTTACTGAAAAGTACGGACTGCATACTTAATGGAAACCAATTAACTTAACTTCCTATGTGATTCTGAGTTCTTTGCAACCTGTTTTATGTCTGTTCTATTCAACAGAGAAAAGTTGTTTTCTCAGTGCATACAATGGTTTGACATTAAAAGAAGTATACATTTCAATTTTACTGAAAAGTACGGACTGCAAACATGATGGAAACTCTGAACTTAACTTAATATATGATTCTGATTTCTTTGCAACCTGTTTTATGCCTGTGCTCTTCAAGATATAAAGAATGTTTTCTCAGTGCATACAATGCTTTGACATTAAAAGTAGTATACATTTGAAATTTACTCGATAGTACTGACTGCCAACCTGATGCAAACATCTTAACTTAACTTCCCATATGATTTGGAGTTCTTTGAAACCTGTTTCATGGCTCTGCCTCTCAAGATAAAAAAAGTTGTTTTCTCAGTGCATACAGTCCATTCACATACAAAGAAGTATACATTTCAATGTTACTCAAAAGTACTGACTGCAAACCTGATTGCAACCTCTTAACTTAATTTCCCAAATGATTGTGAGTAGTTTGCAACCTATTTTATGCCTGTGCTCTTTAAGATAAAAAAAAAAGCTGGTTTCACAGTGCATGCAATGCATTCACATTAAAAGAAGTATACATTTCAATATTACTCAAAAGTACTGACTGCAAACATGATGGAAATCTCTGAGCTTAACTTACCATATGATTCTGATTTCTTTGCAACCTGTTTTATGCCTGTGCTCTTCAAGATACAAAGAATGTTTTCTTAGTGCATACAATGCTTTGACATTAAAAGTAGTATACATTTCAATTTTACTCAACAGTACTGACTGCAAACATGATGGAAACCTCTTAACGTACGTTCCCATATGATTCTGAGTTGTTTGCAACCTGTTTTATGTCTGTTCTGTTCAACAGAGAAAAGTTGTTTTCTCAGTTCATACAATGCTTTGACATCAAAAGAAGTATACATTTCAATTTTACTGAAAAGTACGGACTGCAATCTTAATGTAAACCAATTAACTTACTTCCCATGTGATTCTGAGTTGTTTGCAACCGTTTTTGCTCTGTGCTCTTCAAGATACAAAAATTGTTTTCTCAGTGCATACAATGCTTTGACAATAAAAGTAGTATACATTTCAATTTTACTCCATAGTACTGACTGCAAACATGATGGAGACCTCCTAACGTACTTCCCATATGATTCCGAGTTGTTTGCAACCAGTTTTATGCTTGTTTCCTTAAGATAAAAAAACTTGGTTTCACAGTGCATACAATGCAATTAGATTAAATGAAGTACTCTTTTCAATTTTACTCAAAATACTGACTGCTAACCTGATGGAAACATCTTAACGTAACTTCCCTCAAAGCAGCAGGCCAAGCAGCATCTATAGGAAGAGGCGCAGTCGACGTTTCAGGCCGAGACCCTTCGTCAGGACTAACTGAAGGAAGAGTGAGTAAGGGATTTGAAAGCTGGAGGGGGAGGGGTAGATGCAAAATGATAGGAGAAGACAGGAGGGGGAGGGATAGAGCCGAGAGCTGGACAGGTGATAGGCAAAAGGGGATACGAGAGGATCATGGGACAGGAGGTCCGGGAAGAAAGACAAGGGGGGGGTGTGACCCAGAGGATGGGCAAGAGGTATATTCAGAGGGACAGAGGGAGAAAAAGGAGAGTGAGAGAAAGAATGTGTGCATAAAAATGAGTAACAGATGGGGTACGAGGGGGAGGTGGGGCCTTAGCGGAAGTTAGAGAAGTCAATGTTCATGCCATCAGGTTGGAGGCTACCCAGACGGAATGTAAGGTGTTGTTCCTCCAACCTGAGTGTGGCTTCATCTTTACAGTAGAGGAGGCCGTGGATAGACATGTCAGAATGGGAATGGGATGTGGAATTAAAATGTGTGGCCACTGGGAGATCCTGCTTTCTCTGGCGGACAGAGCGTAGATGTTCAGCAAAGCGGTCTCCCAGTCTGCGTCGGGTCTCACCAATATATAAAAGGCCACATCGGGAGCACCGGACGCAGTATATCACCCCAGTCGACTCACAGGTGAAGTGATGCCTCACCTGGAAGGACTGTTTGGGGCCCTGAATGGTGGTAAGGGAGGAAGTGTAAGGGCATGTGTAGCACTTGTTCCACTTACACGGATAAGTGCCAGGAGGGAGATCAGTGGGGAGGGATGGGGGAGACAAATGGACAAGGGAGTAGTAGGGAGTAGGGAGCGATCCCTGCGGAATGCAGAGAGAGGGGGGGAGAGAAAGATGTGCTTAGTGGTGGGATCTCGTTGGAGGTGGCGGAAGTTACGGAGAATAATATGTTGGACCCGGAGGCTGGTGGGGTGGTAGGTGAGGACCAGGGAAACCCTATTCCTAGTGGGGTGGTGGGAGGATGGAGTGAGAGCAGATGTACGTGAAATGGGGGAGATGCGTTTAAGAGCAGAGTTGATAGTGGAGGAAGGGAAGCCCCTTTCTTTAAAAAAGGAAGACATCTCCCTCGTCCTAGAATGAAAAGCCTCATCCTGAGAGCAGATGCGGCGGAGACGGAGGAATTGCGAGAAGGGGATGGCGTTTTTGCAAGAGACAGGGTGAGAAGAGGAATAGTCCAGATAGCTGTGAGAGTCAGTAGGCTTATAGTAGACATCAGTGGATAAGCTGTCTCCAGAGACAGAGACAGAAAATAAAGCGGTGGGGGCCAGGGAATTTAAAATCATCGAAAAGTTTAAGAGCGTGAGAAGTGTTACGAACATAGGTCGGAAGGGATTGAACAAGGGGTTCATACCTTGACACTGTTTTATCACCCCTTGTTCAATCCCTTCTGACCTATGTTCGTGACACTTCTCACGCTCTTAAACTTTCCGATGATTTTAAGTTCCCTGGCCCCCACTGCTTTATTTTCACCATGGATGTCCAGTCCTTATATACTTCGATCCCCCATCAGGAAGATCTCAAAGCTCTACGCTTCTTTTTGGATTCCAGACCTAATCAGTTCCCCTCTACCACCACTCTGCTCCATCTAGCGGAATTAGTCCTTACTCTTAATAATTTCTCCTTTTGCTCCTCCCATTTCCTCCAAACTAAAGGTGTAGCTATGGGCACCCGTATGGGTCCTAGCTATGCCTGCCTTTTTGTTGGCTTTGTGGAACAATCTATGTTCCGTGCCTATTCTGGTATCTGTCCACCACTTTTCCTTCGCTACATCGACGACTGCATTGGCGCTGCTTCCTGCACGCATGCAGAACTCGTTGACTTTATTAACTTTGCCTCCAACTTTCACCCTGCCCTCAAGTTTACCTGGTCCATTTCCGACACCTCCCTCCCCTTTCTAGATCTTTCTGTCTCTGTCTCTGGAGACAGCTTATCCACTGATGTCTACTATAAGCCTACTGACTCTCACAGCTATCTGGACTATTCCTCTTCTCACCCTGTCTCTTGCAAAAACGCCATCCCCTTCTCGCAATTCCTCCGTCTCCGCCGCATCTGCTCTCAGGATGAGGCTTTTCATTCTAGGACGAGGGAGATGTCTTCATTTTTTAAAGAAAGGGGCTTCCCTTCCTCCACTATCAACTCTGCTCTTAAACGCATCTCCCCCATTTCACGTACATCTGCTCTCACTCCATCCTCCCACCACCCCACTAGGAATAGGGTTCCCCTGGTCCTCACCTACCACCCCACCAGCCTCCGGGTCCAACATATTATTCTCCGTAACTTCCGCCACCTCCAACGGGATCCCACCACGAAGCACATCTTTCTCTCCCCCCCCTCTGCATTCCGCAGGGATCGCTCCCTACACAACTCCCTTGTCCATTCGTCCCCCCCATCCCTCCCCACTGATCTCCCTCCTGGCACTTATCCGTGTAAGCGGAACAAGTGCTACACATGCCCTTACACTTCCTCCCTTACCACCATTCAGGGCCCCAAACAGTCCTTCCAGGTGAGGCATCACTTCACCTGTGAGTCGACTGGGGTGATATACTGCGTCCGGTGCTCCCGATGTGGCCTTTCATATATTGGTGAGACCCGACGCAGACTGGGAGACCGCTTTGCTGAACATCTACGCTCTGTCCGCCAGAGAAAGCAGGATCTCCTAGTGGCCACACATTTTAATTCCACATCCCATTCTGACATGTCTATCCACGGCCTCCTCTACTGTAAAGATGAAGCCACACTCAGGTTGGAGGAACAACACCTTACATTCCGTCTGGGTAGCCTCCAACCTGATGGCATGAACATTGACTTCTCTAACTTCCGCTAAGGCCCCACCTCCCCCTCGTACCCCATCTGTTACTCATTTTTATGCACACATTCTTTCTCTCACTCTCCTTTTTCTCCCTCTGTCCCTCTGAATATACCTCTTGCCCATCCTCTGTGCCCCCCCCGGTCTTTCTTCCCAGACCTCCTGTCCCATGATCCTCTCGTATCCCCTTTTGCCTATCACCTGTCCAGCTCTTGGCTCTATCCCTCCCCCTCCTTTCTTCTCCTATCATTTTGCATCTCCCCCTCCCCCTCCAGCTTTCAAATCCCTTACTCACTCTTCCTTCAGTTAGTCCTGACGAAGAGTCTCGGCCTGAAACGTCGACTGCGCCTCTTCCTATAGATGCTGCTTGGTCTGCTGCGTTCACCAGCAACTTTGAGGTATGTTGCTTGAATTTCCAGCATCTGCAGAATTCCTGTTGTTAACGTAACTTCCCATATGATTCTGAGTTGTTTGCAACCTGTTTTATGTCTGTTCTGTTCAACAGAGAAAAGTTGTTTTCTCAGTGCGTACAATGCTTTGATATCAAAAGAAGTATACATTTCAATTTTACTGAAAAGTACGGACTGCAAACATGATGGAAACCTCTGAACTTAACTTATCATCTGATTCTGACTTCTTTGCAACCTGTTTTATGCCTGTTCTCTTCAAGATACAAAGAATGTTTTCTCAGTGCATACAGTCCATTCACATACAAAGAAGTATACATTTCAGTGTTACTCAAAAGTACTGACTGCAAACCTGATTGCAACCTCTTAACTTAACTTCCCAAATGATTGTGAGTAGTTTGCAACCTGTTTTATGCCTGTGCTCTTTAAGATAAAAAAAAGTTGGTTTCACAGTGCATACAATACATTCACATTAAAAGAAGTATACATTTCAATATTACTCCAGAGTACTGACTGCCAACCTGATGGAAACATCTTAACGCAAATTCCCATATGATTCTGAGTTGTTTGCAACCTGTTTTATTTCTGCTATCTTGAACATAGAAAAGTTGTTTTTTCAACGCATAAAATGCTTTGACATCAAAAGAAGTATACATTTCAATTTTACTGAAAAGTACGGACGGCAAACTTAATGGACACCAATTAACTTACTTTCTATGTGATTCTGAGTTGTTTGCAACCTGTTTTTTCTCTGTATCTTCAATATACAAAAGTTGTTTTCTCAGTGCTTACAATGTTTACACATTAAAAGTAGTATACATTTCAATTTTACTCAATAGTACTGACTGCAAACATGATGGAAACCTCTTAACGTACCTTCCCATATGATTCCGAGTTGTTTGCAACCAGTTTTATGCTTGTTACTTAAGATAAAAAAACCTGGTTTCACAGTGCATATAATGCAATTAGATTAAAAGAAGTACTCTTTTCAACTTTACTCAAAATACTGACTGCTAACCTGATGGAAACATCTTAACGTAACTTCCCATATGATTCTGAGTTGTTTGCAACCTGTTTTATGTCTGTTCTGTTCAACAGAGAAAAGTTGTTTTCTCAGTGCATACAATGCTTTGATATCAAAAGAAGTATACATTTCAATTTTACTGAAAAGTACAGACTGCATACTTAATGGAAACCAATTAACTTAACTTCCTATGTGATTTTGACTTGTTTGCAACCTGTTTTATGTCTGCGCTCTTCAACATAGAAAAATTGTTTTCTCAGTGCATACAATGCTTTGACATTAAAAGAAGTATACATTTCAATTTTACTGAAAAGTACGGACTGTAAACTAAATGGAAACCAATTAACTTACTTCCTATGTGATTCTGAGTTGTTTGCAACCTGTTTTTTCTCTGTCCTCAAGATACAAAAATTGGTTTCTCAGTGCATACAGTCCATTCACATACAAAGAAGTATACATTTCAATTTACTCAAAGTACTGACTGCAAACCTGATTGCAGCCTCTTAACTGAACTTCCCAAATGATTGTGAGTAGTTTGCAACCTGTTTTATGCCGGTTCTCTTCGGATAAAAAAAAGTTGGTTTCACAGTGCATACAATGCATTCACATTAAAAGAAGTATACATTTCAATTTTACTCAAAAGTACTGACTGCCAACCTGATGGAAATATGTTAACGTAACTTCCCATATGATTCTGAGTTGTTTGCAACCTGTTTTATGTCTGTACTCTGCAACATCCAAAGTTGTTTTTTCAGTGCTTAGAATGGTTCAACATTAAAAGAAGTATATATTTCAATTTTACTTGGAAGTGGTGACTACAAACTTAATGGACACCTCTGTATGTAACTTCACATATGATTCGCTGAGTTGTTCGCAGCCTGTTTTATGTCTGTGCTCTTCAAGATACAAAAGTTGCTTTCTCAATGCATTCAATGATTTGACATTAAAAGTATGCATTTCAATTTTACTCAAAAGTGCTGACTGCAAACCTCATGCAAACCTATTAATGTATCTTCCCATATGATTCTCAGTAGATTGCAACCTGTTTCATGCCTGTTCTCTTTCAGATAAAAATGTTGGTTTTGCAGTGTATACAATGCATTCACATTATAAGAAGGATACATTTCAATTTTACTCAGAAGTTCTAACTGCAAACTTAAAGGAAACCTCTTAACTTAACTTCACATATCATTCTGAGTTGTTCACAGCCTGTTTCATGCCCGTGCTCTTCAACATACAAAAGTTGTTTACTCAGTGCATACAATGTTTTGACATTAAAAGGAGTGCACATTTCAATTTTACTCAGAAGTACTGACTGCAAACATGATGGAAATCTCTTAACGTAACTTTCCATATGGTACTGAGTAGTTGCAGCCTGTTTTATACCTGTGCTCCTCAAGATACAAGAGTTGTTTGCTCAGTGCATTCAATGCTTTGACATTAAAAGTATACATTTGAATTTTACTCAAAAGTGCTGACTGCAAACCTCATGGAAACCCCTTTACGTAACTTCCCATATGATTCCAAGTTGTTTGCAACCAGTTTTATGCCTGTTCTCTTAAAGATAAAAAAGTTGGTTTCACAGTGCTTACAATGTTTTGACATTATAAGAAATATTCTTTTCAATTTTACTCAAAAGTACTGCCTGCTAACCTGATGGAAACATCTTAACATCACTTCCCATATGATTCTGATTTGTTTGCAACCTGTTTTTATCTCTGTGCTCTTTTAGATAGAAAAGTTGTTTTCTCAGTGCTTACAATGTTTTGGCATTAAAAGAAGTATACATTTCAATTTTACTCAAATGTACTGACTGCAAACATGATGGAAACCTCAACTTAACTTCACAAATGTTTCTCAGTTGTTTGGATCCTGTTTGATGGCTGTGGTGTTCAAGATACAAAAGTTGTTTTCCCAGTGCTTACAATGTCTTGATATTAAAAGAAGTATACATTTCAATTTCACTCAGAAGTAGTGACTGCAAACTTAATGGAAACTTCAACTTAACTTCACAAATGATTCTGAGTGGTTTGCAACCTGTTTTGTGCCTGTACTCTTCAAGATACAAAAGTTGTTTTCTCAGTGCATGCAATACTTTGACATTAAAAGAAGTATACACTTCAATTTTACTGAAAAGTGCGGACTGCAAACTTAATGGAAACCAATTAACTTAACATCCTATATGATTCTGAGTTGTTTGCAGCCTGTTTTATGCCTGTGATCTTTAAAATAAAAAAGCTTGTTTCACTGTGCATACAATGCAATGACATTAAAAGAAGTATACATTTCAATTTTACTCAAAAGATCTGACTTCAAACCTGATTGAAACCTCTTAACTTAACTTCCCAAATGATTCTGAGTTGTTTGCAACCTGTTTTATGCCTATGCTCTTCAAGATACAAAAGTTGTTTTCTCAGTGCATACAATACTTTGAGATTAAAAGAAGTATATACTTCAATTTTACTGAAAAGCACGGACTGCAAACTTAATGGAAACCAATTAACTTAACTTCCTATATTATTCCGCGTTGTTTGCAGCCTGTCTTCTGACTGTTCTCTTCAAGGTACAAATGTTGTTTTCTCAGTGCAGACAATGCTTTGACATTAAAAGGAGTATACATCTCAATTTCACTCAAAAGTACTGACTGCAAGCCCGATGGAAACATCTTAACTTAACTTGCCACATGATTCTGATCCTGTTTTATGCCTGTCCTCTTTAAGATAAAAATGTTGGTCTCACAGTGCATACAATGCCTTGGAAGTGGTGACTGCAAAGTTAATGGACACTTCTTTACGTAACTTCACATATGATTCCCTGTGTTGTTCGAAGCCTGTCTTATTCCTGTACTTTTCAATATAAACAAGTTGCTTTCTCAGTGTATGCAATGCTTTGACATTAAAGGAAGTATATATTTCACTTTTACTCAATAGTACTGACTGCAAACCTGATGGAAACTTCTTAACTGAATTTCCCATATGATTCAGAGTTGTTTGCAACCTGTTTTATGCATGTAATCTTTACAATAAAAAAGCTGGTTTCACTGTGCATACAATGCATTGAGATTAAAAGGAGTATACATTTCAATTTTACTCAAAAGTACTGATTTCAAACCTGATTGAAACCTCTTAACTTAACTTCCCAAATGATTCTGAGTAGTTTTCAACCTGTTTCATGCCTGTGCTCTTTAAGAGAAAAAAGTTCGTTTCACAGTGCATATAATGTACTCACATTGAAAGAAGTATACATTTCAATTTTACTTAGAAGTGGTGACTCCTGTTACGTACCCCGTAACTGGGTTGCCAAACCAGCAGAAATGGATCACTCAGTTGGAGTCTGGATTACTAGAACTAAGAAAGTTTTATTAAAGAAACAAGCAACACAGTAATCGAAAGGATAATAAATGCAACAGTTCAGCGATGATAAACACACATGTGCACATAATTAAGATAACAGCATCAATCAAGCTCTATCGTTGTCTAGGGGTAAATGACCAAATTTCAAAGTGACACAACGGTTCAGTCCAATTTAGTTCAGTTCGCAGTAATCGTTGCCATGGCGATGGACAACGTGGGGGGAGAGAGAGAGGGAACAGGAACAACTGATCATTTAGACACGGCTTCACTCACAGACCGGCGATAAGGCTCACAAGCAGCTATTGGGCAGGTCCTTGGTGATGTCACCTGAGGTCACCGACTGTGACCCCTCCTCCAGATGCGGTCGATCCTATGTAGTGAACCCGGCACCCAGGCAAGGGCGGACACACACCGGGTTCCCGCTGATCGTACCTTTCCACCCTGGCCGTTGTCTGGTACTCCTCACCCACTCGTGAGAGGCGCACCGCTTCCAGGGTCTCGTTACCTCGGGTGGCGTGTGTGTCTGTCTTAGCGAACCTGTCCCTTTTTATCCCCCTGCTGGGGCATCGCCTGTCCACCACTTCAAACAGTTCAGGGTTCAAAGGGGGAGCCGCTCCAGACAGCTCTCTCTCCCGTCCCTTCATTACACATCTCCAGACGCTGCTCCATTGTTCCTTATCTCTCCTTCCTCTGAGGGCAGGTGGCAGACCACTTGCTGATGTCACTGATGCTAACCCAGGCCAGCAAACATCTTAATTTTATGTGTATTCTCGTCACACTCCAAACTTAATGGAAACCTCTTAACTTAACTTCACATATGATTCTCAGTTGTTCGCAGCCTGTTTTATGCCTGTGGTCTTCAAGATACAAGAGTTTGTTTGCTCAGTGCATTCAATGCTTTGACATTAAAAGTATACAACTGAATTTTACTCAAAAGTACTGACTGCAAACCTCATGGAAACCTCTTAATGCAACTTCCCATATGATTCTGTGTTCCTTGCAACCAGTTTTATGCCTGTCCTCTTTACGATAAAAAAAGTTGTTTCTTCAGGGCATGCAATCCTTTGACATTAAAAGAAGTATACATTTGAACTTTACTCAAAACTACTGACTACCAACCTGATGGAAGCATCTTAATTTAACTTCCCATATGATTCTGAGTTGTTTGAAATCTGTTTCCTGCCTGTGCTCTTCAAGATAAAGAAGTTGTTTTCTCAGAGCATACAATGAATTGACATGAAAAGATGCATACATTTCAATTTTATTCCTGTGTACTGCCTGCAACGCTGATGGAAACATCTGAACTTAACTTCCCATATGATTTTGAGTTGTTTGAAACCGGTTTCATGCCTGTTCTCTTTACGATAAAAAAAAGTTGTTTCTTCAGGGCATGCAATCCTTTGACATTAAAAGAAGTATACATTTGAACTTTACTCAAAACTACTGACTACCAACCTGATGGAAGCATCTTAATTTAACTTCCCATATGATTCTGAGTTGTTTGAAATCTGTTTCCTGCCTGTGCTCTTCAAGATAAAGAAGTTGTTTTCTCAGAGCATACAATGAATTGACATGAAAAGATGCATACATTTCAATTTTATTCCTGTGTACTGCCTGCAACGCTGATGGAAACATCTGAACTTAACTTCCCATATGATTTTGAGTTGTTTGAAACCGGTTTCATGCCTGTGCTCTTTACGATAAAAAAAAGTTGTTTCTTCAGGGCATGCAATCCTTTGACATTAAAAGAAGTATACATTTGAACTTTACTCAAAACTACTGACTACCAACCTGATGGAAGCATCTTAATTTAACTTCCCATATGATTCTGAGTTGTTTGAAATCTGTTTCCTGCCTGTGCTCTTCAAGATAAAGAAGTTGTTTTCTCAGAGCATACAATGAATTGACATGAAAAGATGCATACATTTCAATTTTATTCCAGTGTACTGACTGCAAAGCTGATGGAAACAGCTGAACTTAACTTCCCATATGATTTTGAGTTGTTTGAAACTGGTTTCATGGCTGTGCTGTTCAAGATACAAAAATGTTGTTTCTTCAGGGCATCCAATGCTTTGACATTAAAAGAAGTATACATTTCAATGTTACTGAAAACTACTGACTGCAAACATGGTGGAAACATTTTAACATAACTTCCCATATGATTCTGAGATGTTTGAAACCTATTTCATGCCTGGTGTCTTCAAGATAAAAAAAAAGTTGTTTTCTCATTGCATTCAAAGCATTGATATGAAAAGAAGTATACATTTCAATTTTACGCAAAATTACTGACTGCAAACATGATGGAAATAACTTTCCATATGATACTCAGTTGTTTGAAACGTGTTTCATGCCTGTGCTCTTCAAGATAAAAAAGTTGTTTTCTCAGAGCATACAATGCTTTCACATTCAAAGAAGTATACATTTCAATTTTTCTCAAAAGTTCTGACTGCACACCTAATGAAAACATCTTAACTTAACTTCCCAACTGATTCTGAGTTGTTTGAAACCTGTTTCATGAATCTGGCCTTCAAAATAAACAAGTGGTTTTCTCAATGCATACCATGGATTCACATTCAAAGAAGTATACATTTCAATTTTTCTCAAAGTACTGACTGCAAACATGATGAAAACATCTTAATTTAACTTGCCATTTGATTCTGAGTTGTTTGAAGCCTATTTCATTCTTGTGCTCTTCCAGATAAAAATGTTGTTTTCTCAGTGCATACAAAGCTTTGACATGAAAAGAAGTATACATTTCAATTTTACTCAAAAGTACTGACTGCAAACCTGATGGAAACATGTTAACGTAACTTCCCAAATGATTGTAAGTTGCATAAAACCTATTTCCTGCCGATGTTCTTCAAGATAAGCAAGTTGTTTTCTCAGTGCATACATTGCATTTGACATTAAAAGAAGTATATATTTCAATTTTACTCAAAAGTAGTAACTGCAAACTTAATGGAAACCTCTTAACTTAACTTTCCATATGATCCTGAGTTGTTTGAAATCTGTTTCATGCCTGTGCTCTTCAAGATACAGAAGTTGTTTTGTCAGAGCATACAATGCCTTGACATGAAAGGAAGTATACATTTCAATTTTACTCAAAAAGTACTGACTGCAAACCTGATATTAACATCTTAACTTAACTCCCCATAGGATTCTGAGTTCTTTGAGACCTGTTTAATCACTGAGATCTTCAAGATGAAAAAATGTTCTTTTCTCAGTGCATACAGTGCATTGACATGAAAAGAAGTATACATTTCAATTTTACTCAAAAGTACTGACTGCTACCCTGGTGGGAACATGTTAATGTAACTTCCCATATGATTCTGAGTTACATAAAACCGATTTCCTGCCGGTGCTCTTCAAGATAAGGAAATTGTTTTCTCAGTGCATACAATGCCTTGACATCATAAGAAGTATATATTTCAATTTTACTCAAAAGTACTAACTACAAAGATGATGGAAATATCTTTACTTACCTTCCCATATGATTCTGAATTGTTTGAAAGCTGTTTCATGCCTGTGCTCTTCAAGATAAAAAGTTGTTTCTTCTGAGTATAGAATGCATTGACATGAAAAGAAGTATACATTTGAATTTTACTCAAAAGAATTGACTGCAATCCTGATGGAAACATCTTAATTTAACTTCCCATATGATTCTGAGTTGTTTGAAACCTGTTTCATCTCTCTGGCCTTGATAGTAAACAAGTGGATTTCTCAGTGCATACAGTGCATTGACATGCAAAGAAGTATACATTTGAATTTTACTCACAAGTACTGACTGCAAACCTGATGGAAACATCTTAACTTAATTCCCATATAATTCTCAGTTTTTTGAAACCTGTTTCATGCCTCCGCTCTTCAAGATACCAATGTTGTTTTCTGAGTTTATACAATGCTTGACAAGAAAAGAAGCCTACTTTTCCGTTTTATTCCAATGTACTGCCTGCAAACCTGGTGGAAACATCTCAACATAACTTCACATATGATACTGAGTTGTTTGAAATCTGTTTCATGCCTGTGCTTTTCATGCGAAAAAAGTTGTTTTCTCAGTGCATACAAAGCTTTGACATTAAAGGAAGTATATATTTCAATTTTGCTCAGAGGTAGTGACTTGCAAACCTAATGGAAACCTCTTAACTTAACTTCCCATATGATTCTGAGTTGTTTGAAGCGTGTTTATGCCTCTGCTCTTCAAGATAAAAAAAAGTTCTTTTCTCAGTACATACAATGCCTTGAGACTATAAGAAGTGTATATTTCAATTTTACTCAAAAGTACTAACTGCAAACTTGATGGAAATATCTTTACTTACCTTCCCATATGTTTCTGAATTGTTTGAACCCTGTTTCATGCCTGTGCTCTTCAAGATAATAAAGTTGTTTTATCAGTGCATACAAAGCATTGACATGTAAATAGAAACCATAGAAACTGCAGCACAGAAACAGGCCTTTTGGCCCTTCTTGGCTGTGCCGAACCATTTCCTGCCTAGTCCCACTGACCTGCACACGGACCATATCCCTCCATACCCCTCCCATCCATGTATCTGTCCAATTTATTCTTAAATGTTAATCAAGAACCCACATTTACCACTTGATCTGTCAGCTCATTCCATACTCCCACCACTCCCTTTAAACGTTTCCCCCCTCACTATTAACCCATGTCCTCTGTTTTTTTTTCTCCTCTTGCCTCAGTGGAAAAAGCCTGCTTGCATTCACTCTATCTATACCCATCATAATTTTATATACCTCTATCAAATCTCCCCTCATTCTTCTACGCTCCAGGGAATAAAGTCCCAACCTATTCAACCTTTCTCTGTAACTGACTTTCTCAAGTCCCGGCAACATCCTTGTAAACCTTCTCTGCACTCTTTCAACCTTATTTATACCCTTCCTGTAATTTGGTGACCAAAACTGAACACAATACTCCAGATTTGGCCTCACCAATGCCTTATACAAACTCATCATAACATTCCAGCTCTTATACTCAATACTTTGATTAATAAAGGCCAATGTACCAAAAGCTCTGTTTATGACCCTATCTACCTGTGACGCCACTTTTAAGGAATTTTGTATCTGTATTCCCAGATCCCTCTGTTCCATTGCACTCCTCAGTGCCTTACCATTAACCCTGTGTTCTACCTTGGTTTGTCCTTCCAACGTGCAATACCTCACACTTGTCAGTATTAAACTCCATCTGCCATTTTTTAGCCCATTTTTCCAGCTGGTCCAAGTCCCTCTGCAGGCTCTGAAAACCTTCCTCACTGTCTACTACACCTCCAATATTTGTATCATCAGCAAACTTGCTGATCCAATTTACCACATTATCATTAAGATCATTGATATAGATGGAAAATAACAATGGACCCAGCACTGATCCCTGTGGCACACCACTAGTCACAGGTCTCCACTCAGAGAAGCAATTCTCTACCACCACTCTCTGGCTTCTTCCATCGAGCCAATGTCTAATCCAATTTACCACCTCTCCATGTATACCTAGCGACTGAATTTTCCTAACTAACCTCCCATGCGGTACCTTGGTACATTGACCTATTCCAATGTACTGCCTGCAAACCTGGTGGATACATTTTAACTGAACTTCCCATATGATTCTGAGTTGTTTGAAACCTGTTTCATGCCTGTGCTCTTCATGAGAAAAATGTTGTTTTCTCAGTGCATAAAATGCTTTGACATTAAAGGAAGTGTATATTTCAATTTTTCTCAGAGGTAGTGACTGCAAACTTGATGGAAACCTCTTAATTGAACTTCCCATATGATTCCGAGTTGTTTGAAACTTATTTCATGCCTGTGGCCTTCAAGATAAAGAAGGTGTTTTCTGAGTGCATGCAATGCCTTGACACTAAGTGATGCATATATATTTCAATTTTACTCAGAAATACTGACTGCACACCTGTTGGAAACACCTTAACTTAACTTCCCAAATGATTCTGAATTGTTTGAAACCTGTTTTATGCCCGTGTTCTGCAAGATAAAAAAGTTGTTTTCTCAGAGCAAACAATGAATTCACATTCAAAGAAGTAAACATGTCATTTTTACTCAGAAGTACTAACTGCAAACCTGATGGAAAGATCTTAACTTAATTTTTCATATGATTTTGAGTTATTTGAAACCTGTTCAATGCCTTGTCTCTTCAATATAACAAAGATGTTTCCTCAGTGTAGCCAATGCATTCACATTCAAAGAAGTATACATTTCAATTTTACTCGAAAGTACTGACTGCAAACATGATGGAAACATCTTAACTTCCCATATGATTCTCAGTTTTTTGAAGCTGTTTCATGCCTGAGCTCTCAAGATAAAAAAGTTGTTTCTTCATAGCATAGAATGCATTGATATTAAAAGAAGGATACATCTGAATTTTACTCAAAAGTACTGACTGCCAACCTCATGGAAACATCTTAGCTTAATGTCCCATATGATTCTGAGTTGTTTGAAACCTGTTTCATGACTCTGGCCTTCAAAATAAACAAGTCATTTTCGCAGTGCATACAATGCATTGACATTAAACAAGTATATATTTCAACTTTACTCAAAAGTGCTGACTGCATACATCATGGAAACTCATTAACTCAACTTCCCATATGATTCTGAGTTGTTTGAGACCTGTTTTATCACTAAGATCATCAAGATGAAAAAATGTTCTTTTCTCAGTGCATTGACATGAAAAGAAGTATACATTTCAATTTTACGCAAAAGTACTGACTGCAAACCTGATGGAAACATGTTAATGTAACTTCCCATACGATTCTGAGTTGTATAAAACCTATTTCCTGCCGATGGTCTTCAAGATAAGAAAGTTGTTTTCTTAGTGCATACAATGCATTGACATTAAAAGAAGTATATATTTCAATTTTAATCAAAAGTAATGACTGCAAAACTGATGGAAGCATCTTAGCGTAACTTCCCATATGATTCTGAGTTTTTGAAACCTGCTGATGCCTCTGCTCTTCAAGCTACCAATGTTGTTTTCTGAGTGTATGCAATGCTTTGACAAGAAAAGAAGCATACATTCAGATTTATTCCAATGTACTGCCTGCAAACCTGGTGGAAACATCTCAACGTAACTTCCCATATGATACTGAGTTGTTTGAAAGCTGTTTCATGCCTATGCTTTTCAAGTGAAAAAAGCTGTTTTCTCAGCGCATACAATGCTTTGACATTAAAGGAAGTATATATTTCAATTTTACTCAGAGGTAGTGACTGCAAACTTAATGCAAACCTCTTAACTTAACTTCACATATGATTCTGAGTTGTTTGCAGCCTGTTTTATGCCTGTTTCTTCAACATACAAAAGTTGTTTTTTCAGTGCATACAATGCATTGACATTAGAAGAAGTGCATATTTCAATTTTAATCAAAAGTACTGACTGCAAACCTGATGGAAGCATCTTAACGTACATTCCCATATGATTCCGAGTTTTTGAAACCTGCTCATGCCTCTGCTTTCAGGATAAAAAAAAGTTGTTTTCTCAGTGCAACCAATGCATTCACATTCAAAGAAGTATACATTTCAATTTTACTCAAAAGTGCTGACTGCATACACGATGGAAACATTTTAACTTAACTTCCCATACGATTCTGAGTTGTTTGAAAGCTATTTCATGCCTGTGGTCTTCAACATAAAAATGTTGTTTTCTGAGTGCATACAAAGCATTGACATGAAAAGAAGTATTCATTATAATTTTACTCAAAGGTACTGACTGCACTCCCGATGGAAACATAGAACGATAGAACCATAGAAACTACAGCACAGAAACAGGCCTTTTGGCCCATCTTGGCTGTGCCGAACCATTTTCTGCCCAGTCCCACTGACCTGCACACGGACCATATCCCTCCATACACCTCCCATCCATGTATCTGTCCAATTCATTCTTAAATGTTAAAAAACAAGCCGCATTTACCACCTCATCTGGCAGCTCATTCCATGCTCCCACCACTCTCTGTGTGAAGAAGACCCCCTTAATGTTTCCTTTAAACTTCCCCCGCCTCACCCTTAACCCATGTCCTCTGGTTTTTTTTATCCCCTTGCCTCAGTGGAAAGAGCCTGCTTGCATTCACTCTATCCATACCCATCATAATTTTATATACCTCTATCAAATCTCCCCTCATTCTTCTACGCTCCAGGGAATAAAGTCCTAACCTATTCAACCTTTCTCTGTAACTGAGTTTCTCAAGTCCCGACAACATCCTTGTAAACCTTCTCTGTACTCTTTCAACCTTATTTATATCCTTCCTGTAATTTGGTGACCAAAACTGAACACAATACTCCAGATTCGGCCTCACCAATGCCTTATACAACCTCATCATAACATTCCCGCTCTTATACTCAATACTTTGATTAATAAAGGCCAATGTACCAGTAGCTCTCTTTATGACCCTGTCTACTTGTGACGCCACTATTAGGGAATTTTGTATCTGTATTCCCAGATCCCTCTGTTCTACTGCACTCCTCAGTGCTTTACCATTAACCCTGTATGTTCTACCTTGGTTCGTCCTTCCAACGTGCAATACCTCACACTTGTCTGTATTAATCTCCATCTGCCATTTTTCAGCCCATTTTTCCAGCTGGTCCAAGTCCCTCTACAGGCTGTGAAAACCTTCCTCACTGTCTACTACACCTCCAATCTTTGTATCATCAGCAAATTTGCTGATCCAATTTACCACATTATCATCCAGATCATTGATATAGATGACAAATAACATTTCCTTTGGTTCCGTACATAGCCGACCACTCTGATCTTCAAGAGGACCAATTTTATCCCTTACAATCCTTTTGCTCTTAATATACCTATAAAAGCTCTTTGGATTATCCTTCACTTTGACTGCCAAGGCAACCTCATGTCTTCTTTTAGCCCTCCTGATTACTTTCTTAAGTATTTTCTTGCACTTCTTATACTCCTCAGGCACCCGATTTACTCCCTGTTTCCTATACATTTCATACAACTCCCTCTTCTTCTTTATCAGAGTTGCAATATCCCTTGAGAACCAAGCTTCCTTATGCCTATTCAATTTGCCTTTAATCCTTACAGGAACATACAAACTCTGCAGTCTCAAAATTTCCCCTTTGAAGGCTTCCCACCTACCAATCACATCTTTGCCAGAGAACAACCTGTCCTAATCTAGGCTTTTTAGATCCTTTCTCATTTCTTCAAATTTGGCCTTCTTCCAGTTCAGAACCTCAACCCTAGGACCAGATCTATCCTTGTCCATGATCAAATTGAAACTAATAGTGTTATGATCACTGGAAACAAACTGCTCCCCTACACAGACTTCCGTCACTTGTCCTAACTCGTTTCCTAACAGGAGATCCAATATTGCATCCTCTCTAGTTGGTCCCTCTATATATTGATTTAGAAAACTTTCCTGAACACACTTTACAAACTGTGTTGCTACATCTCAGCGTAACTTCCCATATCATTCTGAGTTGTGTGAAACCAGTTTCATACCTGTGCTCTTCAATATTCAAAAGTTGTATTCTCAGTGCATACGACGCTTTGACATGAAAGGAAGCATACATTTCAATTTTATTCCAACGTACTGCCTGCAAACATGATGGAAACATCTTAACGTAACTTCTGATATGATTCTGAGTTGTTTGAAACCTGTCTCATGCCTGTGCTCTTCAAGATAAAAAAGTTGTTTTCTCAGTGCATATAATGCATTGACATTAAAAGAAGTATGTATTTCAAGTTTACTCAAAAGTACTGACTGCAAACCTGTTGGAAACATCTTAACGCAACTTACCGTATGATTCTGAGTAGTTTGAGAAATACTCATGCCTCTGCTCTACAGGATAAAAAAGTTGTTTTCTCAGTGCAACCAATGCATTCACATTTAAATAAGTATACATTTCTATTTTACTCAAAAGTACTCACTGCAAACATGATGGAAACATCTTAACTTAACTTCCCATATGATTCTGAGTTGTTTGAAACCTGTCTCATAGCTCTGCTCTTCAAAATAAACAAGTTGTTTTCTCAGTGCTTACCATGCATTCACATACAAAGATGTATACATTGCAATTTTACTCCAAAGTACTAACTGCAAACATGATGGAAACATCTTAACCTACCTTCCCATATGATTCTGAATTGTTTGAAACCTGTTTCATGCCTGTGCTCTTCAAGATAATAAAGTTGTTTTCTCAGTGCATACAAAGCATTGACATGGAAAGAAGTATACATTTCAATTTTACTCAAAAGTACTGACCGCAACTCTGATGGAGACATCCTACCTTAACTTCCCATATGATTCTGAGTTGTTTGAAACCTCTTTCATGCCTGTGCTCTTCAAGATAAAAAAGTTGTTTCTTCAGTGCATACAATGCTTTGACCTTTAAAGAAGGATACACCTGAATTTTACGCAAAACTACTGACTGCCAACCGGATGGAAACATTTTAACTTGACTTCCCATATGATTCTGCATTGTTTGAAACCTTTTTCATGCCTGTGCTCTTCAAGACAAACAAGTGTTTTTTTCAGTGCATACCATGCATTGACATTAAACAAGTATATATTTCAATTTTGCTCAAAGGTATTGACTGCAAACCTCATGGAAACTTCTTAACTTAACTTCCCATATGATTCTGAGTTGTTTGAAACCGGTTTCATGCCTCTGCTCATCAAGATACCAATGTTGTTTTCTCAGTGTATACAATGCATTGACAAGAGAAAAAGCATACTTTTCAATTTTAATCCAATGTGCTGCCTGTAAACCTGGTGGAAACATCTTAACTGAACGTCCCATATGATTCTGAGTTGTTTGAAACCTGTTTCATGCCTGTGCTTTTCATGAGAAAAAAGTTGTTTTCTTAGTGCATACAATGCTTTGATATTAAAGGCAGTGTATATTGCAATTCTACTCAGAGGTAGTGACTGCAAACTTGATGGACACCTCTTAATTTAATTTCACATATAATTCTGATTTGTTCACAGCCTGTTTTAGGCCTGTGTTCTTCAACATACAAATGTTGTTTTCTCAGTGCGTACAATGCATTGACATTTGCAGGAGTATACATTTCAATTTTACTCAAAAGCTCTGACTTCAAATCTGATGGATACATCTTAATTTAACTTCCCATATGATTCTGAGTTCTCGGAAACCTGTTTCATGCCTCTGCTCTTCAAGATAATAAAGTTGTTTTCTCAGTGCCTACAATGCATTGAAATTAAACGAAGTATATCTTACGATTTTACTCAAAAGTACTGACTGCAAACATAATGGAAACATCTTAACTTCCCATATGATTCTGAATTGATTGAAACCTGTTTAATGCCGGTGCTCTTCAATATAAAAAAGTTGTTTTCTCAGTGCTACAATGCATTCACATTCAAAGTAGTATACACTTCAATTTTACTCAAAAGTACTGACCTCAACCCTGATGGAAACATCTTACCTTAACATCCCATATGATTTTGAGTTGTCTGAAACCTGTTTCATGTCTGTTCTCTTTAAGATACAAAAGTTGTTTCTTCAGTGCATACAATGCGTTGACATTTAAAGAAGGATACATTTGAATTTTACGCAAAACTACTGACTGCAAACCTGTTGGAGAGATCTTAACTTAACTTCCCGTATGTTTCTGAATTGTTTGAAACCTGTCTCATGCCTCTGGTCTTCAAGATAACAAAGTTGTTTCCTCAGTGTTACCAATGCATTCAGATTCAAAGAAGTATACATTTCAATTTTACTCGAAACTACTGACTGCAAACATGATGGAAACATCTTAACTTAACTTCCCATATGATACTAAGTTGTTTGAAACCTCTTTCATGTCTCAGCTCTTCAAGATAAAAAACTTGTTTACTCAGTACATGCAATGCACTCACATGAAAAGAAATATACATTTCAATTATACTCAAAAGTACTGACTGCAAACCTAATGGAACATCTCAACATAACTTCCCATATGATTCTGAGTTGTTTGAAACCTGTTTCATGCCTGTCCTCTGCAAGATAAAGAAGTTTGTTTTCTCAGTACATTCAATACCTTGACACCAAAACAAGTATATATTTTAATTTTACTCAAAAGTACTGACTGCAAACTTGTTGGAAAAATCTTAACTTAACTTCCCATATGATTCTGAATTGTTTGAAACCTGTTTCATGCCTCTAGTCCTCAAATGAACCAAGTTGTTTCCTCAATGCATACAATGGATACACATTCAAAGAAGTATACATTTCAATTTTACTCAAAAGTACTGACTGCAAACCTGCCGAAAACATCTTAACGTAACGTCCCATATGATTCTGAATTGTTTGAAACCCGTTTCATGCCTGTGCTCTTCAAGATAAAAAAGTTATTTTCTCAGTGCATGCAACGCATTCACATGAAAAGAAGTATACATTTCAATTTTACTGAAAAGTACTAACTGCAAACCTGATGGAACATCTCAACATAACTTCACATATGATTCTGAATTGTTTGATACCTGTTTCATGCCTGTGCTCTTCAAGATAATGAAGTTGTTTTATCAGTAGATACAATGCCTTGCCACTAAAGGAAGTATATATTTCAATTTTACGCAAAGGTACTGCCTGCAAACCTGTTGGAGAAATCTTAACTTAACTTCCCTTATGGTTCTGAATTGTTTGAAACCCGCTCATGCCTCTGGTCTTCAAGATAACAAAGTTGTTTCCTCAGTGTTACCAATACATTTACATTCAAAGAAGTATACATTTCAATTTTACTCGAAACTACTGACTGCAAACATAATGGAAACATCTTAACTTAACTTCCGATATGATTCTGAGTTGTTTGAAACCTGTTTCATGCTTCTACTCTTCAAGATAAAAGAGTTGTTTTGTCAGTGCATACAATGCCTTGACATGAAAGCAAGTATACATTTCAATTTTACTCAAAAGCACTGACTGCATACCTGTGTGAAACATCTTACCATAACTTCCCATATGATTTTGAGTTGTTTTAAACCTGTTTCATTCCTCGCTCTTCAAGATAAAACAGTTGTTTTCTCTGTGCATACAATGCATTCACATACAAAGAAGTATACATTTCAAATTTACTCAAAAATACTGACTGCAAACCCGATGGAAACATCTTACCTTACATTCCCATATGATTCTGAATTGTTTGAAACCTGTTTCGTGCCTGTGCTCTTCAAGGTGAATAAGCTGTTTTCACAGTGCATTCTATGGATTGATATTAAAATAATTATACATTTCAGTGTTACACAAAAGTACGTACTGCAGACCTGATGGAAACATCTTAATTTATCTTACCATATGATTCTGAATTGTTTGAAACCTGTTTCATGCCTCTGGTCTTCAAGATTACAAAGTTGTTTTCTTACTGCAGCCAACGCATTCACATGAAAAGAAGTATACATTTCAATTTTACTCAAAAGTACTGACTGCAAGCATGACTGAAACATAACTGAAACATGACTGAAACTTAACGTCCCATATAGAAACATAGAAACATAGAAAATAGGTGCAGGAGTAGGCCATTCGGACCTTCGAGCCTGCACCACCATTCAATATGATCATGGCTGATCATCCAACTCAGAACCCTGCACCAGCCTTCCCTCCATACCCCCTGATCCCTTTAGCCACAAGGGCCATATCTAACTCCCTCTTAAATATAGCCAATGAACTGGCCTCAACTGTTTCCTGTGGCAGAGAATTCCACAGATTCGCCACTCTCTGTGTGAAGAAGTTTTTCCTAATCTCGGTCCTAAAAGGCTTCCCCTTTATCCTCAAACTGTGGCCCCTCGTTCTAGACCGCCCAACATGGGGAACAATCTTCCTGCATCTAGCCTGTCCAATCCCATTCGGATTTTATACGTTTCAATCAGATCCCCCCTCAATCTTCTAAATTCCAATGAGTATAAGCCTAGTTCATCCAGTCTTTCATCATAAGAAAGTCCTGACATCCCAGGAATCAATGTGGTGATCCTTCTCTGTACTCCCTCTATAGCAAGGATGTCTTTCCTCAGATTAGGGGATGAAAACTGCGCACAATACTCCAGGTGTGGTCTCATCAAGGCCTTGTACAACTGCAGTAGTACCTCCCTGCTCCTGTACTCGAATCCTCTTGCTATAAATGCCAGCATACCATTCACCTTTTTCACCGCCTGCTGTACCTGCATGCCCACTTTCAATGACTGGTGTATAATGACACCCAGGTCTCGTTGCACCTCCCCTTTTCCTAATCAGCCACCATTCAGATAATAATCTGTTTTCCTGTTTTTGCCACCAAAGTGGATAACTTCACATTTATCCATATTAAATTGCATCTGCCATGAATTTGCCCACTCACCTAACCTATCTAAGTCACCCTGCATCCTCTTAGCATCCTCCTCACAGCGAACACTGCCACCTAGCTTCGTGTCATCCGCAGACTTGGAGATGCTGCATTTAATTCCCTCATCCAAGTCATTAATATATATTGTAAACAATTGGGGTCCCAACACTGAGCCTTGCGGTATCCCACTAGTCACTGCCTGCTACTCTGAAAAGGTCCCGTTTATTCCCACTCTTTGCATCCTGTCTGCCAACCAATTCTCTATCCACATCAATACCTTACCCCCAATACCGTGTGCTTTAAGTTTGCACACTAATCTCCTGTGTGGGACCTTGTCAAAAGCCTTTTGAAAATCCAAATATACCACATCCACTGGTTCTTCTCTATCCACTCTGCTAGTTACATCCTCAAAAAATTCTATGAGATTCGTCAGACATGATTTTCCTTTCACAAATCCATACTGACTTTGTCAGATGATTTCACATCTTTGATAACTGACTCTAGCAGTTTCCGCACCACCGATGTTTGACTAACCGGTCTATAATTCCCTGGTTGCTCTCTCCCTCCTTTTTTAAAAAGTGGGGTTAAATTAGCCACCCTCCAATCCTGAGGAACTAGTCCAGAATCTAAAGAGTTTTGAAAAATTATCACTGATGCATTCACTATTCTTTGTGCTACTTCCTTAAACCCTCTGGGATGCAGACCATCTGGCCCTGGGGATTTATCTGCCTTTAATCCCTTCAATTTCCCTAACACCACTTCCCTACTAACACGTGTTTCCCTCAGTTCCTCCATCTCACTGGACCCTCTGTCCCCTACATATGATTCTGAATTGTTTGAAACCTGTTTCATGCCTGTGCTCTTCAAGAAAAAAAGTTGTTTTCACAGTGCATGCAACGCATTCATGTGAAAAGAAGTATACATTTCAAATTTACTCAAAAGTACTGACTGCAAACCTGATGGAATATCTAAACATCACTTTCAATATGATTCTGAATTGTTTGAAACCTGTTTCATGCCTGTACTCTTCAAGATAATGAAGTTGTTTTCTCAGTGCTTACAATGCATTGACATTAAAAGAAGTATATATTTCAATTTTATTCAAAGGTACTGACTACACATCCAATGGAAACACCTCAGCGTAGCTTCACATATGATTCTGAATTGTTTGAAACCTGTTTCATGTCTTTCCTCTTCAAGATAATGAAGTTGTTTTCTCAGTAGATACAAAGCCTTGACACTAAAGGAAGTATATATTTTAAATTTTACTCAAAAGTACTGACTGCAAACATGATGGAAACATCTTAAATTCCCATATGATTCTGAATTGTTTGAAACCTGTTTTATGCCTCTAGTCTTCAAATAAACAAAGTTGTTTCCTCAATGCATACAATGGAAACACATTCAAAGAAGTATACATTTCAATTTTACTCAAAAGTACTGACTGCAAACCTGCCGGAAAAATCTTAACTTAACTTCCCATATGATTCTGAGTTGTTTAAACCTGTTTTATGCCTTTGCTTCTCTAGATAAAAAAGTTGTTTTCTCAGTGCATACAGTGCATTGACATTAAAAGATGTATATATTTCAATTTTACTCAGAAGTAGTGACTGCAAACTTAATCGAAACCTCTGAACTTAAAATCACATATGACTCTGAGTTGTTTGAAACCTGTTTCATGCCTCTTCTCTTCACGATAAAAAAGTTGCTTTCTCAATGAATGCAATGCATTCACTTTCAAAGAAGTATACATTTCAATTTTACTCAAAAGTACTGACTGCAAACGTGATGGAAACATCTTAACTTACCTTTCCATATGATTTTTAGTTCGTTAAAACCTGTTTCATGCCTGTGATCTTCAAGATAATGAGGTTATCTTCTCAGTGCTTACAATGCATTGACATTAAAAGAAGTATTTATTTCAATTTTACTCAAAGGTACTGCCTTCAAACCAGATGGAACATCTGAACATAACTTCCCATATGATTCTGAGTTGTTTGAAACCTATTTCAAGCCTGTATTCTTCAAGATAAAATAAAGTTGGCTTCGCAATGCATACAATGCGTTCACATGCAAAGAAGTATACATTTCAATTGTACTCAAAAGTACTGACTGCAAACCTGATGGAAACATCGTAACTTATCTTCCTATATGATTCTGAGTTCCTTGAAACCTGTTTCATGCCTGTCCTCTTCAAGATAATGAAGTTGATTTCTCAGTGCTTACAATGCATTAAAATTAAAAGAAGTATTTATTTCAATTTTACTCAAAGGTACTGACTACACACCCAATGGAAACATCTCAACGTAACTTCACATATGATTCTGAATTGTTTGATACCTATTTCATGCCTGTGCTCTTCAAGATAATGAAGTTGTTTTCTCAGTACATACAATGCCTTGATACTAAAGGAAGTATATATTTCAGTTTTACTCAAAAGTACTGACTGCAAAACTGTTGGGGAAATCTTAACTTAACTTCCCATATGATTCTGAATTGTTTGAAACCTGTTTCATGCCTCTAGTCTTCAAATTAACAAAGTTGTTTCCTGAATGCATACAATGGAACACATTCAAACAAGTATACATTTCAATTTTACTCAAAAGTACTGACTGCAAACCCGCTGGAAACATCTTAACTTTACTTCCCATATGATTCTGAGTTGTTTAAACCTGTTTCATGCCTTTTCTCTTCAAGATAATAAAGTTGGTTTCTCAGTGCATTCAATGTATTCACATTCAAAGAAGTATACATTTCAATTTTCTCAAAGGTACTGCCTGCAAACCTGATGGAAACATCTTTACATGACTTCCCATATGATTCTGAGTTGCATAAAACCTATTTCCTGCCGGTGCTCTTCAAGATAAGAAAGTTGTTTTCTCAGTGCATGCAATGAATTCACATTAAAAGATGAATATATTTCAATTTTACTCAAAAGTAGTCACCGCAAACTTAATCGAAACCTCTGAACTTAAATTCACATATGACTCTGAGTTGTTTGAAACGTGTTCCATGCCTCTGCTCTTCACGATAAAAAAGTTGGTATCTCAGTGCATGCAATGCATTCACATTCAAAGAAGTATACATTTCAATTTTATTCAAAAGTACTGACTGCAAACCTGATGGAAACATCTTAACTTAACGTTCCATATGATTCTGAGTTCTTTAAAACCTGTTTCATGCCAGTGATCTTCAAGATAAAGAAGTTCGTTTTCTCAGCACATGCAATGCCTTGACACCAAAAGAAGTATATATTTTAATTTTACTCAAAAGTACTGACTGCAAACCTGTTGGATAAATCTTAACTTAACTTCTCCATATGATTCTGAATTGTTTGAAACCTGTTTCATGCCTCTGGTATTCAAGATAACAAAGTTGCTTCCTCAGTACAGCCAATGCATTCACATTCGAAGAAGTATACACTTCAATTTTACTCGAAAGTAGAGACTGCAAACATAATGGAAGCATCTTAACTTAACTTCCCATATGGTGCTAAGTTGTTTGAAACCTCTTTCATGTCTGTGCTCTTCAAGATAAAAAAAAAGTTGTTTTCTCGGTGCAGTGAATGCATTGACATTAACAGAAGTATAAATTTCAATTTTACTCAAAGGTACTGCTTGCGAACCTGATGGAAATATCTTAACTTAACTTCCCATATGATTCTGAGTTCCTTGAAACCTGTTCCATGCCTGTTCTCTTCAAGGTAATGACGTTGTTTTCTCAGTGCTTACAATGCATTGACATTAAAAGAAGTATATATTTCAATTTTACTCAAAAGTACTGACTGCAAACCTGATAGAAACATCTTAACTTAACGTCCCATATGATTCTGCGTTCTTTAAAACCTGTTTCATGCCTTGATCTTCAAGATAATGAAGTTATCCTCTCAGTGCTTACAATGCACTGATTTAAAAGAAGTATATATTTCAATTTTACTCAAAAGTACTGACTACACACCCAATGGAAACAGCTCAACGTAACTTCATATATGACTCTGAGTTGTTTGAAATCTGTTTCATGCCTGTGCTGTTCAAGATTATGAAGTTGCTTTCTCAGTAGATACAAAGCCTTGACTCAAAAGGAAGTATATATTTCAATTTTACTCAAACGTACAGACTGCAAACATGATGGAAACATCTTAACTTCCCATATGATTCTGAGATATTCGTAACCTATGTCAAGCCTGTATTCTTCAAGATAAAAAAGTTGTCTTCTCAGTGCATACAATGCATTCACATGCAAACAAGTATACGTTTCAATTTTACTCAAAAATATTGTCTGCAAACCCGATGGACACATCTTAACTTACATTCCCATATGATTCTGAATTGTTTGAAACCTGTTTCATGCCTGTACTCTTCAAGGTGAATAAGTTGTTTTCTCAGTGCAGCCAATGCATTCACATGAAAAGAAGTATACATCTCAATTTTGCTCAAATGTACTGACTGCAAACATGACTGAAACATATTAACTTAAAGTCCCATGTGATTCTGAATTGTTTGAAACCTGTTTCATGCCTGCACTCTTCAAGATAAAAAAGTTGTTTTCTCAGTGCATGGAATGCATTGACATTAACAGAACTATAAATTACAATTTTACTCAAAGTTGCTGCTTGTAAACCTGATGGAAATATCTTAACTTAACTTCCCATATGATTCTGAGTTCCTTGAAACCTGCTTCATGCCTGTGCTCTTCAAGATTATGAAGTTGTTCTGTCAGTGCTTACAATGCATTGACATTTACAGAAGTATATATTTAAATTTTACTCAAAAGTACTGACTACACACCCAATGGAAACATCTCAACGTAACTTCACATATGATTCTGAGTTGTTTCAAACCTGTTTCATGCCTGTCCTCTGCAAGATAAGGAAGTTTGTTTTCTCAGTACATACAATGCCTTGACACCAAAGGAAGTATATGTTTAATTTTACTCAAAAGTACTAACTGCAAACCTGTTGGAGAAATCTTAACTTAACTTCCCATATGATTCTGAATTGTTTGAAACCTGTTTCGTGCCTCTGGTCTTCAAGATAACAAAGTTGTTTCCTCAGTGCAGCCAATGCATTTACATTCAAAGAAGTATACACTCCAAATTTACTCCAAAGTACTGACTGCAAACATGATGGAAACATCTTAACTTAATTTCCCATATGATGCTAAGTTGTTTGAGACCTCTTTCATGTCTCTGCCCTTCAAGATAAAAAAGTTTTTTTCTCAGTGCATGGAATGCATTGACATTAACAGAACTATAAATTACAATTTTTCTCAAAGGTGCTGCTTGTAAACCTGATGGAAATATCTTAACTTAACTTCCCATATGATTCTGAGTTCCTTGAAACCTGCTTCATGCCTGTGCTCTTTAAGATTATGAAGTTGTTCTGTCAGTGCTTACAATGCATTGACATTAAAAGAAGTATATATTTAAATTTTACTCAAAAGTTCTGACTACACACCTAATGGAAACAGCTCAACGTAACTTCACATATGATTCTGAATTGTTTGAAACCTGTGTCATGCCTGTGCTCTTCAAGATTATGAAATTGTTTTCTCAGTAGGTACAACGCCTTGACACTAAAGGAAGTATATATTTCAATCTTACTCAAAAGTACTGACTGCAAACATGATGGAAACCTGTTAAATTCCCATATGATTCTGAGTTGTTTGAAACCTATTTCAAGTCTGTATTCTTCAAGATAAAAAAAGTTGTTTTCTCAGTGCAAAGAATGCATTGAAATTAAAAGAAGTATATATTTCAATGTTACTGAAAAGTACTGACTGCAAAGCTGACGGAAACATATTAACTTAACTTCCCATATGAATCTGAGTTGTTTGATACCTGTTTCATGCCTTTGCTCTTCAAGATAAATAAGCTGTTTTCTCAGTGCATACAATGTATTATTATTCAAAGAAGTATACATTTCAATTTCACTCAAAGGTACTGTCTGCATACCATATGGAAAGATGTTAACATGACTTCCCATACGATTCTGAGTAGTTTCAAACCTGCTTCATGCCTCTGATTTTCAACATAAAAAAAAGTTTTTTTTCTCAGGGCATACAATGCACTGACATTAAAAAAATATATATTTCAATTTTACTCAAAGGTACTGACTGCAAACATGACGGAAACATCTTAACTGAACGTCCCATATGATTCTGAATTGTTTGAACCCTGTTTCATGCCTGTGTTCTTTAAGATAAAAAAGTTGCTTTCTCAGTGCATGCAACGCATCCACATGAAAAGAAGTATACATTTCAATTTTACTCAAAAGTACTGTCTGCAAACCTGATGGAACATCTCAACGTAACTTCCCATATGACGCTGAGTTGGTTCATGCCTGTCCTCTACAAGATAAAAAAAAATTGTTTTCTCAGTACATAGAATTCTTTGAGACCACAAGTAGTACATATTTCAATTTTACTCCGAAGTACTGACTGCAAACATGACGGAAACATCTTAACTGAACATCCCATATGATTCTGAATTGTTTGAAACCTGTTTCATGCCTGTGCTCTTCAAGATAAAAAAGTTGCTTTCTCAGTGCATGCAACGCATCCACATGAAAAGAGGTATACATTTCAATTTTACTCAAAAGTACTGTCTGCAAACCTGATGGAACATCTCAACGTAACTTCCCATATGTCGCTGAGTTGGTTCATGCCTGTCCTCTACAAGATAAAAAAAATTGTTTTCTCAGTACATAGAATTCTTTGAGACCAAAAGGAGTACATATTTCAATTTTACTCAGAAGTACTGACTGCAAACATGACGGAAACATCTTAACCTAACTTCCCATACAATTCTAAATTGTTTCAAACCTGTTTCATGCCTCTGGTGTTCAAGATAACAATGTTGTTTTCTCAGTGCAGCCAATGCATTCACATTCAAAGAAGTATACATTTCAATTGTACTCGAAAGTACTGACTGCAAACATGATGGAAACATCGTAACTTGACGTCCTATATGATTCTGAAGTGTCTGAAACCTGTTTCATGCTTGTGCTCGTCAAGATAAAAAAGTTGTTTTCTCAGTGCATGAAATGCATTGACATTAAAAGAAGCATATATTCCAACTTTACTCAAAAGTACTTACTGCAAACATGATGGAAACATCTAACTTAACTTCACATTTGATGCAGAGTTCTTTGAAAGCTATTTCATGCCTCTGCTCTTCACGATAAAAAAGTTGCTTTGCAGTACATACAATGCATTGACATTAAAAGAAGGACACATTTCAATTTTACTCAAAAGTACTGACTGCAAACATGACGGAAACATCTTAACTTAACTTCCCATGTGATTCAGAGTTGTTTGAAACCTGTTTCATGCCTCTGCTCTTCTAGATGAAGAAAGTTGGTTTCTCAGTGCATGCAATGCATTCAGATACAAAGAAGTATACATTGCAATTTTACTCAAAAGAACTGACTGCAAACCTGACGGAAACATCTTAACTTAATTTCCCATATGATTCTGAATTGTTTGGAACCTATTTCATGTCTCTGCTCTTCAAGATAAAAAAAAGTTGTTTTTTCAGTGGTGACAGTGCATTCACATTCAAAGAAGCAGATATTTCACATTTACTCAAAAGTACTGACTGCAAACATGTTGACAACTTTTTATCTTAGCTTCCCATATCATTTTGAGTTGTTAGAAACTTATTTCAACCCTGTATTCTTCAAGATAGAAAAGTTGTTTTCTCAGTGCATACAATGCATACACATTCAAAGAAGTATACATTCCAATTATACACAAAAGTACTGACTTCAAGCACGATGGAAACATCTTATCTTAACTTCCAATATTCTTCTCAGTTGTTTGAAACCTATTTCAAGCCTGTATTCTTCAAGATAGAAAAGTTGTTTACTCAGTGCATACAATGCATCGACATTAAAAGAAGTATACATTTCAATTTTACTCAAAAGTACGGACTGCTAACCTGATAGCGCAATCTTAACTAAATTCCCATATGATTCTGAATTGCTTGGTACCTGTTTCATGTCTCTGCTCTTCAAGATAAAAAAAGTTGTTTTCTCAGTGGATACAGTGCATTCACATTCAAAGAAGCAGACCTTTCACATTTACTCAAAACTACTGACTGCAAACATGATGGAAACATCTTAACTTAACTTCCTATATGATACTGAGTTGTTTGAAACCTGTTTCATTCCACTGCTCTTCAAGATACAAACGTTGTTTTCTCAGTGCATGGAATACCTTGACATTAAAAGAAGTATATATTCCAATTATACTCAAAGCTACTGCTTGTAAATCTGATGGAAATATCTTAACTTAACTTCCCATATGATTCGAGGTTGTTTGAAACCTGTTTCATGCCTCTGCTCTTCAAGATATAGAAAGTTGGTTTCGCAGTGCATGCAATGCATTCAGATTCAAAGAAGTATGCACTTCAATGTTACTCAGAAGTACTGACTGCAAACAGGATGGAAACATCTTAAGTTAACTTCCCGTATGATTCTGAGTTCTTTGAAACTTGTTTCATGCCTGTGCTCTTCAAGATTACAAAGTTGTTTTTTCAGTGCTTACAATGCATTGGCATTAAAAGAAGTATATATTTCAATTTTACACAAAAGTACTGACTACACACCCAATGGAAACATCTCAACGTAGCTTCACATATGATTCTGAGTTGTTTGAAACCTGTTTCTTGCCTGTTCTCTTCAGGATAAAAAGTAGTTTTCTCAGTAAATGCAATGCCTTGACACTAAAGTAAGTATATGTTTCAATTTTTCGGAAAAGTACTGAATGCAAACCTGTTGGATAAATCTTAACTTAACTTCCCATGTAATTCTGAATTGTTTGAAACCTGTTTCATGCCTCTGCTCTTCAGGATAAAAAGGTTGTTTTCTGAGTGCAACCAATGCATTCACATTCAAAGAAGTATACATTTCAATTTTCTCAAAAGGGCTGACTGCAAACAAGATGGCAACATCCCATATGATTCTGCGTTGTTTGAAACCTTTTTCAAGCCTGTGCTCGTCAAGATAAAAAGTGGTTCTCTGAGGGCATCAATTTTGCTCAAAACGTCTGAGGAAAACCTGATGGAAACATCTTAGCATGACTTCACTTATGATTCTGAGTTGTTTGAAACCTGTTTCATGCCTGTTTTCTGCAAGATTAAAAAGTTTGTTTTCTCAGTACCTACAATGCCTTGACACCAAAAGAAGCATATATTTCAATTTTACTCAGAAGTACTGACGGAAGACCTGTTGGAAACATCTTAACTTGACTTCCCATACGATTCTGAGTTGTTTCAAACCTGTTTCATGCCTGTGCGATTCAAGATAAAAAAGTGGTGTTCTTAGTGCATACAAAGAATTGAGATAAAAAGATGTATACATTTCAATTTTACTCAAAAGTACTGAGGAAAACCTGATGGAAACATCTTAACATAACTTCCCATATGATTCTGAGATATTTGAAACCTGTTTCATGCCTTTTCTCTTCAAGATAAAGAAGTTGAATTCTTAGTGCATACAATGTATTCACATTCAAAGAGGTATACATTTCAATTTTACTCAAAGCTACTGCCTGCAAACTTGATGGAAACATCTTAACTTATCTTCCCATATAACTCTGCGTTGTTTGAAACCTTTTTCATGCCTGTGGTCTTCAAGATAAAAATGTGGTGTTCTCAGTGCATACAAAGCATTGACATGAAAGAAGTATAAATTTCAATTCTACTCAAAACTACTGAGGAAAATCTGACGGAAACATCTTAACTTAACTGCCTATATGATTCTGAATTGTTTGAAACTTGTTTGATGCCTGTGCTCTTCAAGATAAAAAGTGGCTCCCTGAGGGCATACAAAGCATTGACATGAAAAGAAGTATATATTTCAATTTTGCTCAAAACTACTGAGGAAATCTTGATGGAAACATATTAACATGATTTCACATAGGATGCTGAGTTGTTTCAAACCTCTGTCATGCCTGTGCTCTTCAAGATAAAACAAATTGTTTTCTCTGTGCATGCAATGCATTCACATGAATAGAAGTATACATTTCAATTTTACTCAAAGTACTGACTGCAAACATGACGGAAACATCTCAACTTAACTTCCCATATAAGTCTGAATTGTTTGAAAACTGTTCCATGCCTGTGCTCTTCAAGATGAATAAGTTGTTTTCTAAGTGCTTACAATGCATTCACATGCAAACAATTATACATTTCAAATTTACTCGAAAGTACTGACTACACACCCAATGGAAACAATCCAACGTAACTTTACATATGATTCTGAGATGTTTGAAACCTGTTTAACGCCTGTGCACTATAAATTAAAAAGTTGATTTCTCAGTGCATACAATGCATTCACATTCAAAGAAGTATACATTTCAATTATACTCAAAAGTACTGACTCCAAACACGATGGAAACATCTTATCTTAACTTCCCATATGATTCTGAGTTGTTTGAAACCTGTTTCAAAACTGTGTTCTTCAAGATAGAAAAGTTGTTTTCTTAATGCATACAATGCATTCATATTGAAAGACGTATACATTTCAATTGTACTCAAGAGTACTGACGGCAAACATGACGGAAACATCTTAATTTAACTTCCCATATGATTCTGAATTGTTTGGATCCTATTTCATTTCTCTGCTGTTCAAGATAAAAAAGTTGTTTTCTCAGTGGATACATTTATTCAGATTCAAAGAAGCAGACATTTCACCTTTACTCAAAGTACTGACTGCAAACATGATGGAAACATCTTAACTGAACTTCCCATATGATTCGGAGTTGTTTGAAACCTTTTTCATGCCTCTGCTCTTCAAGACAAAGAAAGTTGGTTTCTCAGTGCATGCAATGCATTCAGATTCAAAGAAGTATACATTTTAATGTTACTCAGAAGTACTGACTGCAAACATGATGGAAACATCTTAACTTAACTTCCCATATGATTCTGAGTTCTTTGAAACTTGTATCATTCCTGTGCTCTTTGAGATTATGAAGTTGTTTTCTCAGTGCTTACAATGCATTGACATTAAAAGAAGTATATATTTGAATTTTACTCCAAAGTACTGACTACCCAATGGAAACATCTCATTGTAGCTTCACATATGATTCTGAGTTGTTTGAAACTTGTTTCTTGCCTGTGCTTTTCAGCAAGAAGGTATTGTCTCAGTAAATGCAATGCCTTGACACTAAAGTAAGTATATGTTTCAATTTTACGCAAAAGTACTGAATGCAAACCTGATAGAAACTTCTTAACTTAAATTCCCATATGATTCTGAGTTGTTTGAAACCTGTTTCATGCCTGTTTTCTGCAAGATTAAAAAGTTTGTTTTCTCAGTACCTACAATGCCTTGACACCACAAGAAGCATATATTTCAATTTTACTCAGAAGTACTGACTGAAAACCTGTTGGAAACATCTTAACTTGAATTCCCATACGATTCTGAGTTGTTTCAAACCTGTTTCATGCCTGTGGTCTTCAAGATAAAAAAATTTGTTTTCACAGTGCATGCAATGCATTGACATTAAAAGAAGTATACATTTCAATTTTACGCAGAAGTACTGACTGCCAGCCTGATGGAAACATCTTAACTTCACGTCCTATATGATTCAGAAGTGTCTGAAACCTGTTACTACCTGTGCTCGTCAAAATAAAGAAGTTGTTTTCTCAGTGCATGCAATACATTGACATTAAAATAAGTATACATTTCAACTTTACTCAAAAGTACTTACCGCGAACATGATGGAAACATCTAACTTAACTTCACATTTGATGGAGAGTTCTTTGAAAGCTATTTCATGCCTCTGCTCTTCACGATAAAAAAGTTGCTTTGCAGTACATACAATGCATTGACATTAAAAGAAGGACATATTTCGATTTTACTCAAAAGTACTGACTGCAAACATGACAGAAACATCTTCACTTAACTTCCCATATGATTCTGAATTGTTTGGAACATGTTTCATGTCTCTGCTCTTCAAGATAAAAAAAGTTGTTTTCTCAGTGGATGCAGTGCATTCACATTCAAAGAAGCAGACATTTCACATTTACTCAAAAGTACTGACCGCAAACATGATGGAAACATCTTAACTTAACTTCCCATATGATACTGAGTTGTTTGAAACCTGTTTCATGCCTCCACCCTTCAGGATAAAAAAATTGTTTCTCAGTGCAACCAATGTATTCACATTCAAAGAAGTATACATTTCAATTTTACTCAAAAGTACTGACTGAAAACACTGTGGGAACATCTTAACTTAACTTCCCATATGATTCTGAGATGTTTGAAACCTATTTCAAGCCTGTGTTCTTCAAGATAGAAAAGTTGTTTTCTCTGTGCATACAATGCATTGACATTAAAAGAAGTACACATTTCAATTTTACTCAAAAGTACTGACTGCAAACCTGATGGAAGCATCTTAACTTAACGTCCTATATGATTCTGAAGTGTCTGAAACCTGTTTCATGCCTGTGCTCGTCAAGATAAAGAAGCATTGACATTAAAAGAAGTATACATTTCAACTTTACTCAAAAGTACTTACTGCAAACATGATGGAAACATCTAACTTAATTTCACATTTGATGCAGAGTTCTTTGAAAGCTACTTCATGCCTCTGCTCTTCACGATAAAAAAGTTGCTTTGCAGTACATACAATGCATTGACATTAAAAGAAGTATACATTTCAATTTTACTCAAAAGTACTGACTGCAAACATGACAGAAACATCTTAACTTAACTTCCCATATGATTCTGAATTGTTTGGAACATGTTTCATGTCTCTGCTCTTCAAGATAAAAATGTTGTTTTCTCAGTGCATAGAATGTAGTGACATTAAAAGAGGCATATATTTCAATTATGCTCAAAGCTACTGCTTGCAAAAATGATGGATATATCTTAACTTAACTTCCCATATGATTCAGAGTTGATTGAAACCTGTTTCATGCCTCTGCTCTTCAAGATAAAGTAAGTTTTTTTCTCAGTGGATGCAGTGCATTCACATTCAAAGAAGCAGACATTTCACAGTTACTCATAGGTACTGACTGCAAACCTGCTCTTTAAGATAAGAAAAGTGGTTTTCTCAGTGCATACAAAGAATTGAGATAAAAAGAAGTATACATTTCAATTTTACTCAAAAGTACTGAGGAAAACCTGATGGAAACATCTTAACATAACTTCCCATATGATTCTGAGATATTTGAAACCTGTTTCATGCCTTTTCTCTTCAAGATAAAGAAGTTGTATTCTCAGTGCATATAAAGTTTTCACATTCAAAGAAGTATACATTTCAATTTTACTCAAAGCTACTGCCTGCAAACCTGATGGGAACATCTTAACTTAACTGTGCTCTTCAAAATAATAAGTTGTTCCCTTAGTACATACAGTGCCTTGTGACCAAAAGTAGTATGTATTTCAATTTTACTCAAAAATACTGACTGCAAGCCTGATCGAAACATCTTAACTTAACTTCCCATATGATTGTGAATTTTTGAAACCTGTTTCATACCTCTGCTCTTCAAGATAAAGAAAGTTGGTTTCTCAGTGCATGCAATGCATTGACATTCATAGAAGTATATATTTCAATTGCTCTCAAAGCTACTGCTTGCAAACCTGATTGGAATATCTTAACTTAACTTCCCATATGATTCAGAGTTCTTTGAAACCCGTTTCATGCCTCTGCTCTTCTAGATAAAGAAAGTTGGTTTCTCAGTACATGCAATGCATTCAGATACAAAGAAGTATACATTGCAATTTTACTCAAAAGTGCTGACTGAAAACCTGATGGAAACATCTTAACTTAATTTCCCATATGATTCTGAGTTGTTTGAAACCTGTTTCATGCCTGTTCTCCTCAGGATAAAAAGTTGTTTTTGCATTACCTGCATTGCCTTGACACTAAAGGAAGTATACATTTCAATTTTACTCAAAAGAACTGACTGCAGACATGACGGAAACATCTTAACTTAATTTCCCATATGATTCTGAATTATTTGGAACCTATTTCATGTCTCTGCTCTTCAAGATAAAAAAAGTTGTTTTCTCTGTGCTTACAGTGCATTCACATTCAAAGAAGCAGACATTTCACATTTACTCAAACATTACTGCAAACATTTTGGCAACATTTTATCTTAGCTTCCCATATCATTCTGAGTTGTTTGAAACTTATTTCAAGCCTGTATTCTTCAAGATAGAAAAGTTGTTTTCTCAGTGCATACAATGCATTCACATTCAAAGAAGTATACATTTCAATTTTACTCAAAAGTACAGACTGCAAACCTGATAGAACAATCTTAACTAACTTCCCATATGATTCTGAATTGCTTGGTACCTGTTTCATGTCTCCTCTCTTCATGATAAAAAAGTTGTTTTCTCAGTGGATACAGTGCATTCACAATCAAAGAAGCAGACCTTTCACATTTACTCAAAACTACTGACTGCAAACATGATGGAAACATCTTAACTTAATTCCTATATTATACTGAGTTGTTTGAAACCTGTCTCATGCCACTGCTCTTCAAGATACAAACGTTGTTTTCTAAGTGCATGGAATACCTTGACATCAAAAGAAGTATATATTCCAATTATACTCAAAGCTACTGCTTGAAAACTGATGGAAATATCTTAATTTAACTTCCCATATGATTCGGAGTTGTTTGAAACCCGTTTCATGCCTCTCTCTTCAAGATAAAGAAAGTTGGTTTCGCAGTGCATGCAATGAATTCAGATTCAAAGAAGTATACACTTCAATGTTACTCAGAAGTGCTGACTGCAAACAGGATGGAAACATTTTAAGTTAACTTCCCGTATGATTCTGAGTTCTTTTAAACTTGTTTCATGCCTGTGCTCTTCAAGATTACAAAGTTGTTTTTTCAGTGCTTACAATGCATTGACATTAAAAGAAGTATCTATTTCAATTTTACTCACAAGTACTGACTACGCACCGAATGGAAACATCTCAACGTAGCTTCACATATGAATCTGAGTTGTTTGAAACCTGTTTCTTGCCTGTGCTCTTCAGGATAAAAAGTAGTTTTCTCAGTACATGCAATGCTTTGACACTAAAGTAAGTATATGTTTCAATTTTTCGGAAAAGTACTGAATGCAAACCTGTTGGATAAATCTTAACTTAACATCCCATGTAATTCTGAATTGTTTGAAACCTGTTTCATGCCTCTGCTCTTCAGGATAAAAAGGTTGTTTTCTGAGTGCAACCAATGCATTCACATTCAAAGAAGTATACATTTCAATTTTCTCAAAAGTGCTGACTGCAAACAAGATGGCAACATCCCATATGATTCTGAGTTGTTTGAAACCTTTTTCAAGCCTGTGCTCTTCAAGATAAAAAGTGGTTCTCTGAGGGCATGCAAAGCATTGACATGAAGAGAAGTATATATTTCAATTTTGCTCAAAACTACTGAGGAAAACCTGATGGAAACATCTTAACATGACTTCACTTATGATTCTGAGTTGTTTGAAACTTGTTTCATGCCTGTTTTCTGCAAGATTAAAAAGTTTGTTTTCTCAGTACCTACAATGCCTTGACACCAAAAGAAGCATATATTTCAATTTTACTCAGAAGTACTGACGGAAGACCTGTTGGAAACATCTTAACTTGACTTCCCATACGATTCTGAGTTGTTTCAAACCTGTTTCATGCCTGTGGTCTTCAAGATAAAAAAAAGTTGTTTTCACAGTGCATGCAATGCATTGACATTAAAAGAAGTACAGTTTTCAATTTTACACAAAAGTACTGACTGCAAACCTGATTGAAACATCTTAAAATAACTTCTAATATGATCCTGAAGTGTCTGAAACCTATTGCATGCCTGTGCTCGTCAAGATAAAAAAGTTGTTTTCTCAGTGCATGCAATGCATTGACATTAAAAGAAGTATACATTTCAATTGTACTCAAAAGTACTGACGGCAAACATGACGGAAACATCTTCACTTAACTTCCCATATGATTCTGAATTGTTTGGATCCTGTTTCATGTCTCTGCTCTTCAAGATAAAAAAGTTGTTTTCTCAGTGGATACATTGCATTCACATTCAAAGAAGCAGACATTTCACCTTTACTCAAAGTACTGACTGCAAACATGATGGAAACATCTTAACTTAATTTCCCATATGATTTGGAGTTGTTTGAAACCTTTTTCATGCCTCTGATCTTCAAGACAAAGAAGGTTGGTTTCTCAGTGCATGCAATGCATTCAGATTCAAAGAAGTATACATTTCAATGTTACTCAGAAGTACTGACTGCAAACATGATGGAAACATCTTAACTTAACTTCCCATATAATTCTGAGTTCTTTGAAACTTGTTTCATTCCTGTGTTCTTCGAGATTATGAAGTTGTCTTCTCAGTGCTTACAATGCATTGACATTAAAAGAAGTATATATTTGAATTTTACTCCAAAGTACTGACTACCCAATAGAAACATGTCAACCTAGCTTCACATATGATTCTGAGTTGTTTGAAACTTGTTTCTTGCCTGTTCTCTTCAGCAAGAAGTGTTTTCTCAGTAAATGCAATGCCTTGACACTAAAGTAAGTATATGTTTCAATTTTATGCAAAAGTACTGACTGCAAACCTGTTGGCTAAATCTTAACTTAACATCCCAATGATTCTGAATTGTTTGAAACCTGTTTCATGCCTCCACCCTTCAGGATAAAAAAGTTGTTTCTCAGAGCAACCAATGCATTCACATTCAAAGAAGTACATTTCAATTTTACTCAAAAGTACTGACTGCAAACACGGTGGGAACATCTTAACTTAACTTCCCTTATGATTCTGAGTTCTTTGAAACCTATTTCAAGCCTGTGTTCTTCAAGATAGAAAAGTTGTTTTCACAGTGCATACAATGCATTGACATTAAAAGAAGTACACATTTCAATTATACTCAAAAGTACTGACTGCAAACCTGATGGAAGCATCTTAACTTAACGTCCTATATGATTCTGAAGTGTCTGAAACCTGTTTCATGCCTGTGCTCGTCAAGATAAAGAAGCATTCGCATTGAAAGAAGTATACATGTCAATTGTACTCAAAAGTACTGACTGCAAACCAGATAGAGCAATCTGAACTTAACTTCCCATATGATTCTGAATCGTTTGGAACCCATTTCATGTCTCTGTTCTTCAAGATAAAAAAGCTGTTTCTCAGTGCTTACAGCTTATTTACATTCAAAGAAGCAGACATTTCACATTTATTCAAAGGTACTGACGGCAAACATGTTGGCAATATTTTAAATTAGCTTCCCATATGATTCTAAGTTGTTTGAAACTTATTTCAAGCCTGGATTCTTCAAGATAGGAAAGTTGTTTTCTCAGTGCATAGAATGAATTGACATTAAAAGAAGTATACATTTGAATTTTACTCAAAAGTACTGACTGCAAACCATCTTAACTTAACTTCCCATATGATTCTGAGTTGTTTGAAACGTTTTTCATGCCTATGCTCTTCAAGACAAAAAAGTTGTTTTCTCAGTGCAGACAATGCATTCACATTGAAAGATGTATACATTACAATTGTACCCAAAAGTACTGACTCCAAACACGATGGAAACATCTTCTCTTAACTTCCCATATGATTCTGAGTTGTTTGAAACCTTGTTCATGCCTATACTCTTCAAGACAATAAAGTTGTTTTCTCAGTACATACAATGCATTAATATTGAAAGACGTATACATTTCAATTGTACTCAAAAGTACTGACTGCAAACATGACGGAAACATTTTAATTTAACTTCCCATATGATTCTGAATTGTTTGGAACCTGTTTCATGTCTCTACTCTTCAAGATAAAAAGTTGTTTTCTCAGTGGATACATTGCATTCACATTCAAAGAAGCAGACATTTTACCTTTACTCAAAGTACTGACTGCAAACATGATGGAAACATCTTAACTTAATTTCCCATATGATTTGGAGTTGTTTGAAACCTTTTTCATGCCTCTGCTCTTCAAGACAAAGAAAGTTGGTTTCTCAGTGCATGCAATGCATTCAGATTCAAAGAAGAATACATTTCAATGTTACTCAGAAGTACTGACTGCAAACGTGATGGAAACATCTTAACTTAACTTCCCATATGATTCTGAGTTGTTTGAAACCTGCTTCATGCCTGTTCTCTGCAAGATAAAAAATGTTTGCTTTCTCAGTGCTTACAATGCCTTGACATTAAAAGAAGTACATATTTGAATTTTACTCCGAAGTACTGATTACACACCTAATGGAAACATCTCAATGTAGCTTCACATATGATTCTGAGTTGTTTGAAACTTGTTTCTTGCCTGTGCTCTTCAGCAAGAAGGTGTTTTCTCAGTAAATGCAATGCCTTGACACTAAAGTAAGTATATGTTTCAATTTTACACAAAAGTACTGACTGCCAGCCTGATGGAAACATCTTAACTTCACGTCCTATATGATTCTGAAGTGTCTGAAACCTGTTACAACCTGTGCTCATCAAAATAAAGAAGTTGTTTTCTCAGTGCATGCAATGCATTGACATTAAAAGAAGTATACATTTCAATTTTACTCAAAAGTACTGACCGCAAACATGATGGAAACATCTTAACTTAACATTCCCATATGATACTGAGTTGTTTGAAACCTGTTTCATGCCACTGCTCTTCAAGGTAAAAAGTTGTTTTCTCAGTGCATAGAATGTATTGACATTAAAAGAAGCATATATTTCAATTATACTCAAAGCTACTGCTTGCAAACATGATGGATATATCTTAACTTAACTTACCATATGATACTGAGTTGTTTGAAACCTGTTTCATGCCTCTGCTCTTCAAGATAAAGGAAGTTGTTTTCTCAGTGTATGCAGTGTATTCACATTCAAAAAAGCAGACATTTCACATTTACTCATAGGTACTGACTGCAAACCTGCTCTTTAAGATAAAAAAAGTGGTTTTCTCAGTGCATACAAAGAATTGAGATAAAAAGAAGTATACATTTCAATTTTACTCAAAACTACTAAGGAAAACTGATGGAAACATCTTAACATAACTTCCCATATGATTCTGAGTCAGTTATCAAGGATGTGATAACAGCACATTTGGAAAGCGGTGAAATGATCGGACAAAGTCAGCATGGATTTGTGAAAGGAAAATCATGTCTGACGAATCTCATAGAATTTTTTGAGGATGTAACTAGTAGAGTGGATAGGGGAGAACCAGTGGATGTGGTATATTTGGATTTTCAAAAGGCTTTTGACAAGGTCCCACATAGGAGATTAGTGTGCAAACTTAAAGCACACGGTATTGGGGGTAAGGTATTGGTGTGGGTGGAGAATTGGTTAGCAGACAGGAAGCAAAGAGTGGGAATAAATGGGACCTTTTCAGAATGGCAGGCGGTGACTAGTGGGGTACCGCAAGGCTCAGTGCTGGGACCCCAGTTGTTTACAATATATATTAATGACTTGGATGAGGGAATTAAATGCAGCATCTCCAAGTTTGCGGATGACACGAAGCTGGGTGGCAGTGTTAGCAGTGAGGAGGATGCTAAGAGGATGCAGGGTGACTTGGATAGGTTGGGTGAGTGGGCAAACTCATGGCAGATGCAATTTAATGTGGATAAATGTGAAGTTATCCACTTTGGTGGCAAAAATAGGAAAACAGATTATTATCTGAATGGTGGCCGATTAGGAAAAGGGGAGGTGCAATGAGACCTGGGTGTCATTATACACCAGTCATTGAAAGTGGGCATGCAGGTACAGCAGGCGGTGAAAAAGGCGAACGGTATGCTGGCATTTATAGCGAGAGGATTCGAGTACAGGAGCAGGGAGGTACTACTGCAGTTGTACAAGGCCTTGGTGAGACCACACCTGGAGTATTGTGTGCAGTTTTGGTCCCCTAATCTGAGGAAAGATATCTTTGCCATAGAGGGAGTACAAAGAAGGTTCACCAGATTGATTCCTGGGATGGCAGGTCTTTCATATGAAGAAAGACTGGATGAACTGGGCTTGTACTCGTTGGAATTTAGAAGATTGAGGGGGGATCTGATTGAAACGTATAAGATCCTAAAGGGATTGGACAGGCTAGATGCGGGAAGATTGTTCCCGATGTTGGGGAGGTCTAGAACGAGGGGTCACAGTTTGAGGATAGAGGGGAAGCCTTTTAGGACCGAGGTTAGGAAAAACTTCTTCACACAGAGAGTGGTGAATCTGTGGAATTCTCTGCCACAGCAAACTGTTGAGGCCAGTTCATTAGCTATGTTTAAAAGGAAGTTAGATATGGCCCTTGTGGCTACAGGGGTCAGGGGGTATGGAGGGAAGGCTGGGTTCTGAGTTGGATGATCAGCCATGATCATAATAAATGGCGGTGCAGGCTCGAAGGGCCGAATGACCTACTCCTGCACCTATTTTCTATGTTTCTATGTTTCTATTTGAAAGCTGTTTCATGCCTTTTCTCTTCAAGATAAAGAAGTTGTATTCTCAGTGCATACAATGTTTTCACATTCAAAGAAGTATACATTTCAATTTTACTCAAAGCTACTGCCTGCAAACCTGATGGGAACATCTTAACTTAACTGTGCTCTTCAAGATGATAAGTTGTTTCCTCAGTATATACAATGCCTTGTGACCAAAAGTAGTATATATTTCAATTTTACTCAAAAGTACTGACTGCAAGCCTGATCGAAACATCTTAACTTAACTTCCCATATGATTGTGAATTTTTGAAACCTGTTTCATGCCTCTGCTCTTCAAGATAAAGAAAGTTGGTTTCTCAGTGCATGCAATGCATTGACATTAATAGAAGTATATATTTCAATTGCTCTCAAAGCTACTGCTTGCAAACCTGATTGGAATATCTTAACTTAACTTCCCATATGATTCAGAGTTGTTTGAAACCTGTTTCATGCCTCTGCTCTTCCAGATAAAGAAATTTGGTTTCTCAGTGCATGCAATGCATTCAGATACGAAGAAGTATACATTGCAATTTTACTCAAAAGTACTGACTGCAAACCTGATGGAAACATCTTAACTTAAATTCCCATATGATTCTGAGTTGTTTGAAACCTGTTTCATGCCTGTTCTCCTCAGGATAAAAAAGTTGTTTTTGCAATACCTGCAATGCCTTGACACTAAAGGAAGTATACATTTCAATTTTACTCAAAAGAACTGACTGCAGACATGACGGGAACATCTTAACTTAATTTCCCATATTATTCTGAATTGTTTGGAACGTATTTCATGTCTCTGCGTTTCAAGATAAAAAAGGTTGTTTTCTCAGTGCTTACAGTGCATTCACATTCAAAGAAGTTGACCTTTCACATTTACTCAAACATTACTGCAAACATTTTGGCAACATTTTATCTTAGCTTCCCATATCATTCTGAGTTGTTTGAAACTTATTTCAACCCTGTATTCTTCAAGATAGGGAAGTTGTTTTCTCAGTGCATACAATGCATTCACATTCAAAGAAGTATACATTTCAATTTTACTCAAAAGTACAGACTGCAAACCTGATAGAGCAATCTTAACTAACTTCCCATATGATTCTGAATTGCTTGGTACCTGTTTCATGTCTCCTCTCTTCATGATAAAAAAGTTGTTTTCTCAGTGGATACACTGCATTCACATTCAAAGAAGCAGACGTTTCACACTTACTCAAAACTACTGACTGCAAACATGATGGAAACATCTTAACTTAACTTCCTATATGATACTGAGTTGTTTGAAACCTGTTTCTTGCCACTGCTCTTCAAGATACAAACGTTGTTTTCTCAATGCATGGAATACCTTGACATTAAAAGAAGTATATATTCCAATTATACTCAAAGCTACTGCTTGCAAACTGATGGAAATATCTTAACTTAACTTCCCATATGATTCTAAGTTCTTTGAAACTTGTTTCATTCCTGTGCTCTTCAGATTATGAAGTTGTCTTCTCAGTGCTTACAATGCATTGACATTAAAAGAAGTATATATTTGAATTTTACTCCAAAGTACTGACTACCCAATGGAAACATCTCATTGTAGCTTCACATATGATTCTGAGATGTTTGAAACTTGTTTCTTGCCTGTGCTCTTCAGCAAGAAGGTGTTTTCTCAGTAAATGCAATGCCTTGACACTAAAGTAAGTATATGTTTCAATTTTACGCAAAAGTACTGAATGCAAACCTGATGGAAACATCTTAACTTAAATTCCCATATGATTCTGAGTTGTTTGAAACCTGCTTCATGCCTGTCCTCTGCAAGATAAAAAATGTTTGCTTTCTAAGTACATACAATGCCTTGACACCAAAAGAAGCATATATTTCAATTTTACTCAGAAGTACTGACTGAAAACCTGTTGGAAACATCTTAACTTGAATTCCCATGCGATTCTGAGTTGTTTCAAACCTGTTTCATGCCTGTGGTCTTCAAGATAAAAGAAGTTGTTTTCACAGTGCATGCAATACATTGACTTTAAAAGAAGTACACATTTCAATTTTACGCAAAAGTACTGACTGCCAGCCTGATGGAAACATCTTAACTTCACGTCCTATATGATTCTGAAGTGTCTGAAACCTGTTTTCTTCAAGATAAAAAAATGTTGTTTTCTCAGTGCAGGCAATGCATTCACATTGAAAGATGTATACATTACAATTGTACTGAAAAGTACTGACTCCAAACACGATGGAAACATCTTCTCTTAACTTCCCATATGATTCTGACTTGTTTGAAACCTTGTTCATGCCTATACTCTTCAAGACAAAAAAGTTGTTTTCTCAGTACATACAATGCATTAATATTGAAAGACGTTTACATTTCAATTGTACTCAAAAGTACTGACTGCAAACATGACGGAAACATTTTAATTTAACTTCCCATATGATTCGGAGTTGTTTGAAACCTTTTTCATGCCTCTGCTCTTCAAGACAAAGAAAGTTGGTTTCTCAGTGCATGCAATGCATTCAGATTCAAAGAAGAATACATTTCAATGTTACTCGGAAGTACCGACTGTAAACATGATGGAAACATCTTAACTTAACTTCCCATATGATTCTGAGTTGTTTGAAACCTGCTTCATGCCTGTCCTCTACAAGATAAAAAAGTTTGCTTTCTCAGTGCTTACAATGCCTTGATATTAAAAGAAGTATGTATTTGAAGTTTACTCCAAAGTACTGACTACACACCTAATGGAAACATCTCAACGTAGCTTCACATATGATTCTGAGTTGTTTGAAACTTGTTTCTTGCCTGTGCTCTTCAGCAAGAAGGTGTTTTCTCAGTAAATGCAATGCCTTGACACTAAAGTAAGTATATGTTTCAATTTTACGCAAAAGTACTGACTGCCAGCCTGATGGATACATCTTAACTTCACGTCCTATATGATTCTGAAGTGTCTGAAACCTGTTACAACCTGTGCTCATCAAAATAAAGAAGTTGTTTTCTCAGTGCATGCAATGCATTGACATTAAAAGAAGTATACATTTCAAGTTTACTCAAAAGTACTTACTGCAAACATGATGGAAACATCTAACTTAACTTCACATTTGATGCAGAGTTCTTTGAAAGCTATTTCATGCCTCTGTTATTCACGATAAATAAGTTGCTTTGCAGTACATACTATGCATTGACATTAAAAGAAGTATACATTTCAATTTTACTCAAAAGTACTGCCTGCAAACATGACAGAAACATCTTAACTTAACTTCCCATATGATTCTGAATTGTTTGGAACATGTTTCATGTCTCTGCTCTTCAAGATAAAAAAGTTGTTTTCTCAGTCCATAGAATGTATTGACATTAAAAGAAGCATATATTTCAATTATGCTCAAAGCTACTGCTTGCAAACATGATGGATATATCTTAACTTAACTTACCATATGATACAGAGATGTTTGAAACCTGTTTCATGCCTCTGCTCTTCAAGATAAAGGAAGTTGTTTTCTCAGTGTATGCAGTGTATTCACATTCAAAAAAGCAGACATTTCACATTTACTCATAGGTACTGACTGCAAACCTGCTCTTTAAGATAAAAAAAGTGGTTTTCTCAGTGCATACAAAGAATTGAGATAAAAACAAGTATACATTTCAATTTTACTCAAAGCTACTGCCTGCAAACCTGATGGGAACATCTTAACTTAACTGTGCTCTTCAAGATAATAAGTTGTTCCCTCAGTATTTACAATGCCTTGTGACCGAAAGTAGTATATATTTCAATTTTACTCAAAAGTACTGACTGCAAGCCTGATCGAAACATCTTAACTTAACTTCAGATATGATTCTGAGTTCTTTGAAACTTGTTTCATTACTGTGCTCTTCAAGATTATTAAGTTGTTTTCTCAGTGCTTACAATGTATTGACATTAAAAGAAGCATATATTTCAATTTTACTCAAAAGTACTGACTACACACCCAATGGAAACATCTCAACGTATCTTTACATATGATTCTGAGTTGTTTGAAACCTGTTTCTTGCCTGTGCTGTTCAGCAAAAAGATGTTTTCTCAGTACATGCAATGCCTTGACACTAAAGTAAGTATATGTTTCAAATTTTATGCAGAAGTACTGAATGCAAACTTGTTGGATAAATCTTAACTTAACATCCCATATGGTTCTGAATTGTTTGAAACTTGTTTCATGCCTCCACCCTTCAGGATAAAAAAGTTGTTTCTCAGTGCAACCAATGTATTCACATTCAAAGAAGTATACATTTCAATTTTACACAAAAGTACTGACTGCAAACACAATGGGAACATCTTAACTTAACTTCCCATATGATTCTGAGTTGTTTGAAACCTATTTCAAGCCTGTGTTCTTCAAGATAGAAAAGTTGTTTTCTCAGTGCATACAATGCATTGACATTAAAAGAAGTATACACTTCAATTTTACTCACAAGTACTTACTGCCAACCTAATAGAGCGATCTTAACTTAACTTCCCATATAATTCTCAGTTGTTTGAAAACTGTTTCATGCCTGTGCACTTCAAGATAAATAAGTTGTTTTCTGAATGCTTACAATGCATTCGCATGTAACGAAGTATACATTTCAAATTCACTCAAAAGTACTGACTACATACCCAATGGAAACACCTCTACGTAACTTTACATATGATTCTGAGTTGATTGAAACCTATTACATGCCTGTGCTCTTCAAGATAAAAAGTTGTTTTTTTATCAGTGCATACAATGCATTCACATTAAAAGAAGTATGCAATTTCAATTGTATTGGAAAGTACTGACTGCAAACATGACGGAAACATCTTAATTTAACTTCCCATATGATTCTGATTTGTTTGGAACCTGTTTTATGTCTCTGCTCTTCAAGATAAAAAAGTTGTTTTCTCAGTGGATACAGTGCATTCACATTCAAAGAAGCAGACATTTCACATTTACTCAAAAGTACTTACTGCAAACATGATGGAAACATCTTAACTTAACTTCCCATATGATTCTGAGTTCTTTGAAACTTGTTTCATTCCTGTGCTCTTCGAGATAATGAAGTTGTTTTCTCAGTGCTTACAATGCATTGTCATTAAAAGAAGTATATATTTCAATTTTACTCAAAACTACTGATGACACACCCAATGGAAACATCTCAACATAGCTTCACGTATGATTTTGAGTTGTTTGAAACCTGTTTCTTGCCTCTGCTCTTCAGGATAAAAAGTTGTTTTCTCAGTGCAACCAATGCATTCACATTCAAAGAAGTATACGTTGCAATTTTACTCAAAAGTACTGACTACCAACCTGATAGAGCAATGATAACTTAACTTCCCATATGATTCTCAGTTGTTTGAAACCTTTTTCATGCCCATGCTCTTCAAGACAAAAACATTGTTTTCTCAGTGCATGCAATGCATTCACATTGAAAGAAATTTGTTTCATGCCTGTCCTCTGCAAGATAAAAAAGTTTGTTTTCTCAGTACATACAATGTCTTGACACCAAAGGAAGCATATATTTCAATTTTACTCAGAAGTACTGATTGAAAATCTATAGGAAACATCTTAACTTGACTTCCCATACGATTCTGAGTTGTTTCAAACCTGTTTCATGCCTGTGGTCTTCAAGATAAAAAAATTTGTTTTCACAGTGCATGCAATGCATTGACATTAAAAGAAGTACACATATCAATTTTACGCAAAAGTACTGACTGCAAACCTGATGGAAACATCTGAACTTAACATCCTATATGATTCTGAAGTGTCTGAAACCTGTTACATGCCTGTGCTCGTCAAGATAAAGAAGTTGTTCTCTCAGTTCATGCAATGCATTGACATTAAAAGAAGTATACATTTCAACTTTGCTCAAAGGTACTTACTGCAAACATGATGGAAACATCTAACTTAACTTCCCATATGATACAGAGTAGGTTGAAAATTATTTCATGCCTCTGCTCTTCACGATAAAAAAAAGTTGTTTTGTAGTACATGGAATGCATTGACATTAACAGAGGCATGTGTTTTAAGTTTACTCAAAGGTACTGCTTGCAATCCTGATTAAGTTCCCATATGATTCTGCGTTGTTTGAAACCTGTTTCATGCCTGTGTCTTCAAGATAAAAACGTGGTGTTCTCAGTGCATACAAAGCATTGACATGAAAACAAGTATACATTTCAATTTTACTGAAAACTACTGAGGAAAACCTGATGGAAATATCTTAACTTATCTTCCCATATGAATCTGCGTTGTTTGAAACCTTTTTCATGCCTGTGCACTTCAGGACAAAAAAGTGGTGTTCTCAGTGTATACAAAGCATTGACATGAAAAGAAATATACATTTCAATTTTGCTCAAAACTACTGAGGAAAGCCTGATGGAAACATCTTAACTTAACTGCCCTTATGATTCTGAATTGTTTGAAACCTGTTTTATGCCTGATCTCTTCAACATAAAAAGTGGTGTTCTCCGTGCATACAAAGCATTGACATGAAAAGAAGTATATATTTCAATTTTGCTCAAAATTACTGAGAAAAGCCTGATGGAAACATATTAACATCATTTCACATAGGATTCTGTGTTGTTTCAAACTTCTGTCATGCCTGTGCTCTTCAAGATAAAACAAGTTGTTTTCTCTGTGCATGCAATGCCTTCACACGAAAAGAAGTATACATTTCAATTTTACTCAAAAGTACTCACTGCACATATGACAGAAACATCTTAAGTTAACATCCCATATGATTCTGAATTGTCTGAAAACTGTTTCATGCCTGTGCTCTTCAGGATAAAAAGTTGTTTTCTCAGTACATACAATGCCTTGTGACCAAAAGAAGTATATATTTAATATTACTCAAAAGTACTGACTGCAAACCTGATCGAAACATCTTAACTTAACTTCCCATATGATTCTGAATTGATTGAAGCCTGTTTCATGCCTCTGCTCTTCAAGATAAAGAAAGTTGGTTTCTCAGTGCATGCAAATTCATTGACATTAATAGAAGTATGTATTTCAATTATACTCAAAGCTACTGCTTGCAAACCTGATGGAAATAACTTAACTTAATTTCCCATATGATTCAGAGTTGTTTGAAACCTGTTTCATGCCTCTGATCCAAAAGATAAAGAAAGTTAGTTTCTCATTGCATGCAATGCATTCAGATTTAAAGAAGTATACATTTCAACTTTACTCAAAAGTACTGGCTGCAAACCTGATGGAAACATCTTAACTTAACTTCCCATATGATTCTGAATTGTTTGAAACCTGTTTCATGCCAGTACTCTTCAAGACTATGAAGTTGTTTTCTCAGTGCTTACATTGCATTGACATTAAAAGAAGTATATATTTCAATTTTACTCAAAAGTGCTGACTACACACCCAATAGAAACATCTCAACGTAGCTTCACATATGATTCTGAGTTGCTTGAAAGCTGTTTCATGCCTGTGCTCCTCAGGATAAAAAGTTGTTTTCTCAGTACATGCAATGCCCTGACACTAAAGGAAGTATATGTTTCAGTTTTACGCAAAAGATAAATCCTAACTTAACTTCCCATATGATTCTGAATTATTTGGAACCTGTTTCATGCCTCTGCTCTTCAGGATAAAAAGGTTGTTTTCTGAGTGCAACCAATGCATTCACATTCAAAGAAGTATACATTTCAATTTTCTCAAAAGTGCTGACTGCAAACAAGATGGCAACATCTTAACTTAACATCCCATATGATTCTGAGTTGTTTGAAACCTATTTCAAGCCTGTGTTCTTCAAGATAGAAAAGTTGTTTTCTCAGTGCATACAATGCATTGACATTAAAAGAAGTGTACATTTCAAATTTACTCTCAAGTACTGACTGAAAACCTGATAGAGCAATCTGAACTTAACTTCCCATATGATTCTGAATTGTTTGAAACCTGTTTGATGCCTGTGCTCTTCAAGATATAAAGTGGTTCTCTGAGGGCATGTAAAGCATTGACATGAAAAGAAGTATAATATTTCAATTTTGCTCAAAACTACTGAGGAAAACCTGATGGAAACATCTGAACACGACTTTGCTTATGATTCTCAGTTGTTTGAAACCTGTTTCATGCCTGTTTTCTGCAAGATAAAAAAAGTTTGTTTTGTCAGTACATACAATGCCTTGACACCAAAAGAAGCATATATTTCAATTTTACTCAGAAGTACTGACTGAAAACCTGTTGGAAACATCTTATCTTGACTTCCCATATGATTCTGAGTTGTTTCAAACCTGTTCCATGCATGTGGTCTTCAAGATAAAAAAAGTTGTTTTCTCAGTGCATGCAATGCATTGACATTAAAAGAAGTATACATTTCAATTTTACTCAGAAGTACTGACTGCAAACCTGAGAGAGCAATCTTAAATTAACTTCCCATATCATTCTGGGTTGTTTGAGACCTTTTTCATGCCTATGTTCTTCAAGACAAAAAAGTTGTAGTCTGATTGCATGCAATGCATTCACCTTGAAAGAAGTATACATTTCAATTGTACTCAAGAGTACTGACTGCAAACATGACGGAAACATCTTAACTTATTTCCCATATGATTCTGAATTGTTTGGAACCTGTTTCATGTCGCTGCTCTTCAAGATAAAAAGTAGTTTTCTCAGTGTTTACAGCGCTTTCACATTCAAAGAAGCAGACATTTCACGTTTATTCAAAAGTACTGACTGCAAACATGTTGGCAACATTTTAACCTAGCTTCCTATATGATTCAGAATTGTTTGAAACCTGTTTCATGCCTCTGCTCTTCAGGATAAAGAAGTTGTTTTCTCAGTGCAACCAATGCATTCACATTCTAAGATGTATATATTTCAATTGTACTCAAAGGTACTGACTGCAAACATGTTGGCAACATTTTAACTTAGCTTCCCATATGATTCTGAGTTGTTTGATACTTATTTCAAGCCTGTATTCTTCAAGATAGAAAAGTGGTTTTCTCAATGCATACAATGCATTGACATTAAAAGAAGGATGCATTTCAATTTTACTCAAAAGTACTGACTGCAAACCTGATAGAGTAATCTTAACTTAACTTCCCATATGATTCTGAGTTGTTTGAAACCTTTTTCATGCCTATTCTCTTCAAGCAAAAAAGTTGTTTTCTCACTGCATGCAATGCATTCACATTGAAAGAAGTATACATTTCAATTGTACTCAAAAGTACTGACTGCAAACATGACGGAAACATCTTAACTTAACTTCCCATATGACTCTGAATTGTTTGGAACCTGTTTCATGTCGCTGCTTTTCAAGATAAAAAAATTGTTTTCTCAGTGGATGCAGTGCATTCACATTCAAAAAGCAGACATTTCACATTTACTCAAAAGTACTGACTGGAAATCTGTTGGAACCACCTTAACATAACTTACCATATGATTCTGAGTTGTTTGAAACCTGTTTCATGCCACTGCCCTTCAAGATAAAAAAGTTGTTTTCTCTGTGCATGGAATGCATTGACATTAAAAGAAGTATATATTTCAATTATACTCAAAGCTACTGCTTGCAATCCTGATGGAACTATCTTAACTTCCCATATGATTCTCTGTTGTTTGAAATCTTTTCTCATGCCTGTGCTCTTCAAGATACAAATGTGGTTTTCTCAGTGCATACAAAGAATTGACATGAAAAGAAGTATACATTTCAATTTTACACAAAGATACTGCCCACAAACCTGATGGAAACATCTTAACTTAACTGACCATATGTTTCTGTATTGTTTGAAACCTGTTTGATGCCTGTGCTCTTCAAGATTAAAGGTGGTTCTCTGAGTGCATACAAAGCCTTGACGTGAAAACAATTTTGATTTCAATTTTGTTCAAAACTACTGAGGAAAACCTGATGGAAACATCTTAACATGACTTCGCATATGATTCTGAGTTGTTTGAAACCTGTTTCATGCCTGTGCTATTCAAGATAAAAGAAGTTGTTTTCTCTATGCATTCAATGCATTCACACGAAATCAGGTGTACATTTCAATTTTACTCGAAAATACTGACTGCAAGCATGTCAGAAAGATCTTAACTTAATGTCCCATATGATTCTGAGTTCTTTGAAACCTGTTTCATGCCTGTTCTCTTCAAGAGAAAAAAGTTGTTTCCTCAGTGCATGCAACACATTCACATTAAAAAGAAGTATATATTTCAATTTTACTCAAAATACTGACTACACACCCAATGGAAACATCTCAACGTAGCTTCACATATGATTTTGAGTTGTTTGAAACCTGTTACATGCCAGTGCTCTTCAGTATAAAAAGTTGTTTTCTCAGTACATGCAATGCCTTGACACTGAAGGAAGTATATGTTTCAATTTTACGCAAAAGTACTGAATGCAAACTTGTTGGATAAATCTTAACTTAACTTCCCATTTGATTCAGAATTGATTGAAACCTGTTTCATGCCTCTGCTCTTCAGGATAAAAAAGTTGTTTTCTCAGTGCATGCAATGCATTGACGTGAAAAGAAGTATACATTTCAATTTTACTCAAAAGTACAGACTGCAAACCTGAGAGAGCAATCTTAAATTAACTTCCCATATGCTTCTGGGTTGTTTGAAACCTTTTTCATGCCTATCCTCTTCAAGACAAAAAAGTTGTAGTCTCATTGCATGCAATGCATTCACCTTGAAAAAAGTATACATTTCAATTGTACTCAAAAGTACTGACTGCAAAGCTAATGGAAACACCCGAGGTTAACTTCCCACATGATTCTGAGATGTCTGAAAGTTGTTTCATGTCGCTGCTATTCAAGATAAAAAGTAGTTTTCTCAGTGCTTACAGCGCTTTCACATTCAAAGAAACAGACATTTCATATTTATTCAAAAGTACTGACTGCAAACACATTGGCAATATTTTAACTTAGCTTCCCATATGATTCTGAGTTGTTTGAAACTTATTTCAAGCCTGTATTCTTCAAGAGATAAAAGTTGTTTTCTCAATGCATACAATGCATTGACATTAAAAGAAGGATACATTTCAATTTTACTCAAAAGTACTGACTGTAAACCTGATAGAGCAATCTTAACTGAACTTCCCATATCATTCTGAGTTGTTTGAAACCTTTTTGATGTCTATGCTCTTCAAGACAAAAAGTTGTATGCAATAACATCATATTTATCGTGAAGAGCTCAGTGATAAAACAGGTCTCAATCAACTCAGAATCATATGGGGAGCTAAGCTTAGATGTTTCTTTGAGGTTTGTAGTCAGTACTTTTGAGCAAAATTGAAAGGTATACTTCTTTTATTGTCAATGCACTATATGCACTGAGAAAACATCTTTTTCACCTTGAAGAGCTCAGTGATAAAACAGGTATCAATCAACTCAGAATCATATGGGGAGCTAAGCTTAGATGTTTCTTTGAGGTTTGTAGTCAGTACTTTTGAGCAAAATTGAAAGGTATACTTCTTTTAATGTCATGCACGATGAGAAAACATCTTTTTTGTCTTGAAGAGATCAGTGATAAAACAGGTATCAATGAACTCAGAATCAAATGGGGAGTTAAGTTAAGATGTTTGCATCTGCTTTGCAGTCAGTATTTTTGAGTAAAATGGAAAGATATACTTGCATAGAAACATAGAAAATAGGTGCAGGAGTAGGCCATTCGGCCCTTCGAGCCTGCACCGCCATTTATTATGATCATGGCTGATCATCCAACTCAGAACCCCACCCCAGCCTTCCCTCCATACCCCCTGACCCCCGTAGCCACAAGGGCCATATCCAACTCCCTCTTAAATATAGCCAATGAACTGGCCTCAACAGTTTGCTGTGGCAGAGAATTCCACAGATTCACCACTCTCTGTGTGAAGAAGTTTTTCCTAATCTCGGTCCTAAAAGGCTTCCCCTCTATCCTCAAACTGTGGCCCCTCGTTCTGGACTTCCCCAACATCGGGAACAATCTTCCTGCATCTAGCCTGTCCAATCCCTTTAGGATCTTATACGTTTCAATCAGATCCCCCCTCAATCTTCTAAATTCCAACGAGTACAAGCCCAGTTCATCCAGTCTTTCTTCATATGAAAGTCCTGCCATCCCAGGAATCAATCTGGTGAACCTTCTTTGTACTCCCTCTATGGCAAGGATGTCTTTCCTCAGATTAGAGGACCAAAACTGCACACAATACTCCAGGTGTGGTCTCACCAAGGCCTTGTACAACTGCAGTAGTACCTCCCTGCTCCTGTACTCGAATCTTCTCGCTATAAATGCCAGCATACCATTTGCCTTTTTCACCGCCTGCTGTACCTGCATGCCCACTTTCAATGACTGGTGTATAATGACACCTAGGTCTTGTTGCACCTCCCCTTTTCCTAATTGGCCACCATTCAGATAATAATCTGTTTTCCTATTTTTGCCACCAAAGTGGATAACTTCACATTTATCCACATTAAATTGCATCTGCCATGAATTTGCCCACTCACCCAACCTATCCAAGTCAGCCAGCATCCTCATAGCATCTTCCTCACAGTTAACACTGCCACCCAGCTTCGTGTCATCCGCAAACTTGGAGATGCTGCATTTAATTCCCTCATCCAAGTCATTAATATATATTGTAAACAAATGGGGTCCCAGCACTGAGCCTTGCGGTACCCCACTAGTCACCGCCTGCCATTCTGAAAAGATCCTTCTTTTAATGTCAATGCATTGTATGTACTGACAAAGCAACCTTTTTGTCTTGATGAGAAGAGGCATGAAACAAGCTTCAAACAACTCAGAATCATGTGGGAAGTTAACTTAAAATGTTTCCATCAGGCTGATGTATGCACTTTGCCGTAAATTTGAAATGTATAACACTTATATTGTCAAAGCATTGTATGCACTGAGAATACAACTTTTTTCAAACATATCAGAATCATGTGGGAAGTTAACCTAAGGTGTTTCCATTAGGTTTTCAGTCACTACTTTGGAGTAAAATTGAAAGGTATACTACTCTTGTTGTTAAAGCACTGTATGCACTGAGAAAAGAACTTTTATGTCTTGATGATTAGTGGCATGAAACAAGTCTGAAATAGTTCAGAATCATGTTGGAAGTCAACATAAGGTGTTTCCATTAGGATTGCATTCACTACTTCGGTGTAAATTTGAAAGGCATAGCAGTTTTATAGTCAAAGCACTGCATGCACTGAGAAAACAACTTTTTTGTCTTGATGAGCAAAGGCATGAAACAAGTTTCAAACAGTTCAGAATCATGTGGGAAGTTACCTTAAGGTATTTCCATTAGGTTTGCAGTCACTACTTTGGTGTAAAATTAATAGTCGTACTACTCCTGTTGTCAAAGTACTGTATGCACTGAGAAAGTAACTTTTTTGTCTTGATGAGCAGAGGCATGAAACAACTTCGAAATAGTTCCGAATCATGTTGGAAGTCAACTTAATGTGTTTCCATTAGGTTTGCATTCACTACTTTGGTGTAAAATTGAATGGCATACTACTCTTGTTGTCAAAATACTGTATGCACTGAGAAAATAACTTTTTTGTCTTGCTGAGCAGAGGCATGAACCAAGTTTCAAATAAGTGAGAATCATGTGGGAATGTAAACTTAAGGTGTCTCCATCAGGTTTGCAGTCAGTACTTTTGTGTAAAATTGAAATGTATACGACTTTAAGGTCAAAACACTGAATGTACTGAGAAAACAACTTTTTTGTGTTGATGAACAGAGGCAAGAAACAAGTGTCAAACAGTTCAGAATCATGTGGGTAGTTAACTTAAGGTGTTTCCATTAGGTTTACAGTCACTACTTTGGTGTAAATTTGAAAGGCATACTAGCTTTATTGCCTAAGCACTGTATGCACTGAGAAAAGAACTTCTTTGTCTTGATGAGCAGCGGCATGAAACAAGTTTCAAACAGTTCAGAATCATGTGGGAAGTTGACTTAAGGTGTTTCCATTAGGTTTACATTCACGACCTTGGTGTAAATTGGAAAAGCATACTAGTTTTATTATCAAAGCACAGTATGCACTGAGAAAACAACTTTTTTGTGTTGCTGAAAAGAGGCATGAACCAAGTATCAAAGAACTCAGAATCATGTGGGAAGTTAACTTAAGGTGTTTCCATCAGGTTTGCAGTCAGTACTTTTGTGTAAAATTGAAATGTATACCAGTGTAAGGTCAAAACACTATGCAATGAGAAAACAACTTCTTTGTCTTCATGAGCCGAGGCATGAAACAAGTTTCAAAGAACCCAGAATCATGTGGGAAGTTACCTTAAGGTATTTCCATTAGGTTTGCTGTCACTACTTTGGTGTAAAACTGAAAGGCATACTACTCTTGTTGTCAAAGCACTGTATCCACTGAGAAAAATACTTTTTTGTCTTGATGAGCAAAGGCATGAAACAAGTTCAAAATAGTTCAGAATAATGTGGGAAGTGAACATAAGGTGTTTACATTAGGTTTGCATGCACTGCTTTGCTGCAAAATTGAATGACATCCTAGCTTTTTTTGTAAAAGCAATGTAGGCATTGTGAAAACAACTTTTTTGTCTTGATGATCAGAGTCATGAAACATGTTTGAAATAGTTCAGAATCATGTGGGAAGTTAACATAAGGTGCTTCCATTAGGTTTGCAGTCATTACTTTCGTGTAAATTTGAAAGGCATACTAGTTTTATTGTCAAAGCAGTGTATTCACTGAGAAAAGAATGTTTTTGTCTTGATTAGCAGAGGCATGAAACAGGTTTGAAATAGTTCAGAATCATGTGGGAAGTCAACTTAAGGTGTTTCCATTAGGATTGCATTCACTACTTCGGTGTAAATTTGAAAGGCATAGCAGTTTTATTGTCAAAGCACTGTACGCACTGAGAAAACAACTTTTTTGTCTTGATGAGCAAAGGCATGAAACAAGTTTCAAACAGTTCAGAATCATGTGGGAAGTTACCTTAAGGTATTTCCATTAGGTTTGCAGTCACTACTTTGGTGCAAAACTGAAAGGCATACTACTCTTGTTGTCAAAGCACTGTATCCACTGAGAAAAATACTTTTTTGTCTTGATGAGCAAAGGCGTGAAACAAGTTCGAAATAGTTCAGAATCATGTGGGAAGTCAACTTAAGGTGTTTCCATTAGGTTTGCATGCACTGCTTTGGTGTAAAATTGAAAGACATACGAGTTCTTTTGTAAAAGCCCTGCAGGCATTGAGAAAAGAACTTTTTTGTCTTGATGATCAGAGACATGAAACATGTTTGAAATAGTTCAGAATCATGTGGGAAGACAACTTAAGGTGTTTCCATTTGTTCTGCAGTTATTACTGTGGTGTAAATTTGAAAGGGATACTACTCTTGTTATCAAAGCACCGTATGCACTGAGAAAAGTACTTTTTTGTGTTGATGATCAGTGGCATGAAACGTTCTTGAAATACTTGAGAATCATGTGGGAAGTTAATTTAAGGTGTTTCCATTAGATTTGCAGTCAGTACTTTTGTGTAAAATTGAAATGTATACCAGTGTAAGGTCAAAACACTATGCACTGAGAAAACAACTTCTTTGTCTTGATGAGCCGAGGCTTGAAACAAGTTTCAAATAAGTGAGAATCATGTGGGAATGTAAACTTAAGGTGTCTCCATCAGGTTTGCAGTCAGTACTTTTGTGTAAAATTGAAATGTATACGACTTTAAGGTCAAAACACTGAATGTACTGAGAAAACAACTTTTTTGTGTTGATGAACAGAGGCAAGAAACAAGTGTCAAACAGTTCAGAATCATGTGGGTAGTTAACTTAAGGTGTTTCCATTAGGTTTACAGTCACTACTTTGGTGTAAATTTGAAAGGCATACTAGCTTTATTGCCTAAGCACTGTATGCACTGAGAAAAGAACTTCTTTGTCTTGATGAGCAGCGGCATGAAACAAGTTTCAAACAGTTCAGAATCATGTGGGAAGTTGACTTAAGGTGTTTCCATTAGGTTTACATTCACGACCTTGGTGTAAATTGGAAAAGCATACTAGTTTTATTATCAAAGCACAGTATGCACTGAGAAAACAACTTTTTTGTGTTGCTGAAAAGAGGCATGAACCAAGTATCAAAGAACTCAGAATCATGTGGGAAGTTAACTTAAGGTGTTTCCATCAGGTTTGCAGTCAGTACTTTTGTGTAAAATTGAAATGTATACCAGTGTAAGGTCAAAACACTATGCAATGAGAAAACAACTTCTTTGTCTTCATGAGCCGAGGCATGAAACAAGTTTCAAAGAACCCAGAATCATGTGGGAAGTTACCTTAAGGTATTTCCATTAGGTTTGCTGTCACTACTTTGGTGTAAAACTGAAAGGCATACTACTCTTGTTGTCAAAGCACTGTATCCACTGAGAAAAATACTTTTTTGTCTTGATGAGCAAAGGCGTGAAACAAGTTCGAAATAGTTCAGAATCATGTGGGAAGTCAACTTAAGGTGTTTCCATTAGGTTTGCATGCACTGCTTTGGTGTAAAATTGAAAGACATACGAGTTCTTTTGTAAAAGCCCTGCAGGCATTGAGAAAAGAACTTTTTTGTCTTGATGATCAGAGACATGAAACATGTTTGAAATAGTTCAGAATCATGTGGGAAGACAACTTAAGGTGTTTCCATTTGTTCTGCAGTTATTACTTTGGTGTAAATTTGAAAGGGATACTACTCTTGTTATCAAAGCACCGTATGCACTGAGAAAAGTACTTTTTTGTGTTGATGATCAGTGGCATGAAACGTTCTTGAAATACTTGAGAATCATGTGGGAAGTTAATTTAAGGTGTTTCCATTAGATTTGCAGTCAGTACTTTTGTGTAAAATTGAAATGTATACCAGTGTAAGGTCAAAACACTATGCACTGAGAAAACAACTTCTTTGTCTTGATGAGCCGAGGCATGAAACAAGTTTCAAAGAACTCAGAATCATGTGGGAAGTTACCTTAAGGTATTTCCATTAGGTTTGCAGTCACTATTTTGGTGTAAAACTGAAAGGCATACTACACTTGTTGTCAAAGCACTGTATCCATTGAGAAAAATACTTTTTTGTCTTGATGAGCAAAGGCATGAAACAAGTTCAAAATAGTTCAGAATAATGTGGGAAGTGAACATAAGGTGTTTACATTAGGTTTGCATGCACTGCTTTGCTGCAAAATTGAATGACATCCTAGCTTTTCTTGTAAAAGCAATGTAGGCATTGTGAAAAGAACTTTTTTGTCTTGATGATCAGAGTCATGAAACATGTTTGAAATAGTTCAGAATCATGTGGGAAGTTAACATAAGGTGCTTCCATTTGGTTTGCAGTCATTACTTTCCTGTAAATTTGAAAGGCATACTCGTTTTATTGTCAAAGCAGTGTATGCACTGAGAAAAGAACGTTTTTGTCTTGATTAGCAGAGGCATGAAACAGGTTTGAAATAGTTCAGAATCATGTGGGAAGTCAACTTAAGGTGTTTCCATTAGGTTTACATTCACTACTTTGGTGAAAATTTCAAAGACATACCAGTTTTATTGTCAAAGCACTGCATGCACTGAGAAAACAACTTTTTTGTCTTGCTGAGCAGAGGCATGAAACAAATTTCAAACAGTTCAGAATCATGTGGGAACTTAACCTGAGGTGTTTCCAATAGGTTTGCAGTCACTACTTTGTTGTAAAATTGAAAGGCATACTCCTCTTGTTGTTAAAGTACTGTATGCACTGAGAAATGAACTTCTTTGTCTTGATGATTAGTGGCATGAAACAAGTTTGAAGTAGCTCAGAATCATGTGGGAAGTCAACATAAGGTGTTTCCATTTGGATTGCATTCACTACTTCGATGTAAATTTGAAAGGCATAGCAGTTTTATTGTCAAAGCACTGTATGCACTGAGAAAACAACTTTTTTGTCTTGATGAGCAAAGGCATGAAACAAGTTTCAAACAGTTCAGTATCATGTGGGAAGTTACCTTAAGGTATTTCCATTACGTTTGCAGTCACTACTTTGGTGTAAAACTGAAAGGCATACTACTCTTGTCGTCAAAGCACTGTATGCACTGAGAAAAGAACTTTTTTGTCTTGATGAGCAGAGGCATGAAACAAGTTCGAAATAGTTCAGAATCATGTGGGAAGTCAACTTAAGGTGTTTCCATTAGGTTTGTATTCACTACTTTAGTGTAAATTTGAAAGGCATACTAGTTTTATTTTCAAAGCACTGTATGCACTGAGAAAACAACTTTTTTGTCTTGATGAGCAGAGGAATGAAAGAAGTTTCAAACACCTCGGAATCATGTGGGAAGTTAACTTAAGATGTTTCCAATAGGTTTGAAGTCAATACTTGTGTGTAAAATTGAGATGTATACTACTTTAATGTCAAAGCATTTTATGCACTGAGAAGACAACTTTTTTCTTGATGAGCAGAGGCATGAAACAAGTTTCAAACAACTCAGAATCATGTGGGAAGTTAATTTAAGCTGTTTTCATCAGGTTTGCATTCAGTACTTTTGGGCAATATTGAAATGTATACTACTTTAAGGTCAAAACACTGTATGCACTGAGAAAACAACTTTTCTGTCCTGATGAGCAGAGGCAAGAAACAAGTTTCAAACAATTCAGAATCATGTGGGAAGTTAACTTAAGATGTTTCGATTAGGTTTGCAGTCACTACTTTGGTGTAAAATTGAAAGGCATACGACTCTTGTTATCTAAGCTCTGTATGCACTGAGAAAAGAATTTTTTTGTCTTGATGATCAGAGGCATGAAACACGTTTCAAACAGAACAGAATCATCTGGGGAGTTAACTTAAGGTGTTTCCATAAGGTTTACAGTTACTACTTTTGTGTGAATTTGAAAGGCATACTAGTTTTATAGTCTAAGCACTGTATGCACTGAGAAAAAAACTGGTTTGTCTTGATGATCAGAGGCATGAAATATGCTTGAAATAGTGAATCATGTGGGAAGACAGCTTAAGGTATTTCCATTAGGTTTGTATTCACTACTTTAGTGTAAATTTGAAAGGATACTAGTTTTATTTTCAAAGCACTGTATGCACTGAGAAAACAACTTTTTTGTCTTGATGAGCAGAGGCATGAAACAAGTTTCAAACAGTTCAGAATCATGTGGGAAGTTACCTTAAGGTATTTCCATTAGGTTTGCAGTCACTACTTTGGTGTAAAACTGAAAGGCATACTACTCTTGTTGTCAAAGCACTGTATGCACTGAGAAAAGAACTTTTTTGTCTTGATGAGCAGAGGCATGAAACAAGTTTGAAATAGTTCATAATCATGTGGGAAGTCAACTTAATGTGTTTCCATTAGGTTTGAATTCACTACTTAGGTGGAAAATTGAAAGGCATACTACTCTTGTTGTCAAAACACTGTATGCAGTGAGAAAATAACTTTTTTGTCTTGCTGAGCAGAGGCATGAGCCAAGTTTCAAATAATGAGAATCATGTGTGAAGTTAACTTACGGTGTCTCCATCAGGTTTGCAGTCAGTACTTTTGTGTAAAATTGAAATGTATAGGACTTTAACACAAAACACTAAATGTACTGAGAAAACAACTTTTTTGTGTTGATGAGCAGAGGCATGAAACAAGTTTGAAACAGTTCAGAATCATGTGGGTAGTTAACTTAAGGTGTTTCCATTAGGTTTGCAGTCACTACTTTGGTGTAAATTTGAAAGGCATACTACTCTTGTTGTTAAAGCACTGTATGCACTGAGAAAAGAAGTTTTTTGTCTTGATGATTAGTGGCATGAAACCAGTTTGAAATAGTTCAGAATCATGTGGGAAGTCAACATAAGGTATTTCCATTAGGTTTGCATTCACTACTTTGGTGAAAATTTGAAAGACATACTAGTTGTATTCTCAAAGCACTGTATGCACTGAGAAAACAACTTTTTTGTCTTGATGAGCAGAGACATGAACCAAGTTTCAAAGCACTCAGAATCATGTGCGAAGTTAAATTAAGGTGTTTCCATTAGGTTTGCAGTCAGTACTTTTGCGCAAAATTGAAATGGAAACTACTTTAATGTCAATGCATTGTATGCACTGACAATGCAACTTTTTTGTCTTGATGAGCAGAGGAATGAAAGAAGTTCAAAATAGTTCAGAATAATGTGGGAAGTGAACATAAGGTGTTTACATTAGGTTTGCATGCACTGCTTTGCTGCAAAATTGAATGACATCCTAGCTTTTCTTGTAAAAGCAATGTAGGCATTGTGAAAAGAACTTTTTTGTCTTGATGATCAGAGTCATGAAACATGTTTGAAATAGTTCAGAATCATGTGGGAAGTTAACATAAGGTGCTTCCATTTGGTTTGCAGTCATTACTTTCCTGTAAATTTGAAAGGCATACTCGTTTTATTGTCAAAGCAGTGTATGCACTGAGAAAAGAACGTTTTTGTCTTGATTAGCAGAGGCATGAAACAGGTTTGAAATAGTTCAGAATCATGTGGGAAGTCAACTTAAGGTGTTTTCATTAGGTTTACATTCACTACTTTGGTGAAAATTTCAAAGACATACCAGTTTTATTGTCAAAGCACTGCATGCACTGAGAAAACAACTTTTTTGTCTTGCTGAGCAGAGGCATGAAACAAATTTCAAACAGTTCAGAATCATGTGGGAACTTAACCTGAGGTGTTTTCAATAGGTTTGCAGTCACTACTTTGTTGTAAAATTGAAAGGCATACTCCTCTTGTTGTTAAAGTACTGTATGCACTGAGAAATGAACTTCTTTGTCTTGATGATTAGTGGCATGAAACAAGTTTGAAGTAGCTCAGAATCATGTGGGAAGTCAACATAAGGTGTTTCCATTTGGATTGCATTCACTACTTCGATGTAAATTTGAAAGGCATAGCAGTTTTATTGTCAAAGCACTGTATGCACTGAGAAAACAACTTTTCTGTCTTGATGAGCAGAGGCATGAAACAAGTTTCAAACAGTTCAGAATCATGTGGGAAGTTACCTTAAGGTATTTCCATTAGGTTTGCAGTCACTACTTTGGTGTAAAACTGAAAGGCATACTACTCTTGTTGTCAAAGCACTGTATGCACTGAGAAAAGAACTTTTTTGTCTTGATGAGCAGAGGCATGAAACAAGTTTGAAATAGTTCATAATCATGTGGGCAGTCAACTTAATGTGTTTCCATTAGGTTTGAATTCACTACTTAGGTGGAAAATTGAAAGGCATACTACTCTTGTTGTCAAAACACTGTATGCAGTGAGAAAATAACTTTTTTGTCTTGCTGAGCAGAGGCATGAGCCAAGTTTCAAATAATGAGAATCATGTGTGAAGTTAACTTACGGTGTCTCCATCAGGTTTGCAGTCAGTACTTTTGTGTAAAATTGAAATGTATAGGACTTTAACACAAAACACTGAATGTACTGAGAAAACAACTTTTTTGTGTTGATGAGCAGAGGCATGAAACAAGTTTGAAACAGTTCAGAATCATGTGGGTAGTTAACTTAAGGTGTTTCCATTAGGTTTGCAGTCACTACTTTGGTGTAAATTTGAAAGGCATGCTACTCTTGTTGTTAAAGCACTGTATGCACTGAGAAAAGAAGTTTTTTGTCTTGATGATTAGTGGCATGAAACCAGTTTGAAATAGTTCAGAATCATGTGGGAAGTCAACATAAGGTATTTCCATTAGGTTTGCATTCACTACTTTGGTGAAAATTTGAAAGACATACTAGTTGTATTCTCAAAGCACTGTATGCACTGAGAAAACAACTTTTTTGTCTTGATGAGCAGAGACATGAACCAAGTTTCAAAGCACTCAGAATCATGTGCGAAGTTAAATTAAGGTGTTTCCATTAGGTTTGCAGTCAGTACTTTTGTGTAAAATTGAAATGTATACCAGTGTAAGGTCAAAACACTATGCAATGAGAAAACAACTTCTTTGTCTTCATGAGCCGAGGCATGAAACAAGTTTCAAAGAACCCAGAATCATGTGGGAAGTTACCTTAAGGTATTTCCATTAGGTTTGCTGTCACTACTTTGGTGTAAAACTGAAAGGCATACTACTCTTGTTGTCAAAGCACTGTATCCACTGAGAAAAATACTTTTTTGTCTTGATGAGCAAAGGCATGAAACAAGTTCAAAATAGTTCAGAATAATGTGGGAAGTGAACATAAGGTGTTTACATTAGGTTTGCATGCACTGCTTTGCTGCAAAATTGAATGACATCCTAGCTTTTTTTGTAAAAGCAATGTAGGCATTGTGAAAACAACTTTTTTGTCTTGATGATCAGAGTCATGAAACATGTTTGAAATAGTTCAGAATCATGTGGGAAGTTAACATAAGGTGCTTCCATTAGGTTTGCAGTCATTACTTTCGTGTAAATTTGAAAGGCATACTAGTTTTATTGTCAAAGCAGTGTATTCACTGAGAAAAGAATGTTTTTGTCTTGATTAGCAGAGGCATGAAACAGGTTTGAAATAGTTCAGAATCATGTGGGAAGTCAACTTAAGGTGTTTCCATTAGGATTGCATTCACTACTTCGGTGTAAATTTGAAAGGCATAGCAGTTTTATTGTCAAAGCACTGTACGCACTGAGAAAACAACTTTTTTGTCTTGATGAGCAAAGGCATGAAACAAGTTTCAAACAGTTCAGAATCATGTGGGAAGTTACCTTAAGGTATTTCCATTAGGTTTGCAGTCACTACTTTGGTGCAAAACTGAAAGGCATACTACTCTTGTTGTCAAAGCACTGTATCCACTGAGAAAAATACTTTTTTGTCTTGATGAGCAAAGGCGTGAAACAAGTTCGAAATAGTTCAGAATCATGTGGGAAGTCAACTTAAGGTGTTTCCATTAGGTTTGCATGCACTGCTTTGGTGTAAAATTGAAAGACATACGAGTTCTTTTGTAAAAGCCCTGCAGGCATTGAGAAAAGAACTTTTTTGTCTTGATGATCAGAGACATGAAACATGTTTGAAATAGTTCAGAATCATGTGGGAAGACAACTTAAGGTGTTTCCATTTGTTCTGCAGTTATTACTGTGGTGTAAATTTGAAAGGGATACTACTCTTGTTATCAAAGCACCGTATGCACTGAGAAAAGTACTTTTTTGTGTTGATGATCAGTGGCATGAAACGTTCTTGAAATACTTGAGAATCATGTGGGAAGTTAATTTAAGGTGTTTCCATTAGATTTGCAGTCAGTACTTTTGTGTAAAATTGAAATGTATACCAGTGTAAGGTCAAAACACTATGCACTGAGAAAACAACTTCTTTGTCTTGATGAGCCGAGGCTTGAAACAAGTTTCAAATAAGTGAGAATCATGTGGGAATGTAAACTTAAGGTGTCTCCATCAGGTTTGCAGTCAGTACTTTTGTGTAAAATTGAAATGTATACGACTTTAAGGTCAAAACACTGAATGTACTGAGAAAACAACTTTTTTGTGTTGATGAACAGAGGCAAGAAACAAGTGTCAAACAGTTCAGAATCATGTGGGTAGTTAACTTAAGGTGTTTCCATTAGGTTTACAGTCACTACTTTGGTGTAAATTTGAAAGGCATACTAGCTTTATTGCCTAAGCACTGTATGCACTGAGAAAAGAACTTCTTTGTCTTGATGAGCAGCGGCATGAAACAAGTTTCAAACAGTTCAGAATCATGTGGGAAGTTGACTTAAGGTGTTTCCATTAGGTTTACATTCACGACCTTGGTGTAAATTGGAAAAGCATACTAGTTTTATTATCAAAGCACAGTATGCACTGAGAAAACAACTTTTTTGTGTTGCTGAAAAGAGGCATGAACCAAGTATCAAAGAACTCAGAATCATGTGGGAAGTTAACTTAAGGTGTTTCCATCAGGTTTGCAGTCAGTACTTTTGTGTAAAATTGAAATGTATACCAGTGTAAGGTCAAAACACTATGCAATGAGAAAACAACTTCTTTGTCTTCATGAGCCGAGGCATGAAACAAGTTTCAAAGAACCCAGAATCATGTGGGAAGTTACCTTAAGGTATTTCCATTAGGTTTGCTGTCACTACTTTGGTGTAAAACTGAAAGGCATACTACTCTTGTTGTCAAAGCACTGTATCCACTGAGAAAAATACTTTTTTGTCTTGATGAGCAAAGGCGTGAAACAAGTTCGAAATAGTTCAGAATCATGTGGGAAGTCAACTTAAGGTGTTTCCATTAGGTTTGCATGCACTGCTTTGGTGTAAAATTGAAAGACATACGAGTTCTTTTGTAAAAGCCCTGCAGGCATTGAGAAAAGAACTTTTTTGTCTTGATGATCAGAGACATGAAACATGTTTGAAATAGTTCAGAATCATGTGGGAAGACAACTTAAGGTGTTTCCATTTGTTCTGCAGTTATTACTTTGGTGTAAATTTGAAAGGGATACTACTCTTGTTATCAAAGCACCGTATGCACTGAGAAAAGTACTTTTTTGTGTTGATGATCAGTGGCATGAAACGTTCTTGAAATACTTGAGAATCATGTGGGAAGTTAATTTAAGGTGTTTCCATTAGATTTGCAGTCAGTACTTTTGTGTAAAATTGAAATGTATACCAGTGTAAGGTCAAAACACTATGCACTGAGAAAACAACTTCTTTGTCTTGATGAGCCGAGGCATGAAACAAGTTTCAAAGAACTCAGAATCATGTGGGAAGTTACCTTAAGGTATTTCCATTAGGTTTGCAGTCACTATTTTGGTGTAAAACTGAAAGGCATACTACACTTGTTGTCAAAGCACTGTATCCATTGAGAAAAATACTTTTTTGTCTTGATGAGCAAAGGCATGAAACAAGTTCAAAATAGTTCAGAATAATGTGGGAAGTGAACATAAGGTGTTTACATTAGGTTTGCATGCACTGCTTTGCTGCAAAATTGAATGACATCCTAGCTTTTCTTGTAAAAGCAATGTAGGCATTGTGAAAAGAACTTTTTTGTCTTGATGATCAGAGTCATGAAACATGTTTGAAATAGTTCAGAATCATGTGGGAAGTTAACATAAGGTGCTTCCATTTGGTTTGCAGTCATTACTTTCCTGTAAATTTGAAAGGCATACTCGTTTTATTGTCAAAGCAGTGTATGCACTGAGAAAAGAACGTTTTTGTCTTGATTAGCAGAGGCATGAAACAGGTTTGAAATAGTTCAGAATCATGTGGGAAGTCAACTTAAGGTGTTTCCATTAGGTTTACATTCACTACTTTGGTGAAAATTTCAAAGACATACCAGTTTTATTGTCAAAGCACTGCATGCACTGAGAAAACAACTTTTTTGTCTTGCTGAGCAGAGGCATGAAACAAATTTCAAACAGTTCAGAATCATGTGGGAACTTAACCTGAGGTGTTTCCAATAGGTTTGCAGTCACTACTTTGTTGTAAAATTGAAAGGCATACTCCTCTTGTTGTTAAAGTACTGTATGCACTGAGAAATGAACTTCTTTGTCTTGATGATTAGTGGCATGAAACAAGTTTGAAGTAGCTCAGAATCATGTGGGAAGTCAACATAAGGTGTTTCCATTTGGATTGCATTCACTACTTCGATGTAAATTTGAAAGGCATAGCAGTTTTATTGTCAAAGCACTGTATGCACTGAGAAAACAACTTTTTTGTCTTGATGAGCAAAGGCATGAAACAAGTTTCAAACAGTTCAGTATCATGTGGGAAGTTACCTTAAGGTATTTCCATTACGTTTGCAGTCACTACTTTGGTGTAAAACTGAAAGGCATACTACTCTTGTCGTCAAAGCACTGTATGCACTGAGAAAAGAACTTTTTTGTCTTGATGAGCAGAGGCATGAAACAAGTTCGAAATAGTTCAGAATCATGTGGGAAGTCAACTTAAGGTGTTTCCATTAGGTTTGTATTCACTACTTTAGTGTAAATTTGAAAGGCATACTAGTTTTATTTTCAAAGCACTGTATGCACTGAGAAAACAACTTTTTTGTCTTGATGAGCAGAGGAATGAAAGAAGTTTCAAACACCTCGGAATCATGTGGGAAGTTAACTTAAGATGTTTCCAATAGGTTTGAAGTCAATACTTGTGTGTAAAATTGAGATGTATACTACTTTAATGTCAAAGCATTTTATGCACTGAGAAGACAACTTTTTTCTTGATGAGCAGAGGCATGAAACAAGTTTCAAACAACTCAGAATCATGTGGGAAGTTAATTTAAGCTGTTTTCATCAGGTTTGCATTCAGTACTTTTGGGCAATATTGAAATGTATACTACTTTAAGGTCAAAACACTGTATGCACTGAGAAAACAACTTTTCTGTCCTGATGAGCAGAGGCAAGAAACAAGTTTCAAACAATTCAGAATCATGTGGGAAGTTAACTTAAGATGTTTCGATTAGGTTTGCAGTCACTACTTTGGTGTAAAATTGAAAGGCATACGACTCTTGTTATCTAAGCTCTGTATGCACTGAGAAAAGAATTTTTTTGTCTTGATGATCAGAGGCATGAAACACGTTTCAAACAGAACAGAATCATCTGGGGAGTTAACTTAAGGTGTTTCCATAAGGTTTACAGTTACTACTTTTGTGTGAATTTGAAAGGCATACTAGTTTTATAGTCTAAGCACTGTATGCACTGAGAAAAAAACTGGTTTGTCTTGATGATCAGAGGCATGAAATATGCTTGAAATAGTGAATCATGTGGGAAGACAGCTTAAGGTATTTCCATTAGGTTTGTATTCACTACTTTAGTGTAAATTTGAAAGGATACTAGTTTTATTTTCAAAGCACTGTATGCACTGAGAAAACAACTTTTTTGTCTTGATGAGCAGAGGCATGAAACAAGTTTCAAACAGTTCAGAATCATGTGGGAAGTTACCTTAAGGTATTTCCATTAGGTTTGCAGTCACTACTTTGGTGTAAAACTGAAAGGCATACTACTCTTGTTGTCAAAGCACTGTATGCACTGAGAAAAGAACTTTTTTGTCTTGATGAGCAGAGGCATGAAACAAGTTTGAAATAGTTCATAATCATGTGGGAAGTCAACTTAATGTGTTTCCATTAGGTTTGAATTCACTACTTAGGTGGAAAATTGAAAGGCATACTACTCTTGTTGTCAAAACACTGTATGCAGTGAGAAAATAACTTTTTTGTCTTGCTGAGCAGAGGCATGAGCCAAGTTTCAAATAATGAGAATCATGTGTGAAGTTAACTTACGGTGTCTCCATCAGGTTTGCAGTCAGTACTTTTGTGTAAAATTGAAATGTATAGGACTTTAACACAAAACACTAAATGTACTGAGAAAACAACTTTTTTGTGTTGATGAGCAGAGGCATGAAACAAGTTTGAAACAGTTCAGAATCATGTGGGTAGTTAACTTAAGGTGTTTCCATTAGGTTTGCAGTCACTACTTTGGTGTAAATTTGAAAGGCATACTACTCTTGTTGTTAAAGCACTGTATGCACTGAGAAAAGAAGTTTTTTGTCTTGATGATTAGTGGCATGAAACCAGTTTGAAATAGTTCAGAATCATGTGGGAAGTCAACATAAGGTATTTCCATTAGGTTTGCATTCACTACTTTGGTGAAAATTTGAAAGACATACTAGTTGTATTCTCAAAGCACTGTATGCACTGAGAAAACAACTTTTTTGTCTTGATGAGCAGAGACATGAACCAAGTTTCAAAGCACTCAGAATCATGTGCGAAGTTAAATTAAGGTGTTTCCATTAGGTTTGCAGTCAGTACTTTTGCGCAAAATTGAAATGGAAACTACTTTAATGTCAATGCATTGTATGCACTGACAATGCAACTTTTTTGTCTTGATGAGCAGAGGAATGAAAGAAGTTCAAAATAGTTCAGAATAATGTGGGAAGTGAACATAAGGTGTTTACATTAGGTTTGCATGCACTGCTTTGCTGCAAAATTGAATGACATCCTAGCTTTTCTTGTAAAAGCAATGTAGGCATTGTGAAAAGAACTTTTTTGTCTTGATGATCAGAGTCATGAAACATGTTTGAAATAGTTCAGAATCATGTGGGAAGTTAACATAAGGTGCTTCCATTTGGTTTGCAGTCATTACTTTCCTGTAAATTTGAAAGGCATACTCGTTTTATTGTCAAAGCAGTGTATGCACTGAGAAAAGAACGTTTTTGTCTTGATTAGCAGAGGCATGAAACAGGTTTGAAATAGTTCAGAATCATGTGGGAAGTCAACTTAAGGTGTTTTCATTAGGTTTACATTCACTACTTTGGTGAAAATTTCAAAGACATACCAGTTTTATTGTCAAAGCACTGCATGCACTGAGAAAACAACTTTTTTGTCTTGCTGAGCAGAGGCATGAAACAAATTTCAAACAGTTCAGAATCATGTGGGAACTTAACCTGAGGTGTTTTCAATAGGTTTGCAGTCACTACTTTGTTGTAAAATTGAAAGGCATACTCCTCTTGTTGTTAAAGTACTGTATGCACTGAGAAATGAACTTCTTTGTCTTGATGATTAGTGGCATGAAACAAGTTTGAAGTAGCTCAGAATCATGTGGGAAGTCAACATAAGGTGTTTCCATTTGGATTGCATTCACTACTTCGATGTAAATTTGAAAGGCATAGCAGTTTTATTGTCAAAGCACTGTATGCACTGAGAAAACAACTTTTCTGTCTTGATGAGCAGAGGCATGAAACAAGTTTCAAACAGTTCAGAATCATGTGGGAAGTTACCTTAAGGTATTTCCATTAGGTTTGCAGTCACTACTTTGGTGTAAAACTGAAAGGCATACTACTCTTGTTGTCAAAGCACTGTATGCACTGAGAAAAGAACTTTTTTGTCTTGATGAGCAGAGGCATGAAACAAGTTTGAAATAGTTCATAATCATGTGGGCAGTCAACTTAATGTGTTTCCATTAGGTTTGAATTCACTACTTAGGTGGAAAATTGAAAGGCATACTACTCTTGTTGTCAAAACACTGTATGCAGTGAGAAAATAACTTTTTTGTCTTGCTGAGCAGAGGCATGAGCCAAGTTTCAAATAATGAGAATCATGTGTGAAGTTAACTTACGGTGTCTCCATCAGGTTTGCAGTCAGTACTTTTGTGTAAAATTGAAATGTATAGGACTTTAACACAAAACACTGAATGTACTGAGAAAACAACTTTTTTGTGTTGATGAGCAGAGGCATGAAACAAGTTTGAAACAGTTCAGAATCATGTGGGTAGTTAACTTAAGGTGTTTCCATTAGGTTTGCAGTCACTACTTTGGTGTAAATTTGAAAGGCATGCTACTCTTGTTGTTAAAGCACTGTATGCACTGAGAAAAGAAGTTTTTTGTCTTGATGATTAGTGGCATGAAACCAGTTTGAAATAGTTCAGAATCATGTGGGAAGTCAACATAAGGTATTTCCATTAGGTTTGCATTCACTACTTTGGTGAAAATTTGAAAGACATACTAGTTGTATTCTCAAAGCACTGTATGCACTGAGAAAACAACTTTTTTGTCTTGATGAGCAGAGACATGAACCAAGTTTCAAAGCACTCAGAATCATGTGCGAAGTTAAATTAAGGTGTTTCCATTAGGTTTGCAGTCAGTACTTTTGTGTAAAATTGAAATGTATACCAGTGTAAGGTCAAAACACTATGCAATGAGAAAACAACTTCTTTGTCTTCATGAGCCGAGGCATGAAACAAGTTTCAAAGAACCCAGAATCATGTGGGAAGTTACCTTAAGGTATTTCCATTAGGTTTGCTGTCACTACTTTGGTGTAAAACTGAAAGGCATACTACTCTTGTTGTCAAAGCACTGTATCCACTGAGAAAAATACTTTTTTGTCTTGATGAGCAAAGGCATGAAACAAGTTCAAAATAGTTCAGAATAATGTGGGAAGTGAACATAAGGTGTTTACATTAGGTTTGCATGCACTGCTTTGCTGCAAAATTGAATGACATCCTAGCTTTTTTTGTAAAAGCAATGTAGGCATTGTGAAAACAACTTTTTTGTCTTGATGATCAGAGTCATGAAACATGTTTGAAATAGTTCAGAATCATGTGGGAAGTTAACATAAGGTGCTTCCATTAGGTTTGCAGTCATTACTTTCGTGTAAATTTGAAAGGCATACTAGTTTTATTGTCAAAGCAGTGTATTCACTGAGAAAAGAATGTTTTTGTCTTGATTAGCAGAGGCATGAAACAGGTTTGAAATAGTTCAGAATCATGTGGGAAGTCAACTTAAGGTGTTTCCATTAGGATTGCATTCACTACTTCGGTGTAAATTTGAAAGGCATAGCAGTTTTATTGTCAAAGCACTGTACGCACTGAGAAAACAACTTTTTTGTCTTGATGAGCAAAGGCATGAAACAAGTTTCAAACAGTTCAGAATCATGTGGGAAGTTACCTTAAGGTATTTCCATTAGGTTTGCAGTCACTACTTTGGTGCAAAACTGAAAGGCATACTACTCTTGTTGTCAAAGCACTGTATCCACTGAGAAAAATACTTTTTTGTCTTGATGAGCAAAGGCGTGAAACAAGTTCGAAATAGTTCAGAATCATGTGGGAAGTCAACTTAAGGTGTTTCCATTAGGTTTGCATGCACTGCTTTGGTGTAAAATTGAAAGACATACGAGTTCTTTTGTAAAAGCCCTGCAGGCATTGAGAAAAGAACTTTTTTGTCTTGATGATCAGAGACATGAAACATGTTTGAAATAGTTCAGAATCATGTGGGAAGACAACTTAAGGTGTTTCCATTTGTTCTGCAGTTATTACTGTGGTGTAAATTTGAAAGGGATACTACTCTTGTTATCAAAGCACCGTATGCACTGAGAAAAGTACTTTTTTGTGTTGATGATCAGTGGCATGAAACGTTCTTGAAATACTTGAGAATCATGTGGGAAGTTAATTTAAGGTGTTTCCATTAGATTTGCAGTCAGTACTTTTGTGTAAAATTGAAATGTATACCAGTGTAAGGTCAAAACACTATGCACTGAGAAAACAACTTCTTTGTCTTGATGAGCCGAGGCTTGAAACAAGTTTCAAATAAGTGAGAATCATGTGGGAATGTAAACTTAAGGTGTCTCCATCAGGTTTGCAGTCAGTACTTTTGTGTAAAATTGAAATGTATACGACTTTAAGGTCAAAACACTGAATGTACTGAGAAAACAACTTTTTTGTGTTGATGAACAGAGGCAAGAAACAAGTGTCAAACAGTTCAGAATCATGTGGGTAGTTAACTTAAGGTGTTTCCATTAGGTTTACAGTCACTACTTTGGTGTAAATTTGAAAGGCATACTAGCTTTATTGCCTAAGCACTGTATGCACTGAGAAAAGAACTTCTTTGTCTTGATGAGCAGCGGCATGAAACAAGTTTCAAACAGTTCAGAATCATGTGGGAAGTTGACTTAAGGTGTTTCCATTAGGTTTACATTCACGACCTTGGTGTAAATTGGAAAAGCATACTAGTTTTATTATCAAAGCACAGTATGCACTGAGAAAACAACTTTTTTGTGTTGCTGAAAAGAGGCATGAACCAAGTATCAAATAACTCAGAATCATGTGGGAAGTTAACTTAAGGTGTTTCCATCAGGTTTGCAGTCAGTACTTTTGTGTAAAATTGAAATGTATACCAGTGTAAGGTCAAAACACTATGCAATGAGAAAACAACTTCTTTGTCTTCATGAGCCGAGGCATGAAACAAGTTTCAAAGAACCCAGAATCATGTGGGAAGTTACCTTAAGGTATTTCCATTAGGTTTGCTGTCACTACTTTGGTGTAAAACTGAAAGGCATACTACTCTTGTTGTCAAAGCACTGTATCCACTGAGAAAAATACTTTTTTGTCTTGATGAGCAAAGGCGTGAAACAAGTTCGAAATAGTTCAGAATCATGTGGGAAGTCAACTTAAGGTGTTTCCATTAGGTTTGCATGCACTGCTTTGGTGTAAAATTGAAAGACATACGAGTTCTTTTGTAAAAGCCCTGCAGGCATTGAGAAAAGAACTTTTTTGTCTTGATGATCAGAGACATGAAACATGTTTGAAATAGTTCAGAATCATGTGGGAAGACAACTTAAGGTGTTTCCATTTGTTCTGCAGTTATTACTTTGGTGTAAATTTGAAAGGGATACTACTCTTGTTATCAAAGCACCGTATGCACTGAGAAAAGTACTTTTTTGTGTTGATGATCAGTGGCATGAAACGTTCTTGAAATACTTGAGAATCATGTGGGAAGTTAATTTAAGGTGTTTCCATTAGATTTGCAGTCAGTACTTTTGTGTAAAATTGAAATGTATACCAGTGTAAGGTCAAAACACTATGCACTGAGAAAACAACTTCTTTGTCTTGATGAGCCGAGGCATGAAACAAGTTTCAAAGAACTCAGAATCATGTGGGAAGTTACCTTAAGGTATTTCCATTAGGTTTGCAGTCACTATTTTGGTGTAAAACTGAAAGGCATACTACACTTGTTGTCAAAGCACTGTATCCATTGAGAAAAATACTTTTTTGTCTTGATGAGCAAAGGCATGAAACAAGTTCAAAATAGTTCAGAATAATGTGGGAAGTGAACATAAGGTGTTTACATTAGGTTTGCATGCACTGCTTTGCTGCAAAATTGAATGACATCCTAGCTTTTCTTGTAAAAGCAATGTAGGCATTGTGAAAAGAACTTTTTTGTCTTGATGATCAGAGTCATGAAACATGTTTGAAATAGTTCAGAATCATGTGGGAAGTTAACATAAGGTGCTTCCATTTGGTTTGCAGTCATTACTTTCCTGTAAATTTGAAAGGCATACTCGTTTTATTGTCAAAGCAGTGTATGCACTGAGAAAAGAACGTTTTTGTCTTGATTAGCAGAGGCATGAAACAGGTTTGAAATAGTTCAGAATCATGTGGGAAGTCAACTTAAGGTGTTTCCATTAGGTTTACATTCACTACTTTGGTGAAAATTTCAAAGACATACCAGTTTTATTGTCAAAGCACTGCATGCACTGAGAAAACAACTTTTTTGTCTTGCTGAGCAGAGGCATGAAACAAATTTCAAACAGTTCAGAATCATGTGGGAACTTAACCTGAGGTGTTTCCAATAGGTTTGCAGTCACTACTTTGTTGTAAAATTGAAAGGCATACTCCTCTTGTTGTTAAAGTACTGTATGCACTGAGAAATGAACTTCTTTGTCTTGATGATTAGTGGCATGAAACAAGTTTGAAGTAGCTCAGAATCATGTGGGAAGTCAACATAAGGTGTTTCCATTTGGATTGCATTCACTACTTCGATGTAAATTTGAAAGGCATAGCAGTTTTATTGTCAAAGCACTGTATGCACTGAGAAAACAACTTTTTTGTCTTGATGAGCAAAGGCATGAAACAAGTTTCAAACAGTTCAGTATCATGTGGGAAGTTACCTTAAGGTATTTCCATTACGTTTGCAGTCACTACTTTGGTGTAAAACTGAAAGGCATACTACTCTTGTCGTCAAAGCACTGTATGCACTGAGAAAAGAACTTTTTTGTCTTGATGAGCAGAGGCATGAAACAAGTTCGAAATAGTTCAGAATCATGTGGGAAGTCAACTTAAGGTGTTTCCATTAGGTTTGTATTCACTACTTTAGTGTAAATTTGAAAGGCATACTAGTTTTATTTTCAAAGCACTGTATGCACTGAGAAAACAACTTTTTTGTCTTGATGAGCAGAGGAATGAAAGAAGTTTCAAACACCTCGGAATCATGTGGGAAGTTAACTTAAGATGTTTCCAATAGGTTTGAAGTCAATACTTGTGTGTAAAATTGAGATGTATACTACTTTAATGTCAAAGCATTTTATGCACTGAGAAGACAACTTTTTTCTTGATGAGCAGAGGCATGAAACAAGTTTCAAACAACTCAGAATCATGTGGGAAGTTAATTTAAGCTGTTTTCATCAGGTTTGCATTCAGTACTTTTGGGCAATATTGAAATGTATACTACTTTAAGGTCAAAACACTGTATGCACTGAGAAAACAACTTTTCTGTCCTGATGAGCAGAGGCAAGAAACAAGTTTCAAACAATTCAGAATCATGTGGGAAGTTAACTTAAGATGTTTCGATTAGGTTTGCAGTCACTACTTTGGTGTAAAATTGAAAGGCATACGACTCTTGTTATCTAAGCTCTGTATGCACTGAGAAAAGAATTTTTTTGTCTTGATGAGCAGAGGCATGAAACAAGTTTCAAACAGTTCAGAATCATGTGCGAAGTTAAATTAAGGTGTTTCCATTAGGTTTGCAGTCAGTACTTTTGCGCAAAATTGAAATGGAAACTACTTTAATGTCAATGCATTGTATGCACTGACAATGCAACTTTTTTGTCTTGATGAGCAGAGGAATGAAAGAAGTTCAAAATAGTTCAGAATAATGTGGGAAGTGAACATAAGGTGTTTACATTAGGTTTGCATGCACTGCTTTGCTGCAAAATTGAATGATATCCTAGCTTTTCTTGTAAAAGCAATGTAGGCATTGTGAAAAGAACTTTTTTGTCTTGATGATCAGAGTCATGAAACATGTTTGAAATAGTTCAGAATCATGTGGGAAGTTAACATAAGGTGCTTCCATTTGGTTTGCAGTCATTACTTTCCTGTAAATTTGAAAGGCATACTCGTTTTATTGTCAAAGCAGTGTATGCACTGAGAAAAGAACGTTTTTGTCTTGATTAGCAGAGGCATGAAACAGGTTTGAAATAGTTCAGAATCATGTGGGAAGTCAACTTAAGGTGTTTTCATTAGGTTTACATTCACTACTTTGGTGAAAATTTCAAAGACATACCAGTTTTATTGTCAAAGCACTGCATGCACTGAGAAAACAACTTTTTTGTCTTGCTGAGCAGAGGCATGAAACAAATTTCAAACAGTTCAGAATCATGTGGGAACTTAACCTGAGGTGTTTTCAATAGGTTTGCAGTCACTACTTTGTTGTAAAATTGAAAGGCATACTCCTCTTGTTGTTAAAGTACTGTATGCACTGAGAAATGAACTTCTTTGTCTTGATGATTAGTGGCATGAAACAAGTTTGAAGTAGCTCAGAATCATGTGGGAAGTCAACATAAGGTGTTTCCATTTGGATTGCATTCACTACTTCGATGTAAATTTGAAAGGCATAGCAGTTTTATTGTCAAAGCACTGTATGCACTGAGAAAACAACTTTTCTGTCCTGATGAGCAGAGGCAAGAAACAAGTTTCAAACAATTCAGAATCATGTGGGAAGTTAACTTAAGATGTTTCGATTAGGTTTGCAGTCACTACTTTGGTGTAAAATTGAAAGGCATACGACTCTTGTTATCAAAGCTCTGTATGCACTGAGAAAAGAATTTTTTTGTCTTGATGATCAGAGGCATGAAACACGTTTCAAACAGAACAGAATCATCTGGGGAGTTAACTTAAGGTGTTTCCATAAGGTTTACAGTTACTACTTTTGTGTGAATTTGAAAGGCATACTAGTTTTATAGTCTAAGCACTGTATGCACTGAGAAAAAAACTGGTTTGTCTTGATGATCAGAGGCATGAAATATGCTTGAAATAGTGAATCATGTGGGAAGACAGCTTAAGGTATTTCCATTAGGTTTGTATTCACTACTTTAGTGTAAATTTGAAAGGATACTAGTTTTATTTTCAAAGCACTGTATGCACTGAGAAAACAACTTTTTTGTCTTGATGAGCAGAGGCATGAAACAAGTTTCAAACAGTTCAGAATCATGTGGGAAGTTACCTTAAGGTATTTCCATTAGGTTTGCAGTCACTACTTTGGTGTAAAACTGAAAGGCATACTACTCTTGTTGTCAAAGCACTGTATGCACTGAGAAAAGAACTTTTTTGTCTTGATGAGCAGAGGCATGAAACAAGTTTGAAATAGTTCATAATCATGTGGGAAGTCAACTTAATGTGTTTCCATTAGGTTTGAATTCACTACTTTGATGGAAAATTGAAAGGCATACTACTCTTGTTGTCAAAACACTGTATGCAGTGAGAAAATAACTTTTTTGTCTAGCTGAGCAGAGACATGAACCAAGTTTCAAAGCACTCAGAATCATGTGCGAAGTTAAATTAAGGTGTTTCCATTAGGTTTGCAGTCAGTAATTTTGCGCAAAATTGAAATGGAAACTACTTTAATGTCAATGCATTGTATGCACTGACAATGCAACTTTTTTGTCTTGATGAGCAGAGGAATGAAAGAAGTTCAAAATAGTTCAGAATAATGTGGGAAGTGAACATAAGGTGTTTACATTAGGTTTGCATGCACTGCTTTGCTGCAAAATTGAATGATATCCTAGCTTTTCTTGTAAAAGCAATGTAGGCATTGTGAAAAGAACTTTTTTGTCTTGATGATCAGAGTCATGAAACATGTTTGAAATAGTTCAGAATCATGTGGGAAGTTAACATAAGGTGCTTCCATTTGGTTTGCAGTCATTACTTTCCTATAAATTTGAAAGGCATACTCGTTTTATTGTCAAAGCAGTGTATGCACTGAGAAAAGAACGTTTTTGTCTTGATTAGCAGAGGCATGAAACAGGTTTGAAATAGTTCAGAATCATGTGGGAAGTCAACTTAAGGTGTTTTCATTAGGTTTACATTCACTACTTTGGTGAAAATTTCAAAGACATACCAGTTTTATTGTCAAAGCACTGCATGCACTGAGAAAACAACTTTTTTGTCTTGCTGAGCAGAGGCATGAAACAAATTTCAAACAGTTCAGAATCATGTGGGAACTTAACCTGAGGTGTTTTCAATAGGTTTGCAGTCACTACTTTGTTGTAAAATTGAAAGGCATACTCCTCTTGTTGTTAAAGTACTGTATGCACTGAGAAATGAACTTCTTTGTCTTGATGATTAGTGGCATGAAACAAGTTTGAAGTAGCTCAGAATCATGTGGGAAGTCAACATAAGGTGTTTCCATTTGGATTGCATTCACTACTTCGATGTAAATTTGAAAGGCATAGCAGTTTTATTGTCAAAGCACTGTATGCACTGAGAAAACAACTTTTCTGTCCTGATGAGCAGAGGCAAGAAACAAGTTTCAAACAATTCAGAATCATGTGGGAAGTTAACTTAAGATGTTTCGATTAGGTTTGCAGTCACTACTTTGGTGTAAAATTGAAAGGCATACGACTCTTGTTATCAAAGCTCTGTATGCACTGAGAAAAGAATTTTTTTGTCTTGATGATCAGAGGCATGAAACACGTTTCAAACAGAACAGAATCATCTGGGGAGTTAACTTAAGGTGTTTCCATAAGGTTTACAGTTACTACTTTTGTGTGAATTTGAAAGGCATACTAGTTTTATAGTCTAAGCACTGTATGCACTGAGAAAAAAACTGGTTTGTCTTGATGATCAGAAGCATGAAATATGCTTGAAATAGTGAATCATGTGGGAAGACAGCTTAAGGTATTTCCATTAGGTTTGTATTCACTACTTTAGTGTAAATTTGAAAGGATACTAGTTTTATTTTCAAAGCACTGTATGCACTGAGAAAACAACTTTTTTGTCTTGATGAGCAGAGGCATGAAACAAGTTTCAAACAGTTCAGAATCATGTGGGAAGTTACCTTAAGGTATTTCCATTAGGTTTGCAGTCACTACTTTGGTGTAAAACTGAAAGGCATACTACTCTTGTTGTCAAAGCACTGTATGCACTGAGAAAAGAACTTTTTTGTCTTGATGAGCAGAGGCATGAAACAAGTTTGAAATAGTTCATAATCATGTGGGAAGTCAACTTAATGTGTTTCCATTAGGTTTGAATTCACTACTTTGATGGAAAATTGAAAGGCATACTACTCTTGTTGTCAAAACACTGTATGCAGTGAGAAAATAACTTTTTTGTCTAGCTGAGCAGAGGCATGAGCCAAGTTTCAAATAATGAGAATCATGTGTGAAGTTAACTTACGGTGTCTCCATCAGGTTTGCAGTCAGTACTTTTGTGTAAAATTGAAATGTATAGGACTTTAACACAAAACACTGAATGTACTGAGAAAACAACTTTTTTGTGTTGATGAGCAGAGGCATGAAACAAGTTTGAAACAGTTCAGAATCATGTGGGTAGTTAACTTAAGGTGTTTCCATTAGGTTTGCAGTCACTACTTTGGTGTAAATTTGAAAGGCATACTACTCTTGTTGTTAAAGCACTGTATGCACTGAGAAAAGAAGTTTTTTGTCTTGATGATTAGTGGCATGAAACCAGTTTGAAATAGTTCAGAATCATGTGGGAAGTCAACATAAGGCATTTCCATTAGGTTTGCATTCACTACTTTGGTGAAAATTCGAAAGACATACTAGTTTTATTCTCAAAGCACTGTATGCACTGAGAAAACAACTTTTTTGTCTTGATGAGCAGAGACATGAACCAAGTTTCAAAGCACTCAGAATCATGTGCGAAGTTAAATTAAGGTGTTTCCATTAGGTTTGCAGTCAGTACTTTTGCGCAAAATTGAAATGGAAACTGCTTTAATGTCAATGCATTGTATGCACTGACAATGCAACTTTTTTGTCTTGATGAGCAGAGGAATGAAAGAAGTTCAAAATAGTTCAGAATAATGTGGGAAGTGAACATAAGGTGTTTACATTAGGTTTGCATGCACTGCTTTGCTGCAAAATTGAATGACATCCTAGCTTTTCTTGTAAAAGCAATGTAGGCATTGTTAAAAGAACTTTTTTGTCTTGATGATCAGAGTCATGAAACATGTTTGAAATAGTTCAGAATCATGTGGGAAGTTACCTTAAGGTATTTCCATTAGGTTTGCAGTCACTACTTTGGTGTAAAACTGAAAGGCATACGACTCTTGTTGTTAAAGCACTGTATCCACTGAGAAAAATACTTTTTTGTCTTGATGAACAAAGGCATGAAACAAGTTTGAAATAGTTCAGAATCATGTGGGAAGTCAACATAAGGTGTTTCCATTAGGATTGCATTCACTACTTCGGTGAAAATTTGAAAGGCATAGCAGTTTTATTGTCAAAGCACTGTATGCACTGAGAAAACAACTTTTTTGTCTGGATGAGCAAAGGCATGAAACAAGTTTCAAACAGTCCGAATCATGTGGGAAGTTACCTTAAGGTATTTCCATTAGGTTTGCAGTCACTATTTGGTGTAAAACTGAAAGGCATACGACTCTTGTTGTCAAAGCACTGTATCCACTGAGAAAAATGCTTTTTTGTCTTGATGAGCAGAGGCATGAAACAAATTTCAAACAGTTCAGAATCATGTGGGAACTTAACCTGAGGTGTTTCCAATAGGTTTGCAGTCACTACTTTGTTGTAAAATTGAAAGGCATACGCCTCTTGTTGTTAAAGTACTGTATGCACTGAGAAATGAACTTTTTTGTCTTGATGATTAGTGGCATGAAACAAGTTTGAAGTAGCTCAGAATCATGTGGGAAGTCAACATAAGGTGTTTCCATTTGGATTGCATTCACTACTTCGATGTAAATTTGAAAGGCATAGCAGTTTTATTGTCAAAGCACTGTATGCACTGAGAAAGTAACTTTTTTGTCTTGATGAGCAGAGGCATGAAACAACTTCGAAATAGTTCTGAATCATGTTGGAAGTCAACTTAATGTGTTTCCATTAGGTTTGCATTCACTACTTTGGTGTAAAATTGAATGGCATACTACTCTTGTTGTCAAAATACTGTATGCACTGAGAAAATAACTTTTTTGTCTTGCTGAGCAGAGGCATGAACCAAGTTTCAAATAAGTGAGAATCATGTGGGAATGTAAACTTAAGGTGTCTCCATCAGGTTTGCAGTCAGTACTTTTGTGTAAAATTGAAATGTATACGACTTTAAGGTCAAAACACTGAATGTACTGAGAAAACAACTTTTTTGTGTTGATGAACAGAGGCAAGAAACAAGTGTCAAACAGTTCAGAATCATGTGGGTAGTTAACTTAAGGTGTTTCCATTAGGTTTACAGTCACTACTTTGGTGTAAATTTGAAAGGCATACTAGCTTTATTGATAAAGCACTGTATGCACTGAGAAAAGAACTTCTTTGTCTTGATGAGCAGCGGCATGAAACAAGTTTCAAACAGTTCAGAATCATGTGGGAAGTTGACTTAAGGTGTTTCCATTAGGTTTACATTCACGACCTTGGTGTAAATTGGAAAAGCATACTAGTTTTATTATCAAAGCACAGTATGCACTGTTACGTACCCCGTAACTGGGTTGCCAAACCAGCTGAAATGGATCACTCAGTTGGAGTCTGGAGTACTAGAACTAAGAAAGTTTTATTAAAGAAACGAGCAACACAGTAATCGAAAGGATAATAAATGCAACAGTTCAGCGATGATAAACGCACATGTGCACAGAATTAAGATAACAGCATCAATCAAGCTCTATCGTTGTCTAGGGGTAAATGACCAAATTTCAAAATGACTCAAAGTTCAGTCCAGTTCAGTTCGCAGTAATCGTTGCCATGGCGATGGACAACGTGGGGGAAGAGAGAGATAGAATAGGAACAACTGATCATTCAGAACACTGCTTCACTCACAGACCAGCGAGATGGCTCACAAACAGCTTTTTGGGCGGGTCCTTGGTGATGTCACCTGAGGTCACCGACTGTGACCCCTCCTCCAGATGCGGTCGATCCTCTGCAGTGAACCCGGCACCCAAGCAAGGGCGGACACACACCGGGTTCCCGCTGATCGTACCTTTCCACCCTTGTCATTGTCTGGTACTCCTCACCCACTCGTGAGAGGCGCACCGCTTCCAGGGTCTCGTTACCTCGGGTGGCGTGTGTGTCTGTCTTAGCGAACCTGTCCCTTTTTATCCCCCTGCTGGGGTATCGCCTGTCCATCACTTCAAACAGCTCAGGGTTCAAAGGGGGAGCCGCTCCAGACAGCTCTCTCTCTCCCACGTCCCTTCATTACACATCTCCAGACGCTGCTCCATTGTTCCTTATCTCTCCTTCCCCTGAGGGCAGGTGGCAGACCAACTGCTGATGTCACTGATGCTAACCCAGGCCAGCAAACATCTTAATTTTATGTGTATTCTCGTAACAGCACTGAGAAAACAACTTTTTTGTGTTGCTGAGCAGAGGCATGAACCAAGTATCAAAGAACTCAGAATCATGTGGGAAGTTAACTTAAGGTGTTTCCATCAGGTTTGCAGTCAGTACTTTTGTGTAAAATTGAAATGTATACCAGTGTAAGGTCAAAACACTATGCAATGAGAAAACAACTTCTTTGTCTTCATGAGCCGAGGCATGAAACAAGTTTCAAAGAACCCAGAATCATGTGGGAAGTTACCTTAAGGTATTTCCATTAGGTTTGCAGTCACTACTTTGGTGTAAAATTGAAAGGTATACTACTCTTGTTGTTAAAGCACTGTATGCACTGAGAAAAGAACTTTTATGTCTTGATGATTAGTGGCATGAAACAAGTCTGAAATAGTTCAGAATCATGTTGGAAGTCAACATAAGGTGTTTCCATTAGGATTGCATTCACTACTTCGGTGTAAATTTGAAAGGCATAGCAGTTTTATAGTCAAATCACTGCATGCACTGAGAAAACAACTTTTTTGTCTTGATGAGCAAAGGCATGAAACAAGTTTCAAACAGTTCAGAATCATGTGGGAAGTCAACTTAATGTGTTTCCATTAGGTTTGCATTCACTACTTTGGTGTAAAATTGAATGGCATACTACTCTTGTTGTCAAAATACTGTATGCACTGAGAAAATAACTTTTTTGTCTTGCTGAGCAGAGGCATGAACCAAGTTTCAAATAAGTGAGAATCATGTGGGAATGTAAACTTAAGGTGTCTCCATCAGGTTTGCAGTCAGTACTTTTGTGTAACATTGAAATGTATACGACTGCAGGCATTGTGAAAAGAACTTTTTTGTCTTGATGATCAGAGTCATGAAACATGTTTGAAATAGTTCAGAATCATGTGGGAAGTTAACATATGGTGCTTCCGTTTGGTTTGCAGTCATTACTTTCCTGTAAATTTGAAAGGCATACTCGTTTTATTGTCAAAACAGTGTATGCACTGATAAAAGAACGTTTTGGTCTTGATTAGCAGAGGCATGAAACAGGTTTGAAATAGTTCAGAATCATGTGGGAAGTCAACTTAAGGTGTTTCCATTAGGTTTACATTCACTACTTTGGTGAAAATTTCAAAGACATACCAGTTTTATTGTCAAAGCACTGCATGCACTGAGAAAACAACTTTTTTGTCTTGCTGAGCAGAGGCATGAACCAACTTTCAAACAGTTCAGAATCATGTGGGAAGTTAACCTAAGGTGTTTCCATTAGGATTGCATCCACTACTTCGGTGTAAAACTGAAAGGCATACCACTCTTGTTGTTGAAGCACTGTATCCACTGAGAAAAATACTTTTTGTCTTGATGAGCAAAGGCATGAAACAAGTTTGAAATAGTTCAGAATCATGTGGGAAGTTACCTTAAGGTATTTCCATTAGGTTTGCAGTCACTACTTTGGTGTAAAACTGAAAGGCATACGACTCTTGTTGTTAAAGCACTGTATCCACTGAGAAAAAAACTTTTTTGTCTTGATGAACAAAGGCATGAAACAAGTTTGAAATAGTTCAGAATCATGTGGGAAGTCAACATAAGGTGTTTCCATTAGGATTGCATTCACTACTTCGGTGAAAATTTGAAAGGCATAGCAGTTTTATTGTCAAAGCACTGTATGCACTGAGAAAACAACTTTTTTGTCTGGATGAGCAAAGGCATGAAACAAGTTTCAAACAGTCCGAATCATGTGGGAAGTTACCTTAAGGTATTTCCACTAGGTTTGCAGTCACTATTTGGTGTAAAACTGAAAGGCATACGACTCTTGTTGTCAAAGCACTGTATCCACTGAGAAAAATGCTTTTTTGTCTTGATGAGCAGAGGCATGAAACAAATTTCAAACAGTTCAGAATCATGTGGGAACTTAACCTGAGGTGTTTCCAATAGGTTTGCAGTCACTACTTTGTTGTAAAATTGAAAGGCATACTCCTCTTGTTGTTAAAGTACTGTATGCACTGAGAAATGAACTTTTTTGTCTTGATGATTAGTGGCATGAAACAAGTTTGAAGTAGCTCAGAATCATGTGGGAAGTCAACATAAGGTGTTTCCATGTGGATTGCATTCACTACTTCGATGTAAATTTGAAAGGCATAGCAGTTTTATTGTCAAAGCACTGTATGCACTGAGAAAGTAACTTTTTTGTCTTGATGAGCAGAGGCATGAAACAACTTCGAAATAGTTCTGAATCATGTGGGAAGTCAACTTAAGGTGTTTCCATTAGGTTTGTATTCACTACTTTAGTGTAAATTTGAAAGGCATACTAGTTTTATTTTCAAAGCACTGTATGCACTGAGAAAACAACTTTTTTGTCTTGATGAGCAGAGGAATGAAAGAAGTTTCAAACACCTCGGAATCATGTGGGAAGTTAACTTAAGATGTTTCCAATAGGTTTGAAGTCAATACTTGTGTGTAAAATTGAGATGTATACTACTTTAATGTCAAAGCATTTTATGCACTGAGAAGACAACTTTTTTCTTGATGAGCAGAGGCATGAAACAAGTTTCAAACAACTCAGAATCATGTGGGAAGTTAATTTAAGCTGTTTTCATCAGGTTTGCATTCAGTACTTTTGGGCAATATTGAAATGTATACTACTTTAAGGTCAAAACACTGTATGCACTGAGAAAACAACTTTTCTGTCCTGATGAGCAGAGGCAAGAAACAAGTTTCAAACAATTCAGAATCATGTGGGAAGTTAACTTAAGATGTTTCGATTAGGTTTGCAGTCACTACTTTGGTGTAAAATTGAAAGGCATACGACTCTTGTTATCAAAGCTCTGTATGCACTGAGAAAAGAATTTTTTTGTCTTGATGATCAGAGGCATGAAACACGTTTCAAACTGAACAGAATCATCTGGGGAGTTAACTTAAGGTGTTTCCATAAGGTTTACAGTTACTACTTTTGTGTGAATTTGAAAGGCATACTAGTTTTATAGTCTAAGCACTGTATGCACTGAGAAAAAAACTGGTTTGTCTTGATGATCAGAGGCATGAAATATGCTTGAAATAGTGAATCATGTGGGAAGACAGCTTAAGGTATTTCCATTAGGTTTGTATTCACTACTTTAGTGTAAATTTGAAAGGATACTAGTTTTATTTTCAAAGCACTGTATGCACTGAGAAAACAACTTTTTTGTCTTGATGAGCAGAGGCATGAAACAAGTTTCAAACAGTTCAGAATCATGTGGGAAGTTACCTTAAGGTATTTCCATTAGGTTTGCAGTCACTACTTTGGTGTAAAACTGAAAGGCATACTACTCTTGTTGTCAAAGCACTGTATGCACTGAGAAAAGAACTTTTTTGTCTTGATGAGCAGAGGCATGAAACAAGTTTGAAATAGTTCATAATCATGTGGGAAGTCAACTTAATGTGTTTCCATTAGGTTTGAATTCACTACTTAGGTGGAAAATTGAAAGGCATACTACTCTTGTTGTCAAAACACTGTATGCAGTGAGAAAATAACTTTTTTGTCTTGCTGAGCAGAGGCATGAGCCAAGTTTCAAATAATGAGAATCATGTGTGAAGTTAACTTACGGTGTCTCCATCAGGTTTGCAGTCAGTACTTTTGTGTAAAATTGAAATGTATAGGACTTTAACACAAAACACTAAATGTACTGAGAAAACAACTTTTTTGTGTTGATGAGCAGAGGCATGAAACAAGTTTGAAACAGTTCAGAATCATGTGGGTAGTTAACTTAAGGTGTTTCCATTAGGTTTGCAGTCACTACTTTGGTGTAAATTTGAAAGGCATACTACTCTTGTTGTTAAAGCACTGTATGCACTGAGAAAAGAAGTTTTTTGTCTTGATGATTAGTGGCATGAAACCAGTTTGAAATAGTTCAGAATCATGTGGGAAGTCAACATAAGGTATTTCCATTAGGTTTGCATTCACTACTTTGGTGAAAATTTGAAAGACATACTAGTTGTATTCTCAAAGCACTGTATGCACTGAGAAAACAACTTTTTTGTCTTGATGAGCAGAGACATGAACCAAGTTTCAAAGCACTCAGAATCATGTGCGAAGTTAAATTAAGGTGTTTCCATTAGGTTTGCAGTCAGTACTTTTGCGCAAAATTGAAATGGAAACTACTTTAATGTCAATGCATTGTATGCACTGACAATGCAACTTTTTTGTCTTGATGAGCAGAGGAATGAAAGAAGTTCAAAATAGTTCAGAATAATGTGGGAAGTGAACATAAGGTGTTTACATTAGGTTTGCATGCACTGCTTTGCTGCAAAATTGAATGACATCCTAGCTTTTCTTGTAAAAGCAATGTAGGCATTGTGAAAAGAACTTTTTTGTCTTGATGATCAGAGTCATGAAACATGTTTGAAATAGTTCAGAATCATGTGGGAAGTTAACATAAGGTGCTTCCATTTGGTTTGCAGTCATTACTTTCCTGTAAATTTGAAAGGCATACTCGTTTTATTGTCAAAGCAGTGTATGCACTGAGAAAAGAACGTTTTTGTCTTGATTAGCAGAGGCATGAAACAGGTTTGAAATAGTTCAGAATCATGTGGGAAGTCAACTTAAGGTGTTTTCATTAGGTTTACATTCACTACTTTGGTGAAAATTTCAAAGACATACCAGTTTTATTGTCAAAGCACTGCATGCACTGAGAAAACAACTTTTTTGTCTTGCTGAGCAGAGGCATGAAACAAATTTCAAACAGTTCAGAATCATGTGGGAACTTAACCTGAGGTGTTTTCAATAGGTTTGCAGTCACTACTTTGTTGTAAAATTGAAAGGCATACTCCTCTTGTTGTTAAAGTACTGTATGCACTGAGAAATGAACTTCTTTGTCTTGATGATTAGTGGCATGAAACAAGTTTGAAGTAGCTCAGAATCATGTGGGAAGTCAACATAAGGTGTTTCCATTTGGATTGCATTCACTACTTCGATGTAAATTTGAAAGGCATAGCAGTTTTATTGTCAAAGCACTGTATGCACTGAGAAAACAACTTTTCTGTCCTGATGAGCAGAGGCAAGAAACAAGTTTCAAACAATTCAGAATCATGTGGGAAGTTAACTTAAGATGTTTCGATTAGGTTTGCAGTCACTACTTTGGTGTAAAATTGAAAGGCATACGACTCTTGTTATCAAAGCTCTGTATGCACTGAGAAAAGAATTTTTTTGTCTTGATGATCAGAGGCATGAAACACGTTTCAAACTGAACAGAATCATCTGGGGAGTTAACTTAAGGTGTTTCCATAAGGTTTACAGTTACTACTTTTGTGTGAATTTGAAAGGCATACTAGTTTTATAGTCTAAGCACTGTATGCACTGAGAAAAAAACTGGTTTGTCTTGATGATCAGAGGCATGAAATATGCTTGAAATAGTGAATCATGTTGGAAGACAGCTTAAGGTATTTCCATTAGGTTTGTATTCACTACTTTAGTGTAAATTTGAAAGGATACTAGTTTTATTTTCAAAGCACTGTATGCACTGAGAAAACAACTTTTTTGTCTTGATGAGCAGAGGCATGAAACAAGTTTCAAACAGTTCAGAATCATGTGGGAAGTTACCTTAAGGTATTTCCATTAGGTTTGCAGTCACTACTTTGGTGTAAAACTGAAAGGCATACTACTCTTGTTGTCAAAGCACTGTATGCACTGAGAAAAGAACTTTTTTGTCTTGATGAGCAGAGGCATGAAACAAGTTTGAAATAGTTCATAATCATGTGGGAAGTCAACTTAATGTGTTTCCATTAGGTTTGAATTCACTACTTAGGTGGAAAATTGAAAGGCATACTACTCTTGTTGTCAAAACACTGTATGCAGTGAGAAAATAACTTTTTTGTCTTGCTGAGCAGAGGCATGAGCCAAGTTTCAAATAATGAGAATCATGTGTGAAGTTAACTTACGGTGTCTCCATCAGGTTTGCAGTCAGTACTTTTGTGTAAAATTGAAATGTATAGGACTTTAACACAAAACACTAAATGTACTGAGAAAACAACTTTTTTGTGTTGATGAGCAGAGGCATGAAACAAGTTTCAAACAGTTCAGAATCATGTGGGAAGTTACCTTAAGGTATTTCCATTAGGTTTGCAGTCACTACTTTGGTGTAAAACTGAAAGGCATACTACTCTTGTTGTCAAAGCACTGTATGCACTGAGAAAAGAACTTTTTTGTCTTGATGAGCAGAGGCATGAAACAAGTTTGAAATAGTTCATAATCATGTGGGAAGTCAACTTAATGTGTTTCCATTAGGTTTGAATTCACTACTTAGGTGGAAAATTGAAAGGCATACTACTCTTGTTGTCAAAACACTGTATGCAGTGAGAAAATAACTTTTTTGTCTTGCTGAGCAGAGGCATGAGCCAAGTTTCAAATAATGAGAATCATGTGTGAAGTTAACTTACGGTGTCTCCATCAGGTTTGCAGTCAGTACTTTTGTGTAAAATTGAAATGTATAGGACTTTAACACAAAACACTAAATGTACTGAGAAAACAACTTTTTTGTGTTGATGAGCAGAGGCATGAAACAAGTTTGAAACAGTTCAGAATCATGTGGGTAGTTAACTTAAGGTGTTTCCATTAGGTTTGCAGTCACTACTTTGGTGTAAATTTGAAAGGCATACTACTCTTGTTGTTAAAGCACTGTATGCACTGAGAAAAGAAGTTTTTTGTCTTGATGATTAGTGGCATGAAACCAGTTTGAAATAGTTCAGAATCATGTGGGAAGTCAACATAAGGTATTTCCATTAGGTTTGCATTCACTACTTTGGTGAAAATTTGAAAGACATACTAGTTGTATTCTCAAAGCACTGTATGCACTGAGAAAACAACTTTTTTGTCTTGATGAGCAGAGACATGAACCAAGTTTCAAAGCACTCAGAATCATGTGCGAAGTTAAATTAAGGTGTTTCCATTAGGTTTGCAGTCAGTACTTTTGCGCAAAATTGAAATGGAAACTACTTTAATGTCAATGCATTGTATGCACTGACAATGCAACTTTTTTGTCTTGATGAGCAGAGGAATGAAAGAAGTTCAAAATAGTTCAGAATAATGTGGGAAGTGAACATAAGGTGTTTACATTAGGTTTGCATGCACTGCTTTGCTGCAAAATTGAATGACATCCTAGCTTTTCTTGTAAAAGCAATGTAGGCATTGTGAAAAGAACTTTTTTGTCTTGATGATCAGAGTCATGAAACATGTTTGAAATAGTTCAGAATCATGTGGGAAGTTAACATAAGGTGCTTCCATTTGGTTTGCAGTCATTACTTTCCTGTAAATTTGAAAGGCATACTCGTTTTATTGTCAAAGCAGTGTATGCACTGAGAAAAGAACGTTTTTGTCTTGATTAGCAGAGGCATGAAACAGGTTTGAAATAGTTCAGAATCATGTGGGAAGTCAACTTAAGGTGTTTTCATTAGGTTTACATTCACTACTTTGGTGAAAATTTCAAAGACATACCAGTTTTATTGTCAAAGCACTGCATGCACTGAGAAAACAACTTTTTTGTCTTGCTGAGCAGAGGCATGAAACAAATTTCAAACAGTTCAGAATCATGTGGGAACTTAACCTGAGGTGTTTTCAATAGGTTTGCAGTCACTACTTTGTTGTAAAATTGAAAGGCATACTCCTCTTGTTGTTAAAGTACTGTATGCACTGAGAAATGAACTTCTTTGTCTTGATGATTAGTGGCATGAAACAAGTTTGAAGTAGCTCAGAATCATGTGGGAAGTCAACATAAGGTGTTTCCATTTGGATTGCATTCACTACTTCGATGTAAATTTGAAAGGCATAGCAGTTTTATTGTCAAAGCACTGTATGCACTGAGAAAACAACTTTTCTGTCTTGATGAGCAGAGGCATGAAACAAGTTTCAAACAGTTCAGAATCATGTGGGAAGTTACCTTAAGGTATTTCCATTAGGTTTGCAGTCACTACTTTGGTGTAAAACTGAAAGGCATACTACTCTTGTTGTCAAAGCACTGTATGCACTGAGAAAAGAACTTTTTTGTCTTGATGAGCAGAGGCATGAAACAAGTTTGAAATAGTTCATAATCATGTGGGAAGTCAACTTAATGTGTTTCCATTAGGTTTGAATTCACTACTTAGGTGGAAAATTGAAAGGCATACTACTCTTGTTGTCAAAACACTGTATGCAGTGAGAAAATAACTTTTTTGTCTTGCTGAGCAGAGGCATGAGCCAAGTTTCAAATAATGAGAATCATGTGTGAAGTTAACTTACGGTGTCTCCATCAGGTTTGCAGTCAGTGCTTTTGTGTAAAATTGAAATGTATAGGACTTTAACACAAAACACTGAATGTACTGAGAAAACAACTTTTTTGTGTTGATGAGCAGAGGCATGAAACAAGTTTGAAACAGTTCAGAATCATGTGGGTAGTTAACTTAAGGTGTTTCCATTAGGTTTGCAGTCACTACTTTGGTGTAAATTTGAAAGGCATACTACTCTTGTTGTTAAAGCACTGTATGCACTGAGAAAAGAAGTTTTTTGTCTTGATGATTAGTGGCATGAAACCAGTTTGAAATAGTTCAGAATCATGTGGGAAGTCAACATAAGGTATTTCCATTAGGTTTGCATTCACTACTTTGGTGAAAATTTGAAAGACATACTAGTTGTATTCTCAAAGCACTGTATGCACTGAGAAAACAACTTTTTTGTCTTGATGAGCAGAGACATGAACCAAGTTTCAAAGCACTCAGAATCATGTGCGAAGTTAAATTAAGGTGTTTCCATTAGGTTTGCAGTCAGTACTTTTGCGCAAAATTGAAATGGAAACTACTTTAATGTCAATGCATTGTATGCACTGACAATGCAACTTTTTTGTCTTGATGAGCAGAGGAATGAAAGAAGTTCAAAATAGTTCAGAATAATGTGGGAAGTGAACATAAGGTGTTTACATTAGGTTTGCATGCACTGCTTTGCTGCAAAATTGAATGACATCCTAGCTTTTCTTGTAAAAGCAATGTAGGCATTGTGAAAAGAACTTTTTTGTCTTGATGATCAGAGTCATGAAACATGTTTGAAATAGTTCAGAATCATGTGGGAAGTTAACATAAGGTGCTTCCATTTGGTTTGCAGTCATTACTTTCCTGTAAATTTGAAAGGCATACTCGTTTTATTGTCAAAGCAGTGTATGCACTGAGAAAAGAACGTTTTTGTCTTGATTAGCAGAGGCATGAAACAGGTTTGAAATAGTTCAGAATCATGTGGGAAGTCAACTTAAGGTGTTTTCATTAGGTTTACATTCACTACTTTGGTGAAAATTTCAAAGACATACCAGTTTTATTGTCAAAGCACTGCATGCACTGAGAAAACAACTTTTTTGTCTTGCTGAGCAGAGGCATGAAACAAATTTCAAACAGTTCAGAATCATGTGGGAACTTAACCTGAGGTGTTTTCAATAGGTTTGCAGTCACTACTTTGTTGTAAAATTGAAAGGCATACTCCTCTTGTTGTTAAAGTACTGTATGCACTGAGAAATGAACTTCTTTGTCTTGATGATTAGTGGCATGAAACAAGTTTGAAGTAGCTCAGAATCATGTGGGAAGTCAACATAAGGTGTTTCCATTTGGATTGCATTCACTACTTCGATGTAAATTTGAAAGGCATAGCAGTTTTATTGTCAAAGCACTGTATGCACTGAGAAAACAACTTTTCTGTCCTGATGAGCAGAGGCAAGAAACAAGTTTCAAACAATTCAGAATCATGTGGGAAGTTAACTTAAGATGTTTCGATTAGGTTTGCAGTCACTACTTTGGTGTAAAATTGAAAGGCATACGACTCTTGTTATCAAAGCTCTGTATGCACTGAGAAAAGAATTTTTTTGTCTTGATGATCAGAGGCATGAAACACGTTTCAAACAGAACAGAATCATCTGGGGAGTTAACTTAAGGTGTTTCCATAAGGTTTACAGTTACTACTTTTGTGTGAATTTGAAAGGCATACTAGTTTTATAGTCTAAGCACTGTATGCACTGAGAAAAAAACTGGTTTGTCTTGATGATCAGAGGCATGAAATATGCTTGAAATAGTGAATCATGTGGGAAGACAGCTTAAGGTATTTCCATTAGGTTTGTATTCACTACTTTAGTGTAAATTTGAAAGGATACTAGTTTTATTTTCAAAGCACTGTATGCACTGAGAAAACAACTTTTTTGTCTTGATGAGCAGAGGCATGAAACAAGTTTCAAACAGTTCAGAATCATGTGGGAAGTTACCTTAAGGTATTTCCATTAGGTTTGCAGTCACTACTTTGGTGTAAAACTGAAAGGCATACTACTCTTGTTGTCAAAGCACTGTATGCACTGAGAAAAGAACTTTTTTGTCTTGATGAGCAGAGGCATGAAACAAGTTTGAAATAGTTCATAATCATGTGGGAAGTCAACTTAATGTGTTTCCATTAGGTTTGAATTCACTACTTTGATGGAAAATTGAAAGGCATACTACTCTTGTTGTCAAAACACTGTATGCAGTGAGAAAATAACTTTTTTGTCTAGCTGAGCAGAGGCATGAGCCAAGTTTCAAATAATGAGAATCATGTGTGAATATAACTTACGGTGTCTCCATCAGGTTTGCAGTCAGTACTTTTGTGTAAAATTGAAATGTATAGGACTTTAACACAAAACACTGAATGTACTGAGAAAACAACTTTTTTGTGTTGATGAGCAGAGGCATGAAACAAGTTTGAAACAGTTCAGAATCATGTGGGTAGTTAACTTAAGGTGTTTCCATTAGGTTTGCAGTCACTACTTTGGTGTAAATTTGAAAGGCATACTACTCTTGTTGTTAAAGCACTGTATGCACTGAGAAAAGAAGTTTTTTGTCTTGATGATTAGTGGCATGAAACCAGTTTGAAATAGTTCAGAATCATGTGGGAAGTCAACATAAGGCATTTCCATTAGGTTTGCATTCACTACTTTGGTGAAAATTTGAAAGACATACTAGTTTTATTCTCAAAGCACTGTATGCACTGAGAAAACAACTTTTTTGTCTTGATGAGCAGAGACATGAACCAAGTTTCAAAGCACTCAGAATCATGTGCGAAGTTAAATTAAGGTGTTTCCATTAGGTTTGCAGTCAGTACTTTTGCGCAAAATTGAAATGGAAACTGCTTTAATGTCAATGCATTGTATGCACTGACAATGCAACTTTTTTGTCTTGATGAGCAGAGGAATGAAAGAAGTTCAAAATAGTTCAGAATAATGTGGGAAGTGAACATAAGGTGTTTACATTAGGTTTGCATGCACTGCTTTGCTGCAAAATTGAATGACATCCTAGCTTTTCTTGTAAAAGCAATGTAGGCATTGTTAAAAGAACTTTTTTGTCTTGATGATCAGAGTCATGAAACATGTTTGAAATAGTTCAGAATCATGTGGGAAGTTACCTTAAGGTATTTCCATTAGGTTTGCAGTCACTACTTTGGTGTAAAACTGAAAGGCATACGACTCTTGTTGTTAAAGCACTGTATGCACTGAGAAAAATACTTTTTTGTCTTGATGAACAAAGGCATGAAACAAGTTTGAAGTAGCTCAGAATCATGTGGGAAGTCAACATAAGGTGTTTCCATTTGGATTGCATTCACTACTTCGATGTAAATTTGAAAGGCATAGCAGTTTTATTGTCAAAGCACTGTATGCACTGAGAAAGTAACTTTTTTGTCTTGATGAGCAGAGGCATGAAACAACTTCGAAATAGTTCTGAATCATGTTGGAAGTCAACTTAATGTGTTTCCATTAGGTTTGCATTCACTACTTTGGTGTAAAATTGAATGGCATACTACTCTTGTTGTCAAAATACTGTATGCACTGAGAAAATAACTTTTTTGTCTTGCTGAGCAGAGGCATGAACCAAGTTTCAAATAAGTGAGAATCATGTGGGAATGTAAACTTAAGGTGTCTCCATCAGGTTTGCAGTCAGTACTTTTGTGTAAAATTGAAATGTATACGACTTTAAGGTCAAAACACTGAATGTACTGAGAAAACAACTTTTTTGTGTTGATGAACAGAGGCAAGAAACAAGTGTCAAACAGTTCAGAATCATGTGGGTAGTTAACTTAAGGTGTTTCCATTAGGTTTACAGTCACTACTTTGGTGTAAATTTGAAAGGCATACTAGCTTTATTGATAAAGCACTGTATGCACTGAGAAAAGAACTTCTTTGTCTTGATGAGCAGCGGCATGAAACAAGTTTCAAACAGTTCAGAATCATGTGGGAAGTTGACTTAAGGTGTTTCCATTAGGTTTACATTCACGACCTTGGTGTAAATTGGAAAAGCATACTAGTTTTATTATCAAAGCACAGTATGCACTGTTACGTACCCCGTAACTGGGTTGCCAAACCAGCTGAAATGGATCACTCAGTTGGAGTCTGGAGTACTAGAACTAAGAAAGTTTTATTAAAGAAACGAGCAACACAGTAATCGAAAGGATAATAAATGCAACAGTTCAGCGATGATAAACGCACATGTGCACAGAATTAAGATAACAGCATCAATCAAGCTCTATCGTTGTCTAGGGGTAAATGACCAAATTTCAAAATGACTCAAAGTTCAGTCCAGTTCAGTTCGCAGTAATCGTTGCCATGGCGATGGACAACGTGGGGGAAGAGAGAGATAGAATAGGAACAACTGATCATTCAGAACACTGCTTCACTCACAGACCAGCGAGATGGCTCACAAACAGCTTTTTGGGCGGGTCCTTGGTGATGTCACCTGAGGTCACCGACTGTGACCCCTCCTCCAGATGCGGTCGATCCTCTGCAGTGAACCCGGCACCCAAGCAAGGGCGGACACACACCGGGTTCCCGCTGATCGTACCTTTCCACCCTTGTCATTGTCTGGTACTCCTCACCCACTCGTGAGAGGCGCACCGCTTCCAGGGTCTCGTTACCTCGGGTGGCGTGTGTGTCTGTCTTAGCGAACCTGTCCCTTTTTATCCCCCTGCTGGGGTATCGCCTGTCCATCACTTCAAACAGCTCAGGGTTCAAAGGGGGAGCCGCTCCAGACAGCTCTCTCTCTCCCACGTCCCTTCATTACACATCTCCAGACGCTGCTCCATTGTTCCTTATCTCTCCTTCCCCTGAGGGCAGGTGGCAGACCAACTGCTGATGTCACTGATGCTAACCCAGGCCAGCAAACATCTTAATTTTATGTGTATTCTCGTAACAGCACTGAGAAAACAACTTTTTTGTGTTGCTGAGCAGAGGCATGAACCAAGTATCAAAGAACTCAGAATCATGTGGGAAGTTAACTTAAGGTGTTTCCATCAGGTTTGCAGTCAGTACTTTTGTGTAAAATTGAAATGTATACCAGTGTAAGGTCAAAACACTATGCAATGAGAAAACAACTTCTTTGTCTTCATGAGCCGAGGCATGAAACAAGTTTCAAAGAACCCAGAATCATGTGGGAAGTTACCTTAAGGTATTTCCATTAGGTTTGCAGTCACTACTTTGGTGTAAAATTGAAAGGTATACTACTCTTGTTGTTAAAGCACTGTATGCACTGAGAAAAGAACTTTTATGTCTTGATGATTAGTGGCATGAAACAAGTCTGAAATAGTTCAGAATCATGTTGAAAGTCAACATAAGGTGTTTCCATTAGGATTGCATTCACTACTTCGGTGTAAATTTGAAAGGCATAGCAGTTTTATAGTCAAATCACTGCATGCACTGAGAAAACAACTTTTTTGTCTTGATGAGCAAAGGCATGAAACAAGTTTCAAACAGTTCAGAATCATGTGGGAAGTCAACTTAATGTGTTTCCATTAGGTTTGCATTCACTACTTTGGTGTAAAATTGAATGGCATACTACTCTTGTTGTCAAAATACTGTAGGCACTGAGAAAATAACTTTTTTGTCTTGCTGAGCAGAGGCATGAACCAAGTTTCAAATAAGTGAGAATCATGTGGGAATGTAAACTTAAGGTGTCTCCATCAGGTTTGCAGTCAGTACTTTTGTGTAACATTGAAATGTATACGACTGCAGGCATTGTGAAAAGAACTTTTTTGTCTTGATGATCAGAGTCATGAAACATGTTTGAAATAGTTCAGAATCATGTGGGAAGTTAACATAAGGTGCTTCCGTTTGGTTTGCAGTCATTACTTTCCTGTAAATTTGAAAGGCATACTCGTTTTATTGTCAAAACAGTGTATGCACTGATAAAAGAACGTTTTGGTCTTGATTAGCAGAGGCATGAAACAGGTTTGAAATAGTTCAGAATCATGTGGGAAGTCAACTAAAGGTGTTTCCATTAGGTTTACATTCACTACTTTGGTGAAAATTTCAAAGACATACCAGTTTTATTGTCAAAGCACTGCATGCACTGAGAAAACAACTTTTTTGTCTTGCTGAGCAGAGGCATGAACCAACTTTCAAACAGTTCAGAATCATGTGGGAAGTTAACCTAAGGTGTTTCCATTAGGATTGCATCCACTACTTCGGTGTAAAACTGAAAGGCATACCACTCTTGTTGTTGAAGCACTGTATCCACTGAGAAAAATACTTTTTGTCTTGATGAGCAAAGGCATGAAACAAGTTTGAAATAGTTCAGAATCATGTGGGAAGTTACCTTAAGGTATTTCCATTAGGTTTGCAGTCACTACTTTGGTGTAAAACTGAAAGGCATACGACTCTTGTTGTTAAAGCACTGTATCCACTGAGAAAAATACTTTTTTGTCTTGATGAACAAAGGCATGAAACAAGTTTGAAATAGTTCAGAATCATGTGGGAAGTCAACATAAGGTGTTTCCATTAGGATTGCATTCACTACTTCGGTGAAAATTTGAAAGGCATAGCAGTTTTATTGTCAAAGCACTGTATGCACTGAGAAAACAACTTTTTTGTCTGGATGAGCAAAGGCATGAAACAAGTTTCAAACAGTCCGAATCATGTGGGAAGTTACCTTAAGGTATTTCCACTAGGTTTGCAGTCACTATTTGGTGTAAAACTGAAAGGCATACGACTCTTGTTGTCAAAGCACTGTATCCACTGAGAAAAATGCTTTTTTGTCTTGATGAGCAGAGGCATGAAACAAATTTCAAACAGTTCAGAATCATGTGGGAACTTAACCTGAGGTGTTTCCAATAGGTTTGCAGTCACTACTTTGTTGTAAAATTGAAAGGCATACTCCTCTTGTTGTTAAAGTACTGTATGCACTGAGAAATGAACTTTTTTGTCTTGATGATTAGTGGCATGAAACAAGTTTGAAGTAGCTCAGAATCATGTGGGAAGTCAACATAAGGTGTTTCCATTTGGATTGCATTCACTACTTCGATGTAAATTTGAAAGGCATAGCAGTTTTATTGTCAAAGCACTGTATGCACTGAGAAAGTAACTTTTTTGTCTTGATGAGCAGAGGCATGAAACAACTTCGAAATAGTTCTGAATCATGTTGGAAGTCAACTTAATGTGTTTCCATTAGGTTTGCATTCACTACTTTGGTGTAAAATTGAATGGCATACTACTCTTGTTGTCAAAATACTGTATGCACTGAGAAAATAACTTTTTTGTCTTGCTGAGCAGAGGCATGAACCAAGTTTCAAATAAGTGAGAATCATGTGGGAATGTAAACTTAAGGTGTCTCCATCAGGTTTGCAGTCAGTACTTTTGTGTAAAATTGAAATGTATACGACTTTAAGGTCAAAACACTGAATGTACTGAGAAAACAACTTTTTTGTGTTGATGAACAGAGGCAAGAAACAAGTGTCAAACAGTTCAGAATCATGTGGGTAGTTAACTTAAGGTGTTTCCATTAGGTTTACAGTCACTACTTTGGTGTAAATTTGAAAGGCATACTAGCTTTATTGCCTAAGCACTGTATGCACTGAGAAAAGAACTTCTTTGTCTTGATGAGCAGCGGCATGAAACTAGTTTCAAACAGTTCAGAATCATGTGGGAAGTTGACTTAAGGTGTTTCCATTAGGTTTACATTCACGACCTTGGTGTAAATTCGAAAAGCATACTAGTTTTATTATCAAAGCACAGTATGCACTGTTACGTACCCCGTAACTGGGTTGCCAAACCAGCAGAAATGGATCACTCAGTTGGAGTCTGGAGTACTAGAACTAAGAAAGTTTTATTAAAGAAACGAGCAACACAGTAATCGAAAGGATAATAAATGCAACAGTTCAGTGATGATAAACGCACATGTGCACAGAATTAAGATAACAGCATCAATCAAGCTCTATCGTTGTCTAGGGGTAAATGACCAAATTTCAAAATGACTCAAAGTTCAGTCCAGTTCAGTTCGCAGTAATCGTTGCCATGGCGATGGACAACGTGGGGGAAGAGAGAGATAGAATAGGAACAACTGATCATTCAGAACACTGCTTCACTCACAGACCAGCGAGATGGCTCACAAACAGCTTTTTGGGCGGGTCCTTGGTGATGTCACCTGAGGTCACCGACTGTGACCCCTCCTCCAGATGCGGTCGATCCTCTGCAGTGAACCCGGCACCCAGGCAAGGGCGGACACACACCGGGTTCCCGCTGATCGTACCTTTCCACCCTTGTCATTGTCTGGTACTCCTCACCCACTCGTGAGAGGCGCACCGCTTCCAGGGTCTCGTTACCTCGGGTGGCGTGTGTGTCTGTCTTAGCGAACCTGTCCCTTTTTATCCCCCTGCTGGGGTATCGCCTGTCCATCACTTCAAACAGCTCAGGGTTCAAAGGGGGAGCCGCTCCAGACAGCTCTCTCTCTCCCACGTCCCTTCATTACACATCTCCAGACGCTGCTCCATTGTTCCTTATCTCTCCTTCCCCTGAGGGCAGGTGGCAGACCAACTGCTGATGTCACTGATGCTAACCCAGGCCAGCAAACATCTTAATTTTATGTGTATTCTCGTAACAGCACTGAGAAAACAACTTTTTTGTGTTGCTGAGCAGAGGCATGAACCAAGTATCAAAGAACTCAGAATCATGTGGGAAGTTAACTTAAGGTGTTTCCATCAGGTTTGCAGTCAGTACTTTTGTGTAAAATTGAAATGTATACCAGTGTAAGGTCAAAACACTATGCAATGAGAAAACAACTTCTTTGTCTTCATGAGCCGAGGCATGAAACAAGTTTCAAAGAACCCAGAATCATGTGGGAAGTTACCTTAAGGTATTTCCATTAGGTTTGCAGTCACTACTTTGGTGTAAAACTGACAGGCATACTACTATTGTTGTCAAAGCACTGTATCCACTGAGAAAAATACTTTTTTGTCTTGATGAGCAAAGGCATGAAACAAGTTCAAAATAGTTCAGAATAATGTGGGAAGTGAACATAAGGTGTTTACATTAGGTTTGCATGCACTGCTTTGCTGCAAAATTGAATGACATCCTAGCTTTTCTTGTAAAAGCAATGTAGGCATTGTGAAAAGAACTTTTTTGTCTTGATGATCAGAGTCATGAAACATGTTTGAAATAGTTCAGAATCAAGTGGGAAGTTAACATAAGGTGCTTCCGTTTGGTTTGCAGTCATTACTTTCCTGTAAATTTGAAAGGCATACTCGTTTTATTGTCAAAGCAGTGTATGCACTGAGAAAAGAACGTTTTTGTCTTGATTAGCAGAGGCATGAAACAGGTTTGAAATAGTTCAGAATCATGTGGGAAGTCAACTTAAGATGTTTCCATTAGGTTTACATTCACTACTTTGGTGAAAATTTCAAAGACATACCAGTTTTATTGTCAAAGCACTGCATGCACTGAGGAAACAACTTTTTTGTCTTGCTGAGCAGAGGCATGAACCAACTTTCAAACAGTTCAGAATCATGTGGGAAGTTAACCTAAGGTGTTTCCATTAGGATTGCATCCACTACTTCGGTGTAAAACTGAAAGGCATACTATTCTTGTTGTTGAAGCACTGTATCAACTGAGAAAAATACTTTTTGTCTTGATGAACAAAGGCATGAAACAAGTTTCAAAGAGTCCGAATCATGTGGGAAGTTACCTTAAGGTATTTCCATTAGGTTTGCAGTCATTATTTGGTGTAAAACTGAAAGGCATACGACTCTTGTTGTCAAAGCACTGTATCCACTGAGAAAAAATGCTTTTTTGTCTTGCTGAGCAGAGGCATGAAACAAATTTCAAACAGTTCAGAATCATGTGGGAACTTAACCTGAGGTGTTTCCAATAGGTTTGCAGTCACTACTTTGTTGTAAAATTGAAAGGCATACTCCTCTTGTTGTTAAAGTACTGTATGCACTGAGAAATGAACTTCTTTGTCTTGATGATTAGTGGCATGAAACAAGTTTGAAGTAGCTCAGAATCATGTGGGAAGTCAACATAAGGTGTTTCCATTTGGATTGCATTCACTACTTCGATGTAAATTTGAAAGGCATAGCAGTTTTATTGTCAAAGCACTGTATGCACTGAGAAAACAACTTTTTTGTCTTGATGAGCAAAGGCATGAAACAAGTTTCAAACAGTTCAGTATCATGTGGGAAGTTACCTTAAGGTATTTCCATTACGTTTGCAGTCACTACTTTGGTGTAAAACTGAAAGGCATATTACTCTTGTCGTCAAAGCACTGTATGCACTGAGAAAAGAACTTTTTTGTCTTGATGAGCAGAGGCATGAAACAAGTTCGAAATAGTTCAGAATCATGTGGGAAGTCAACTTAAGGTGTTTCCATTAGGTTTGTATTCACTACTTTAGTGTAAATTTGAAAGGCATACTAGTTTTATTTTCAAAGCACTGTATGCACTGAGAAAACAACTTTTTTGTCTTGATGAGCAGAGGAATGAAAGAAGTTTCAAACACCTCGAAATCATGTGGGAAGTTAACTTAAGATGTTTCCAATAGGTTTGAAGTCAATACTTGTGTGTAAAATTGAGATGTATACTACTTTAATGTCAAAGCATTTTATGCACTGAGAAGACAACTTTTTTCTTGATGAGCAGAGGCATGAAACAAGTTTCAAACAACTCAGAATCATGTGGGAAGTTAATTTAAGCTGTTTTCATCAGGTTTGCATTCAGTACTTTTGGGCAATATTGAAATGTATACTACTTTAAGGTCAAAACACTGTATGCACTGAGAAAACAACTTTTCTGTCCTGATGAGCAGAGGCAAGAAACAAGTTTCAAACAATTCAGAATCATGTGGGAAGTTAACTTAAGATGTTTCGATTAGGTTTGCAGTCACTACTTTGGTGTAAAATTGAAAGGCATACGACTCTTGTTATCAAAGCTCTGTATGCACTGAGAAAAGAATTTTTTTGTCTTGATGATCAGAGGCATGAAACACGTTTCAAACTGAACAGAATCATCTGGGGAGTTAACTTAAGGTGTTTCCATAAGGTTTACAGTTACTACTTTTGTGTGAATTTGAAAGGCATACTAGTTTTATAGTCTAAGCACTGTATGCACTGAGAAAAAAACTGGTTTGTCTTGATGATCAGAGGCATGAAATATGCTTGAAATAGTGAATCATGTGGGAAGACAGCTTAAGGTATTTCCATTAGGTTTGTATTCACTACTTTAGTGTAAATTTGAAAGGATACTAGTTTTATTTTCAAAGCACTGTATGCACTGAGAAAACAACTTTTTTGTCTTGATGAGCAGAGGCATGAAACAAGTTTCAAACAGTTCAGAATCATGTGGGAAGTCAACTTAATGTGTTTCCATTAGGTTTGAATTCACTACTTTGGTGGAAAATTGAAAGGCATACTACTCTTGTTGTCAAAACACTGTATGCAGTGAGAAAATAACTTTTTTGTCTTGCTGAGCAGAGGCATGAGCCAAGTTTCAAATAATAAGAATCATGTGGGAAGTTAACTTACGGTGTCTCCATCAGGTTTGCAGTCAGTACTTTTGTGTAAAATTGAAATGTATAGGACTTTAACACAAAACACTGAATGTACTGAGAAAACAACTTTTTTGTGTTGATGAGCAGAGGCCTGAAACAAGTTTGAAACAGTTCAGAATCATGTGGGTAGTTAACTTAAGGTGTTTCCATTAGGTTTGCAGTCACTACTTTGGTGTAAATTTGAAAGGCATACTACTCTTGTTGTTAAAGCACTGTATGCACTGAGAAAAGAAGTTTTTTGTCTTGATGATTAGTGGCATGAAACCAGTTTGAAATAGTTCAGAATCATGTGGGAAGTCAACATAAGGTATTTCCATTAGGTTTGCATTCAATACTTTGGTGAAAATTTGAAAGACATACTAGTTTTATTCTCAAAGCACTGTATGCACTGAGAAAACAACTTTTTTGTCTTGATGAGCAGAGACATGAACCAAGTTTCAAAGCACTCAGAATCATGTGCGAAGTTAAATTAAGGTGTTTCCATTAGGTTAGCAGTCATTACTTGCTTTAAATTTGAAAGGCAGACTACTTTTGTTGACAAAGCACTGTATGCACTGAGAAAACAAATTATTGTCTTGATGATCAGAGGCATGAAACATGTTTTAGATAGTTCAGAATCATGTAGGAAGTTATCCTAAGGTGTTTCCAGTAGGTTTGCAGTCAGTACTTTTGTGTAAAATTGAAATGTATACCAGTGTAAGGTCAAAACACTATGCACTGAGAAAACAACTTCTTTGTCTTGATGAGCCGAGGCATGAAACAAGTTTCAAAGAACTCAGAATCATGTGGGAAGTTACCTTAAGGTATTTCCATTAGGTTTGCAGTCACTACTTTGATGTAAAACTGAAAGGCATACTACTCTTGTTGTCAAAGCACTGTATCCACTGAGAAAAATAGTTTTTTGTCTTGATGAGCAAAGGCATGAAACAAGTTCAAAATAGTTCAGAATAATGTGGGAAGTGAACATAAGGTGTTTCCATTAGGTTTGCATGCACTGCTTGGTGCAAAATTGAATGACATACCAACTTTTTTTGTAAAAGCAATGTAGGCATTGTGAAAAGACTTTTTTGTCGTGATGATCAGAGTCATGAAACAAGTTCAAAATAGTTCAGAATCATGTGGGAAGTCAACTTAATGTGTTTCCATTAGGTTTGCATTCACTACTTTGGTGTAAAATTGAAAGGCATACTCCTCTTGTTGTCAAAACACTGTATGCACTGAGAAAATAACTTTTTTGTCTTGCTGAGCAGAGGCATGAACCAAGTTTCAGATAAGTGAGAATCATGTGGGAAGTTAACTTAAGGTGTCTCCATCAGGTTTGCAGTCGGTACTTTTGTGTAAAATTGAAATATATACGACTTTAAGGAAAAAACACTGAATGTACTGAGAAAACAACTTTTTTGTATTGATGAGCAGAGGCATGAAGCAAGTTTCAAACAGTTCAGAATCATGTGGGTAGTTAACTTAAGGTGTTTCCATTAGGTTTGCATGCACTACTTTGGTGTAAAATTGAAAGACATACTAGGTTTTTTGTAAAAACACTGTAGGCATTGAGAAAAGATCTTTTTTGTCTTGATGATCAAAGACATGAAACATGTTTGAAATAGTTCAGAATCATGTGGGAAGACAACTTAAGGTGTTTCCATTTGTTTTGCAGTTATTACTTTGCTGTAAATTTGAAAGGGATACTACTCTTGTTGTCAAAGCCGCGTATGCACTGAGAAAAGTACTTTTTTGTGTTGATGATCAGAGGCATGAAACGTGCTTGAAATAGTTGAGAATCATGTGGAAAGTTAACTTAAGGTGTTTCCATTAGATTTGCAGTCAGTACTTTTGTGTAAAATTGAAATGTATACCAGTGTAAGGTCAAAACACTATTCACTGAGAAAACAACTTCTTTGTCTTGATGAGCAGAGGCATGAAACAAGTTTCAAAGAACTCAGAATCATGTGGGAAGTTACCTTAAGGTATTTCCATTAGGTTTGCAGTCACTACTTTGGTGTAAAACTGAAAGGCATACCACTCTTGTTGTCAAAGCACTGTATCCACTGAGAAAAATACTTTTTTGTCTTGATGAGCAAAGGCATGAAACAAGTTCGAAATAGTTCAGAACAATGTGGGAAGTGAACGTAAGGTGTTTCCATTAGGTTTGCATGCACTACTTTGGCGTAAAATTGAAAGACATACTAGTTTTTTTGTAAAAACACTGTAGGCGTTAAGAAAAAAACTTTTTTGTCTTGATGATCAGAGTCATGAACCATGTTTGAAATAGTTCAGGATCATGTGGGAAGTTAACTTAAGGTGCTTCCATTAGGTTTGCAGTCATTACTTTCGTGTAAATTTGAAAGGCATACGAGTTTTATTGTCAAAGCAGTGTATGCACTGAGAAAACAACTTTTTTGTCTTGATGAGCAGAGACATGAACCAAGTTTCAAAGCACTCAGAATCATGTGCGAAGTTAAATTAAGGTGTTTCCATTAGGTTTGCAGTCAGTACTTTTGTGTAAAATTGAAATGTATACCACTGTAAGGTCAAAACACTATGCACTGAGAAGACAACTTTTTTTCTTGATGAGCAGAGGCATGAAACAAGTTTCAAACAACTCAGAATCATGTGGGAAGTTAATTTAAGCTGTTTTCATCAGGTTTGCATTCAGTACTATTGGGCAAAATTGAAATGGAAACTACTTTAATGTCAATGCATTGTATGCACTGACAATGCAACTTTTTTGTCTTGATGAGCAGAGGAATGAAAGAAGTTTCAAACACCTCAGAATCATGTGGGAAGTTAAATTAACATGTTTCCATTAGGTTTGCAGTCAAAATTTGTGTGTAAAATTGATGTGCATACTATTTTAATGTCAAAGCATTCTATGCACTGAGAAGACAACTTTTTTTCTTGATGAGCAGAGGCATGAAACAAGTTTCAAACAACTCAGAATCATGTGGGAAGTTAATTTAAGCTGTTTTCATCAGGTTTGCATTCAGTACTATTGGGCAAAATTGAAATGGAAACTACTTTAATGTCAATGCATTGTATGCACTGACAATGCAACTTTTTTGTCTTGATGAGCAGAGGAATGAAAGAAGTTTCAAACACCTCAGAATCATGTGGGAAGTTAACTTAAGGTGCTTCCATTAGGTTTGCAGTCACTACTTTGGTGTAAATTTGAAAGGCATACTGCTTTTATTGTCAAAACACTGTATGCACTGAGAAAACAACTTTTTTGTCTTGATGGTTAGAGGCATGAAGCAAGTTCGAAATAGTTCAGAATCATGTGGGAATTTAACTTAAGATGTTTCCATTAGGTTTGCAAACACTACTTTGGTGTAAAATTGATAGTCGTACTCATTTTGTTGTCAAAGTACTGTATGCACCGAGAAATGAACTTTGTTGTCTTGATGATCAGAGGCATGAGACAAGTTAGAAATAGTTCAGAATCATGTGGGAAGTCAACTTAAGGTGTTTCCATTAGGTTTGCATTCACTACTTTGGTAAAATTTGAAAGGCATTCTACTTTTATTGTCAAAACACTGTATGCACTGAGAAAACAAATTATTGTCTTGCTGAGCAGAGGTATGAACCAAGTTTCAAATAACTCAGAATCATTTGGGAAGTTCACTTAAGGTGTTTCCATCAGGTTTGTAGTCAGTAATTTTGTGTAAAATTGAAATGTATACGACTGGAAGGTCAAAGCACGGAATGCAGTGAGAAAACAACTTTTTTGTCTTGATGAGTTGAGGCATGAAACAAGTTTGAAACAGTTTAGAATCATGTAGGAAGTTAACACAAGGTGTTTCCATTAGGTTAGCAGTCATTACTTGCTTTAAATTTGAAAGGCAGACTACTTTTGTTGACAAAGCACTGTATGCACTGAGAAAACAAATTATTGTCTTGATGATCAGAGGCATGAAACATGTTTTAGAAAGTTCAGAATCATGTAGGAAGTTATCCTAAGGTGTTTCCAGTAGGTTTGCAGTCAGTACTTTTGTGTAAAATTGAAATGTATACCAGTGTAAGGTCAAAATACTATTCACTGAGAAAACAACTTCTTTGTCTTGATGAGCAGGGGCATGAAACAAGTTTCAAAGAACTCAGAATCATGTGGGAAGTTACCTTAAGGTATTTCCATTAGGTTTGCAGTCACTACTTTGGTGTAAAACTGAAAGGCATACCACTCTTGTTGTCAAAGCACTGTATCCACTGAGAAAAATACTTTTTTGTCTTGATGAGCAAAGGCATGAAACAAGTTCGAAATAGTTCAGAACAATGTGGGAAGTGAACGTAAGGTGTTTCCATTAGGTTTGCATGCACAACTTTGGCGTAAAATTGAAAGACATACTAGTTTTTTTGTAAAAACACTGTAGGCGTTAAGAAAAAAACTTTTTTGTCTTGATGATCAGAGTCATGAACCATGTTTGAAATAGTTCAGGATCATGTGGGAAGTTAACTTAAGGTGCTTCCATTAGGTTTGCAGTCATTACTTTCGTGTAAATTTGAAAGGCATACGAGTTTTATTGTCAAAGCAGTGTATGCACTGAGAAAATAACTTTTTTGTCTTGATTAGCAGAGGCACGAAACAAGTTTGAAATAGTTCAGAATCATGTGGGAAGTCAACTTAAGGTGTTTCCATTAGGTTTACATTCACTACTTTGGTGAAAATTACAAAGACATACCAGTTTTATTGTCAAAGCACTGTATGCACTGAGAAAACAACTTTTTTGTCTTGCTGAGCAGAGGCATGAACCACCTTTCAAAGAACTCATAATCATGTGGGAAGTTAACCTAAGGTGTTTCCATTAGGTTTGCAGTCACTACTTTGGTGTAAAGTTGAAAGGCATACTGCTCTTGTTGTTAAAGCACTGTATGCACTGAGAAAAGAACTTTTTTCTCTTGATGATTAGTGGCATGAAGCAAGTTTGAAATAGTTCAGAATCATGTGGGAAGTCAACATAAGATGTTTCCATTAGGATTGCATTCACTACTTCGGTGAAAATTTGAAAGGCATAGCAGTTTTATTGTCAAAGCACTGTACGCACTGAGAAAACAGCATTTTTTGTCTTGATGAGCAAAGGCATGAAACAAGTTCCAAACAGTTCAGAATCATGTGGGAAGTTACCTTAAGGTATTTCCATTAGGTTTGCAGTCACTACTTTGGTGTAAAACTGAAAGGCATACGACTCTTGTTGTCAAAGCACTGTATCAACTGAGAAAAATACTTTTTTGTCTTGATGATCAAAGGCGTGAAACAAGTTTCAAACTGTTCAGAAGCATGTGGGAAGTCAACTTATGGTGTTTCCATTGGGTTTGCATGCACTACTTTGGTGTAAAATTGAAAGACATACTAGTTCTTTTGTAAAAGCACTGCAGGCATTGAGAAAAGAACTTTTTTGTCTTGATGATCAGAGACATGAAACATGTTTGAAATAGTTCAGAATCATGTGGGAACAACTTAAGGTGTTTCCATTTGTTTTGCAGTTATTACTTTGGTGTAAGTTTGAAAGGGATACTACTCTTGTTGTCAAAGCACCGTATGTACTGAGAAAAGTACTTTTTTGTGTTGATGATCAGAGGCATGAAACGTGCTTGAAATAGTTGAGAATCATGTGGGAGGTTAACTTAAGGTGTTTCCATCAGATTTGCAGTCAGTACTTTTGTGTAAAATTGAAATGTATACCAGTGTAAGGTCAAAACACTATGTCAAAACAAGTTTCAAAGAACTCAGAATCATGTGGGAAGTTACCTTAAGGTATTTCCATTAGGTTTGCAGTCACTACTTTGGTGTAAAACTGAAAGGCATACTACTCTTGTTGTCAAAGCACTGTATCCACTGAGAAAAATAGTTTTTTGTCTTGATGAGCAAAGGCATGAAACAAGTTCAAAATAGTTCAGAATAATGTGGGAAGTGAACATAAGGGGTTCCATTAGGTTTGCATGCACTGCTTTGGTGCAAAATTGAATGACATACTAGCTTATTTTGTAAAAGCAATGTAGGCATTGTGAAAAGAGTTTTTTGTCTTGATGATCAGAGTTATGAAACATCTTTGAAATAGTTCAGAATCATGTGAGAATTTAACATAAGGTGCTTCCATTACGTTTGCAGTCATTACTTTTGTGTAAATTTGAAAGACATACTCGTTTTATTGTCAAAGCAGTGTATGCACTGAGAAAAGAACTTTTTTGTCTTGATTAGCAGAGGCATGAAACTAGTTTGAAATAGTTCAGAATCATGTGGGAAGTCAACTTAAGGTGTTTCCATTAGGTTTAAATTCACTACTTTGGTGTAAATTTGAAAGGCATACTAGTTTTATTGTCTAAGCACTGTGTCCTGATGAGCAAAGGCATGAAATAAGTTCGAAATAGTTCAGAAGCATGTGGGAAGTCAACTTAAGGTGTTTCCATTAGGTTTGCATGCACTACTTTGGTGTAAAATTGAAAGACATACTAGTTTTTTTGTAAAAGCACTGTAGGCATTGAGAAAAGATCTTTTTTGTCTTGATGCTCAGAATCATGAAACATGTTTGAAATAGTTCAGAATCATGTGGGAAGACAACGTAAGGTGTTTCCATTTCTTTTGCAGTTATTACTTTGGTGTAAATTTGAAAGGGATACTACTCATGTTGTCAAAGAACCATATGCACTGAGAAAAGTACTTTTTTGTGCTGATGATCAGAGGCATGAAACGTGCTTGAAATAGTTGAGAATCATGTGGGAAGTTAACCTAAGGTGTTTGCATTAGATTTGCAGTCAGTACTTTTGTGTAAAATTGAAATGTATACCACTGTAAGGTCAAAACACTATGCACTGAGAAAACAACTTCTTTGTCTTGATGAGCAGAGGCATGAAACAAGTTTCAAAGAACTCAGAATCGTGTGGGAATGTACCTTAAGGTATTTGCATTAGGTTTGCAGTCACTACTTTGGTGTAAAACTGAAAGGCATACTACTCTTGTTGTCAAAGCACTGTATCCACTGAGAAAAATACTTTTTTGTCTTGATGACCAAAGGCATGAAACAAGTTCAAAATAGTTCAGAATAATGTGGGAAGTGAACATAAGGTGTTTCCATTAGGTTTGCATGCACTACTTTGGTGTAAAATTGAAAGACATACTTGTTTTTTTCTAAAAGCACTGTCAGCATTGAGAAAAGAACTTTTTTGTCTTGATGATCAGAGTCATGTAACATGTTTGAAATAGTTCAGAATCATGTGGGAAGACAACTTAAGATGCTTCCATTAGGTTTGCAGTCATTACTTTCGTGTAAATTTGAAAGGCATACTAGTTTTATTGTCAAAGCAGTGTATGCACTGAGAAAAGAACTTTTTTGTCTTGATTAGCAGAGGCACAAAACAAGTTTGAAATAGTTCAGAATCATGTGGGAAGTCAATATAAGCTGTTTCCATTAGGATTGCATTCACTACTTCGGTGAAAATTTGAAAGGCATAGCAGTTTTATTGTCAAAGCACTGTATGCACTGAGAAAACAACTTTTTTCTCTGGATGAGCAAAGGCATGAAACAAGTTTCAAACAGTCCGAATCATGTGGGAAGTTACCTTAAGGTATTTCGATTCGGTTTGCAGTCACTATTTGGTGTAAAACTGAAAGGTATACTACTCTTGTTGTCAAAGCACTGTATCCACTGAGAAAAATGCTTTTTTGTCTTGATGAGCAGAGGCATGAAACAAATTTCAAACAGTTCAGAATCATCTGGGAAGTTAACCTGAGGTGTTTCCATTAGGTTTGCAGTCACTACTTTGTTGTAAAATTGAAAGGCATACTACTCTTGTTGTCAAAGCAGTGTATCCACTGAGAAAAATACTTTTTTGTCTTGATGAGCAAAGGCATGAAGCAAGTTCGAAATAGTTCAGAATCATGTGGGAAGTCAACTTAAGGTGTTTCCATTAGGTTTGTATTCACTACTTTAATGTAAATTTGAAAGGCATACTGGTTTTATTTTCAAAGCACTGTATGCACTGAGAAAACAACTTTTTTGTCTTGATGAGCAGAGGAATGAAAGAAGTTTCAAACACCTCAGAATCATGTCGGAAGTTAACTTAAGATGTTTCCAATAGGTTTGAAGTCAATACTTGTGTGTAAAATTGAGATGTATACAAATTTAATGTCAAAGCATTCTATACACTGAGAAGACAACTTTTTTCTTGATAAACAGAGGCATGAAACAAGTTTCAAACAACTCAGAATCATGTGGGAAGTTAATTTAAGCTGTTTTCATCAGGTTTGTATTCAGTACTTTTGGGCAAAATTGAAATGTATACTACTTTAAGGTCAAAACACTGTATGCACTGAGAAAACAACTTTTCTGACCTGATGATCAGAGGCATGAAGCATGCTTGAAATAGTTGAGAATCATGTGGGAAGACAGCTTAAGGTATTTCCATTAGGTTTGTATTCACAATTTAGTGTAAATTTGAAAGGCATACGAGTTTTATTTTCAAAGCACTGTATGCACTGAGAAAACAACTTTTTTGTCTTGATGAGCAGAGGCATGAAACAAGTTTCAAACGGTTCAGAATCATGTGGGAAGTTACCTTAAGGTATTTCCATTAGGTTTGCAGTCACTACTTTGGTGTAAATTTGAAAGACATCCTAGTGTTTTGTAAAAGCACTGCAGGCATTGAGAAAAGAACTTTTTTGTCTTGATGATCAGAGACATGAAACATGTTTGAAATAGTTCATAATCAGGTGGGAAGTTAACCCGAGGTGTTTCCATTAGGTTTGCAGAAAGTACTTTGGTGTAAAATTGAAATGTATACGACTTGGATTGACAAAGCACTGTGTGCACTGACAAATCAACTTTTTTGTCTTACACTGCACCGGCATGAAACAACTTTCAGACATCTCAGAATCATGTGGGAAGTTAACTTAAGGTGTTTCCATTAGGTTTGCAGTGAGTACTTTTGGGTAAAATTGAAATGTATGCCACTTTACGGTCAAAACTCTGTATGCACTGAGAAAACAACTTTTTTGACTTGATGAGCAGTGGCCTGAAATAAGTTTCAAACAGTTTAGAATCATGTGGGAAGTCAACTTAAGGTGTTTGCATTCACTACTTTGAGTGTAAAATGGAAAGTTGTTGTTGACAACTGTTGTTGTCAAAGCACTGTAGGCACTGATAAAATAACTTTTTTGTCTGGATGATCAGAGGCATTAAGCATGTTTCAAATAGTTCAGAATCATGTTGGAAAACAACTTCAGGTGTTTGAATTAGGTTTGAAGTCATTACTTTGGTGTAAATTTGAAAGGCATACTACTTTTATTGTCAAAGCACTGTGTCCACTGAGAAAAATACTTCTTTGTCTGAATGAGCAAAGGCATGAAACAAGTTTGAAATAGTTCAGAATCATGTGGGAAGTCAACTTAAGGTGTTTCCATTAGGTTTGCATGCACTACTTTGCTGTAAAACTGAAAGACATACTAGTTTTTTTTGTAAAAGCACTGCAGGCATTGAGAAACGAAGTTTTTTGTCTTGATGCTCAGAGTCATGAAACATATTTGAAATAGTTCAGAATCATGTGGGAAGACAACTTAAGGTGTATCCATTAGTTGTGCAGTCATTACTTTGGTGTAAATTTGAAAAGGATACTACTCTTGTTGTCAAAGCACAGTATGCACTGAGAAAGAACTTTTTTGTCTTGATGAACAGAGGCATGAAACGTGCTTGAAATAGTTCAGAATAATGTGGGAAGTTAACCTAAGGTGTTTCCATTCGGTTTGCAGTAAGTACTTTGGTGCAAAATTGAAATGTATACTACTTGTGTTGTCAAAGCATTGTATGCACTGAGAAAACAACTTTTTTGTCTTACACTGCAGTGGCATGAAACAACTTTCAGACATCTCAGAATCATGTGGGAAGTTAACCTAACGTGTTTCCATTAGGTTTGCTGTAAGTACTTTGGGGTAAAATTGAAATGTATACTGCTTGTATTGTCAAAGCATTGTATGCACTAAGAAAACAACTTTTTTGTCTTACACTGCACAGGCATGAAACAACTTTCAGACATATCAGAATCATGTGGGAAGTTAACCTAACGTGTTTCCATTAGGTTTGCTGTAAGTACTTTGGTGTAAAATTGAAATGTATACTGCTTGTATTGTCAAAGCATTGTATGCACTGAAAAAACAACTTTTTTGTCTTACACTGCAGTGTCATGAAACAACTTTCAGACATCTCAGAATCGTGTGGGAAGTTAACCTAAGGTGTTTCTATGAGGTTTGCAGTAAGTACTTTGGTGTAAAATTGAAATGTATACTACTTGTGTTGTCAAAGCATTGTATGCACTGAGAAATCAACTTCTTTGTCTTACACTGCACTGGCATGAAATAACTTTCAGACATCTCAGAATCATGTGGGAAGTTAACCTAAAGTGTTTCCATTAGGTTTGCATGCACTACTTTGGTGTAAAATTGAAAGACATACTAGTTTTTTTGTAAAAGCACTGTCGGCATTGAGAAAAGAACTTTTTTGTCTTGATGATCAGAGATATGAAACATGTTTGAAATAGTTCAGAATCATGTGGGAAGTTAACTTAAGGTGTTTCCATCAGATTTGCAGTCTGTACTTTTGTGTAAAATTCAAAATGTATACTAGTGTAAGGTGAAAACACTAGGCACTGAGAAAACAACTTCTTTGTCTTGAAGAGCAGAGGCATGAAAAAAGCTTAAAAGAACTCACAATCATGTGGGAAGTTACCTTAAGGCATTTCCATTCGGTTTGCAGTCTCTATTTGGTGTAAAACTGAAAGGCATACTACTCTTATTGTCAAAGCACTCTATCCACTGAGAAAAATTCTTTTTTGTCTTGCTGAGCAGAGGCAAGAAACAAATTTCAAACAGTTCAGAATCATGTGGGAATTCAACATAAGTTGTTTCCATTAGGATTGCATTCACTACTTCGGTGTAAATTTCAAAGGCATAGCAGTTTTATTGTCAAAGCACTGTATGCACTGAGAAAACAACTTTTCTGACCTGATGATCAGAGGCATGAAACATGCTTGAAATAGTTGAGAATCATGTGGGAAGACAGCTTAAGGTATTTCCATTAGGTTTGTATTCACTACTTTAGTGTAAATTTGACAGGCATACGAGTTTTATTTTCAAAGCACTGTATGCACTGAGAAAACAACTTTTTTGTCTTGATGAACAGAGGCATGAAACAAGTTTCAAACAGTGCAGAATCATGTGGGAAGTTACCTTAAGGTATTTCCATTAGGTTTGCAGTCACTACTTTGGTGTAAATTTGAAAGACATACTAGTGTTTTTGTAAAAGCACTGTAGGCATTGAGAAAAGAACTTTCTTGTCTTGATGATCAGAGACATGAAACATGTTTCAAATGGTTCAAAATCATGTGGGAAGTTAACCTAAGGTGTTTCCATTCGGTTTGCAGTAAGTACTTTGGTGTAAAATTGAAATGTATACGACTTGGATTGACAAAGCACTGTGTGCACTGATAAATCAACTTTTTTGTCTTACACTGCACAGGCATGAAACAACTTTCAGACATCTCAGAATCATGTGGGAAGTTAACCTAAGGTGTTTCCATTAGGTTTGCTGTAAGTACTTTGGTGTAAAATTGAAATGTATACTACTTGTATTGTCAAAGCATTGTATGCACTGAGAAAACAACTTTTTTGTCTTACACTGCAGTGGCATGAAACAACTTTCAGACATCTCAGAATCATGTGGGAAGTTAACTTAAGGTGTTTCCATTAGGTTTGCAGTGAGTACTTTTGGGTAAAATTGCAATGTATACCACTTTACGGTCAAAACTCTGTATGCACTGAGAAAACAACTTTTTTGTCTTGATGAGCAGTGGCCTGAAACAAGTTTCAAACAGTTTAGAATCATGTGGGAAGTCAACTTAAGGTGTCTCCATTAGGTTTGCATTCACTACTTTGAAGTAAAATTGAAAGGCATACTACTCTTGTTGTCAAAGCACTGTAGGCACTGAGAACATCACTTTTTTGTCTGGATGATCAGAGGCATTAAGCATGTTTGAAATAGTTCAGAATGATGTGGGAAAACAACTTCAGGTATTTGAATTAGTTTTGCAGTCATTACTTTGGTGTAAAGTTGAAAGGGATACTACTCTTGTTGTCAAAGCACAGAATTCACTGAGAAAGACCTTTTTTGTCTTGATGATCAGAGGCATGAAACGTGCTTAAAATAGTTCAGAATCATGTGGGAAGTTAACCTAAGGTGTTTCCATTCGGTTTGCAGTAAGTACTTTGGTGTAAAATTGAAATATATACTACTTGTATTATCAAAGCATTGTATGCACTGAGAAAACAACTTTTTTGTCTTACACTGCAGTGGCATGAAAACAACTTTCAGACATCTCAGAATCATGTGGGAAGTTAACCTAATGTGTTTCCATTAGGTTTGCTGTAAGTACTTTGGTGTAAAATTGAAATATATACTACTTGTATTATCAAAGCATTGTATGCACTGATAAAACAACTTTTTTGTCTTACACTGCAGTGTCATGAAACAACTTTCAGACATCTCAGAATCGTGTGGGAAGTTAACCTAAGGTGTTTCTATGAGATTGCAGTAAGTACTTTGGTGTAAAATTGAAATGTATACTACTTGTGTTGTCAAAGCATTGTATGCACTGAGAAATCAACTTCTTTGTCTTACACTGCAGTGGCATGAAACAACTTTCAGACATCTCAGAATCATGTGGGAAGTTAACCTAAGGTGATTACATTAGGTTTGCAGTAAGAACTTTGGTGTAAAATTGAAATGTATACTACTTGTGCTGTCAAAGCATTGTATGCACTGAGAAAACAGCTTTTTTGTCTTGCTATGCATTGGCATGAAACCACTTTCAGACAGCTCAGTATCATGTGGGAAGTTAACCCGAGGTGTTTCCATTAGGTTTGCAGGAAGTACTTTGGTGTAAAATTGAAATGTATACTACTTGGATTGACAAAGCTTTGTCTGCACTGAGAAAACAACTTCTTTGTCTTACACTGCACAGGCAGGAAACAACTTTCAGACATCTCAGAATCATGTGGGAAGTTAACCTAAGGTGTTTCCATTAGGTTTGCTGTAAGTACATTGGTGTAAAATTCAAATGTATACTACTTATGTTGTCAAAGCATTGCATGCACTGAGAAAGCAACTTTTTTGTCTTACACTGCACAGGCATGAAACAACTATCAGACATCTCAGAATCATATGGGAAGTTAACCTAAGGTGTTTGCATTAGGTCTGCAGGAAGTACTTTGGTGTAAAATTGAAATGTATACTGCTTGTATTGTCATAGCATTGTATGCACTGAGAAAACAACATTTTTTTGTCTTATACTGCAGTGGCATGAAACAACTTTCAGACATCTCAGAATCATGTGGGAAGTTAACCTAAGGTGTTTCCTTTAGGTTTGCGGTAAGTATTTCGGTGTAAAATTGAAATGTATACTACTTGTATTGTCAAAGCATTCCATGCACTTAGAAAACAACTTCTTTGTCTTACACTGCACAGGCAGGAAACAACTTTCAGACATCTCAGAATCATGTGGGAAGTTAACCTAAGGTGTTTCCATTAGGTTTGCTGTAAGTATATTGGTGTAAAATTCAAATGTATACTACTTATGTTGTCAAAGCAGTGTATGCACTGAGAAAACAACTTTTTTGTCTTACACTACACAGGCATGAAATAACTTTCAGACACCTCAGAATCATATGGGAAGTTAACCTAAGGTGTTTCCTTTAGGTTTGCTGAAAGTACATTGGTGTAAAATTGAAATGTATACTGCTTGTATTTCTTAGCATTGTATGCACTGAGAAAACAAGTTTTTTGTCTTAAACTGCAGTGGCATGAAACCACTTTCAGACATCTCAGAATCATGTGGGAAGTGAACCTAAGGTGTTTGCATTAGGTCTGCAGGAAGTACTTTGGTGTAAAATTGAAATGTATCCTACTTGTGTTGTCAAGCATTGTATGCACTGAGAAAACAACTTTTTTGTCTTACACTGCAGTGGCATGAACCAACTTTCAGACTTCTCAGAATCATGTGGGAAGTTAACCTAAGGTATTTCCATTAGGTTTGCTGTAACTACTTTGGTGTAAAATTGAAATGTATACTACTTGTGTTGTCAAGCATTGTATGCACTGAGAGAACAACTTATTTGTCTTACACTGCAGTGGCATGAAATAACTTTCAGACCTCTCAGAATCATGTGGGAAGTTAACCTAAGGTGTTTCCTTTAGGTTTGCTGAAAGTACATTGGTGTAAAATTGAAATGTATACTGCTTGTATTTCTTAGCATTGTATGCACTGAGAAAACAACTTTTTTGTCTTATACTGCAGTGGCATGAAACAACTTTCAGACATCTCAGAATCATGTGGGACGTTAACTTAAGGTATTTCCATTAGGGTTGCAGTGAGCCCTGTGCTGTAAAATTGAAATGTATACTACTTGTATTGTCAAAGCATTGTATGCACTAAAAAAACAGCTACTTTGTCTTACACTGCACAGGCATGAAACAACTTTGAGACATCTCAGAATCATGTGGGAAGTTAACCTAAGGTGTTTCCATTAGGTTTGCAGTAAGTACTTTGGTGTAAAATTGAAATGTATACTGCTTGTATTTCTTAGCATTCTATGCACTGAGAAAACAACTTTTTTGTCTTAAACTGCAGTGGCATGAAACAACTTTCAGACATCTCAGAATCATGTGGGAAGTGAACCTAAGGTGTTTGCATTAGGTCTGCAGGAAGTACTTTGGTGTAAAATTGAAATGTCTACCACTTGTATTGTCAAAGCATTGTATGCACTGAGAAAACAACTTTTTTGTCTTACACTGCAGTGGCATGAAACAAGTTTCAAACAGCTTAGAATCATGTGGGAAGTCAACTTAAGGTGTTTTCTTTAGGTTTGCATTCACTACTTTGAAGTAAAATTGAAAGTCATACTACTCTTGTTGTCAAAGCACTGCAGGCACTGAGAAAACAACTTTTTCGTCTGGATGATCAGAGGCCTTAAGCATGTTTGAAATATTTCAGAATCATGTGGGAAAACAACTTCAGGTGTTTGAATTAGGTTTGAAGTCATTACTTTGGTGTAAATTTGAAAGGCATACTACTTTTACTGTGAAAGCACTGTCTCCACTGAGAAAAATACTTTTTTGTCTTAATGAGCAAAGGCATGAAACAAGTTTGAAATAGTTCAGAATAATGTGGGAAGTCAACTTAAGATGTTTCCATTAGGTTTGCATGCACTACTTTGCTGTAAAACTGAAAGACATAATAGTTTTTTTTGTAAAAGCACTGTAGGCATTGAGAAACGAAGTTTTTTCTCTTGATGCTCAGAGTCATGAAATATATTTGAAATAGTTCAGAATCATGTGGGAAGACAACTTAAGGTGTATCAATTAGTTTTGCAGTCATTACATTGGTGTAAATATGAAAGGGATACTATTCTTGTTGTCAAAGCACAGCATGCACTGAGAAAGTCCTTTTTTGTCTTGATGATCAGAGGCATGAAACGTGCTTGAAATAGTTCAGAATCATGTGGGAAGTTAACCTAAGGTGTTTCCATTCGGTTTGCAGTAAGTACATTGGTGTAAAATTGAAATATATACTACTTGTATTATCAAAGCATTGTATGCACTGAGAAAACAACTTTTTTGTCTTACACTGCAGTGGCATGAAACAAATTTCAGACACCTCAGAATCATGTGGGAAGTTAACCTAAGGTGTTTCCATTTGGTTTGCAGTAAGAACTTTGGTGTAAAATTGAAATGTATACTACTTGTGCTGTCAAAGCATTGTATGCACTGAGAAAACAACTTTTTTGTGTAACACTGCAGAGGCATGAAACAACTTTCAGACATCTCAGAATCATGTGGGAAGTTAACCTAACGTGATTCCATTAGGTTCGCTGTAATTACTTTGGTGTGAAATTGAAATGTATACTACTTCTATTATCAAAGCATTGTATGCACTGAGAAAACAACTTTTTTCTCTTACACTGAAGTGGCATGAAACAACTTTCAGACATCTCAGAATCATGTGGGCAGTTAACCTAAGGTGTTTCCATTAGGTTTGCAGTAAGTACTTTGGTGTAAAATTGAAATGTACACTACTTGTATTGTCAAAGCATTGTATGCACTGAGAAAACAACTTTTTTGTCTTACACTGCACAGTCATGAAACAAATTTCAGGCATCTCAGAATCATGTGGGAAGTTAACCTAACGTGATTCCATTAGGTTTGCTGAAAGTACTTTGGTGTAAAATTGAAATGTATACTGCTTGTATTTCTTAGCATTCTATGCACTGAGAAAACAACTTTTTTGTCTTAAACTGCAGTGGCATGAAACAACTTTCAGACAGCTCAGATTCATGTGGGAAGTGAACCTAAGGTGTTTGCATTAGGTCTGCAGGAAGTACTTTGGTGTAAAATTGAAATGTATACTACTTGTATTGTCAAAGCATTGTATGCACTGAGAAAACAACTTTTTTGTCTTATACAGCACAGGCATGAAACAACTTTCAGACATCTCAGAATCATGGTGGAAGTTAACCTAAGGTGTTTCCATTAGGTTTACAATAAGTACTTTGGTGTAAAATTGAAATGTATACTGCTTGTATTGTCAGAGCATTGTATGCACTGAGAAAACAACTTTTTTGTCTTATATTGCAGTGGCATGAAACAACTGTCAGACTTCTCAGAATCATGTGGGAAGTTAACCTAAGGTATTTCCATTAGGTTTGCTGTAAGTACTTTGGTGTAAAATTGAAATATATACTACTTGTGTTGTCAAGCATTGTATGCACTGAGAAAACAACTTTTTTGTCTTACACTGCAGTGGCATGAAACAACTTTCAGACATCTCAGAATCATGTGGGAAGTTAACCTAAGGTGTTTCCATTAGGTTTGCAGTAAGTACTTTGATGTTAAATTGAAATGTATACTGCTTGTATTGTCATAGCATTGTATGCACTGAGAAAACAACTTTTTTGTCTTACACTGCAGTGGCATGAAACAACTTTCGGACATCTCAGAATCATGTGGGAAGTTAACCTAAGTGTTTCCATTAGGTTTGCTGTCAGTACTTTGGTGTAAAATTGAAATGTATACTACTTGTGTTGTCAAAGCATTGTATGTACTGAGAAAACAACTTTTTTGTCTTACACTGCAGTTGCATGAAACAACGTTCAGACATCTCAGAATCATGTGGGAAGTTAACCTAAGGTGTTTCCATTAGGTTTGCAGTAAATACTTTGGTGTAAATTTGAAATGTATACTGCTTGTATTGTCAAAGCATTGTATGCACTGAGAAAACAACTTCTTTGTCTTACACTACAGTGGCATGAAACAACTTTCAGACATCTTAGAATCATGTGGGAAGTAAACCTAAGGTATTTCCGTTAGGTTTGCAGTAAGTACTTTGGTGTAAAATTGAAATGTATTCTACTTGTATTGTCAAAGCATTCCATGCACTAAGAAAACAACTTCTTTGTCTTACACTGCACAGGCATGAAACAACTTTCAGACATCTCAGAATCATGTGGGAAGTTAACCTAACGTGTTTCCATTAGGTTTGCTGTAAGTACATTGAGTAAAATTGAAATGTTTACTACTTATGTTGTCAAAGCATTGTATGCACTGAGAAAACAACTTTTTTGTCTTATATTGCAGTGGCATGAAACAACTGTCAGACTTCTCAGAATCATGTGGGAAGTTAACCTAAGGTATTTCCATTAGGTTTGCTGTAAGTACTTTGGTGTAAAATTGAAATATATACTACTTGTGTTGTCAAGCATTGTATGCACTGAGAAAACAACTTTTTTGTCTTACACTGCAGTGGCATGAAACAACTTTCAGACATCTCAGAATCATGTGGGAAGTTAACCTAAGGTGTTTCCATTAGGTTTGCAGTAAGTACTTTGATGTTAAATTGAAATGTATACTGCTTGTATTGTCATAGCATTGTATGCACTGAGAAAACAACTTTTTTGTCTTACACTGCAGTGGCATGAAACAACTTTCGGACATCTCAGAATCATGTGGGAAGTTAACCTAAGTGTTTCCATTAGGTTTGCTGTCAGTACTTTGGTGTAAAATTGAAATGTATACTACTTGTGTTGTCAAAGCATTGTATGTACTGAGAAAACAACTTTTTTGTCTTACACTGCAGTTGCATGAAACAACGTTCAGACATCTCAGAATCATGTGGGAAGTTAACCTAAGGTGTTTCCATTAGGTTTGCAGTAAATACTTTGGTGTAAATTTGAAATGTATACTGCTTGTATTGTCAAAGCATTGTATGCACTGAGAAAACAACTTCTTTGTCTTACACTACAGTGGCATGAAACAACTTTCAGACATCTTAGAATCATGTGGGAAGTAAACCTAAGGTATTTCCGTTAGGTTTGCAGTAAGTACTTTGGTGTAAAATTGAAATGTATTCTACTTGTATTGTCAAAGCATTCCATGCACTAAGAAAACAACTTCTTTGTCTTACACTGCACAGGCATGAAACAACTTTCAGACATCTCAGAATCATGTGGGAAGTTAACCTAAGGTGTTTCCTTTAGGTTTTACTGAAAGTACATTGGTGTAAAATTGAAATGTATACTTCTTGTATTTCTTAGCATTGTATGCACTGAGAAAACAACTTTTTTGTCTTAAACTGCAGTGGCATGAAACAACTTTCAGACATCTCAGAATCATGTGGGAAGTTAATCTAAGGTATTTCCATTAGGTTCGCTGTAAGAAGTTTGGTTTAAAATTGAAATGTATACGCCTTGTGTTGTCATAGCATTGTATGCACTGAGAAAACAACTTTTTTGTCTTAAACTGCAGTGGCATGAAACAACTTTCAGACATCTCAGAATCATGTGGGAAGTTAATCTAAGGTATTTCCATTAGGTTCGCTGTAAGAAGTTTGGTTTAAAATTGAAATGTATACGCCTTGTGTTGTCATAGCATTGTATGCACTGAGAAAACAACTTTTTTGTCTTATACTGCAGTGGCATGAAACAACTTTCAGACATCTCAGAATCATGTGGGAAGTTAACCTAACGTGTTTCCATTAGGTTTGCGCTAAGTACTTCGGTGTAAAATGGAAATGTATACTAATTGTATTGTGAAGCATTGTATGCACTGAGAAAACAACTTTTTTGTCTTACACTGCAGTGGCATGAAACAACTTTCGGACATCTCAGAATCATGTGGGAAGTTAACCGAAGGTGTTTCCATTAGGTTTGCTGTCAGTACTTTGGTGTAAAATTGAAATGTATACTACTTGTATAGTCAAAGCATTGTATGCACTGAGAAAACAACTTTTTTGTCTTACACTGCAGTGGCATGAAAAAACTTTCAGACATCGCATAATCATATGGGAAGTTAACCTAAGGTATTTCCATTAGGTTTGCTGTAAGTACATTTGTGTAAAATTGAAATGTGTACAACTTGTGTTCTCAAAGCATTGTATGCACTGAGAAAACAACTTTTTTGTCTTACACTGCACAGGCATGAAACAACTTTCAGACATCTCAGAATCATGTGGGAAGTTAACCTAAGGTGTTTCCATTAGGTTTGCAGTAAGTACTTTGGTGTAAAATTGAAATGTATACTGCTTGTATTGTCAAAGCATTGTATGCACTGAGAACACAACTTATTTGTCTTACACTGCAGTGGCATGAAATAACTTTCAGACCTCTCAGAATCATGTGGGAAGTTAACCTAAGGTGTTTCCTTTAGGTTTGCTGAAAGTACATTGGTGTAAAATTGAAATGTATACTGCTTGTATTTCTTAGCATTGTATGCACTGAGAAAACAACTTTTTTGTCTTATACTGCAGTGGCATGAAACAACTTTCAGACATCTCAGAATCATGTGGGACGTTAACTTAAGGTATTTCCATTAGGGTTGCAGTGAGCCCTGTGCTGTAAAATTGAAATGTATACTACTTGTATTGTCAAAGCATTGTATGCACTAAAAAAACAGCTACTTTGTCTTACACTGCACAGGCATGAAACAACTTTGAGACATCTCAGAATCATGTGGGAAGTTAACCTAAGGTGTTTCCATTAGGTTTGCAGTAAGTACTTTGGTGTAAAATTGAAATGTATACTGCTTGTATTTCTTAGCATTCTATGCACTGAGAAAACAACTTTTTTGTCTTAAACTGCAGTGGCATGAAACAACTTTCAGACATCTCAGAATCATGTGGGAAGTGAACCTAAGGTGTTTGCATTAGGTCTGCAGGAAGTACTTTGGTGTAAAATTGAAATGTCTACCACTTGTATTGTCAAAGCATTGTATGCACTGAGAAAACAACTTTTTTGTCTTACACTGCAGTGGCATGAAACAAGTTTCAAACAGCTTAGAATCATGTGGGAAGTCAACTTAAGGTGTTTTCTTTAGGTTTGCATTCACTACTTTGAAGTAAAATTGAAAGTCATACTACTCTTGTTGTCAAAGCACTGCAGGCACTGAGAAAACAACTTTTTCGTCTGGATGATCAGAGGCCTTAAGCATGTTTGAAATATTTCAGAATCATGTGGGAAAACAACTTCAGGTGTTTGAATTAGGTTTGAAGTCATTACTTTGGTGTAAATTTGAAAGGCATACTACTTTTACTGTGAAAGCACTGTCTCCACTGAGAAAAATACTTTTTTGTCTTAATGAGCAAAGGCATGAAACAAGTTTGAAATAGTTCAGAATAATGTGGGAAGTCAACTTAAGATGTTTCCATTAGGTTTGCATGCACTACTTTGCTGTAAAACTGAAAGACATAATAGTTTTTTTTGTAAAAGCACTGTAGGCATTGAGAAACGAAGTTTTTTCTCTTGATGCTCAGAGTCATGAAATATATTTGAAATAGTTCAGAATCATGTGGGAAGACAACTTAAGGTGTATCAATTAGTTTTGCAGTCATTACATTGGTGTAAATATGAAAGGGATACTATTCTTGTTGTCAAAGCACAGCATGCACTGAGAAAGTCCTTTTTTGTCTTGATGATCAGAGGCATGAAACGTGCTTGAAATAGTTCAGAATCATGTGGGAAGTTAACCTAAGGTGTTTCCATTCGGTTTGCAGTAAGTACATTGGTGTAAAATTGAAATATATACTACTTGTATTATCAAAGCATTGTATGCACTGAGAAAACAACTTTTTTGTCTTACACTGCAGTGGCATGAAACAAATTTCAGACACCTCAGAATCATGTGGGAAGTTAACCTAAGGTGTTTCCATTTGGTTTGCAGTAAGAACTTTGGTGTAAAATTGAAATGTATACTACTTGTGCTGTCAAAGCATTGTATGCACTGAGAAAACAACTTTTTTGTGTAACACTGCAGAGGCATGAAACAACTTTCAGACATCTCAGAATCATGTGGGAAGTTAACCTAACGTGATTCCATTAGGTTCGCTGTAATTACTTTGGTGTGAAATTGAAATGTATACTACTTCTATTATCAAAGCATTGTATGCACTGAGAAAACAACTTTTTTCTCTTACACTGAAGTGGCATGAAACAACTTTCAGACATCTCAGAATCATGTGGGCAGTTAACCTAAGGTGTTTCCATTAGGTTTGCAGTAAGTACTTTGGTGTAAAATTGAAATGTACACTACTTGTATTGTCAAAGCATTGTATGCACTGAGAAAACAACTTTTTTGTCTTACACTGCACAGTCATGAAACAAATTTCAGGCATCTCAGAATCATGTGGGAAGTTAACCTAACGTGATTCCATTAGGTTTGCTGAAAGTACTTTGGTGTAAAATTGAAATGTATACTGCTTGTATTTCTTAGCATTCTATGCACTGAGAAAACAACTTTTTTGTCTTAAACTGCAGTGGCATGAAACAACTTTCAGACAGCTCAGATTCATGTGGGAAGTGAACCTAAGGTGTTTGCATTAGGTCTGCAGGAAGTACTTTGGTGTAAAATTGAAATGTATACTACTTGTATTGTCAAAGCATTGTATGCACTGAGAAAACAACTTTTTTGTCTTATACAGCACAGGCATGAAACAACTTTCAGACATCTCAGAATCATGGTGGAAGTTAACCTAAGGTGTTTCCATTAGGTTTACAATAAGTACTTTGGTGTAAAATTGAAATGTATACTGCTTGTATTGTCAGAGCATTGTATGCACTGAGAAAACAACTTTTTTGTCTTATATTGCAGTGGCATGAAACAACTGTCAGACTTCTCAGAATCATGTGGGAAGTTAACCTAAGGTATTTCCATTAGGTTTGCTGTAAGTACTTTGGTGTAAAATTGAAATATATACTACTTGTGTTGTCAAGCATTGTATGCACTGAGAAAACAACTTTTTTGTCTTACACTGCAGTGGCATGAAACAACTTTCAGACATCTCAGAATCATGTGGGAAGTTAACCTAAGGTGTTTCCATTAGGTTTGCAGTAAGTACTTTGATGTTAAATTGAAATGTATACTGCTTGTATTGTCATAGCATTGTATGCACTGAGAAAACAACTTTTTTGTCTTACACTGCAGTGGCATGAAACAACTTTCGGACATCTCAGAATCATGTGGGAAGTTAACCTAAGTGTTTCCATTAGGTTTGCTGTCAGTACTTTGGTGTAAAATTGAAATGTATACTACTTGTGTTGTCAAAGCATTGTATGTACTGAGAAAACAACTTTTTTGTCTTACACTGCAGTTGCATGAAACAACGTTCAGACATCTCAGAATCATGTGGGAAGTTAACCTAAGGTGTTTCCATTAGGTTTGCAGTAAATACTTTGGTGTAAATTTGAAATGTATACTGCTTGTATTGTCAAAGCATTGTATGCACTGAGAAAACAACTTCTTTGTCTTACACTACAGTGGCATGAAACAACTTTCAGACATCTTAGAATCATGTGGGAAGTAAACCTAAGGTATTTCCGTTAGGTTTGCAGTAAGTACTTTGGTGTAAAATTGAAATGTATTCTACTTGTATTGTCAAAGCATTCCATGCACTAAGAAAACAACTTCTTTGTCTTACACTGCACAGGCATGAAACAACTTTCAGACATCTCAGAATCATGTGGGAAGTTAACCTAACGTGTTTCCATTAGGTTTGCTGTAAGTACATTGAGTAAAATTGAAATGTTTACTACTTATGTTGTCAAAGCATTGTATGCACTGAGAAAACAACTTTTTTGTCTTATATTGCAGTGGCATGAAACAACTGTCAGACTTCTCAGAATCATGTGGGAAGTTAACCTAAGGTATTTCCATTAGGTTTGCTGTAAGTACTTTGGTGTAAAATTGAAATATATACTACTTGTGTTGTCAAGCATTGTATGCACTGAGAAAACAACTTTTTTGTCTTACACTGCAGTGGCATGAAACAACTTTCAGACATCTCAGAATCATGTGGGAAGTTAACCTAAGGTGTTTCCATTAGGTTTGCAGTAAGTACTTTGATGTTAAATTGAAATGTATACTGCTTGTATTGTCATAGCATTGTATGCACTGAGAAAACAACTTTTTTGTCTTACACTGCAGTGGCATGAAACAACTTTCGGACATCTCAGAATCATGTGGGAAGTTAACCTAAGTGTTTCCATTAGGTTTGCTGTCAGTACTTTGGTGTAAAATTGAAATGTATACTACTTGTGTTGTCAAAGCATTGTATGTACTGAGAAAACAACTTTTTTGTCTTACACTGCAGTTGCATGAAACAACGTTCAGACATCTCAGAATCATGTGGGAAGTTAACCTAAGGTGTTTCCATTAGGTTTGCAGTAAATACTTTGGTGTAAATTTGAAATGTATACTGCTTGTATTGTCAAAGCATTGTATGCACTGAGAAAACAACTTCTTTGTCTTACACTACAGTGGCATGAAACAACTTTCAGACATCTTAGAATCATGTGGGAAGTAAACCTAAGGTATTTCCGTTAGGTTTGCAGTAAGTACTTTGGTGTAAAATTGAAATGTATTCTACTTGTATTGTCAAAGCATTCCATGCACTAAGAAAACAACTTCTTTGTCTTACACTGCACAGGCATGAAACAACTTTCAGACATCTCAGAATCATGTGGGAAGTTAACCTAAGGTGTTTCCTTTAGGTTTTACTGAAAGTACATTGGTGTAAAATTGAAATGTATACTTCTTGTATTTCTTAGCATTGTATGCACTGAGAAAACAACTTTTTTGTCTTAAACTGCAGTGGCATGAAACAACTTTCAGACATCTCAGAATCATGTGGGAAGTTAATCTAAGGTATTTCCATTAGGTTCGCTGTAAGAAGTTTGGTTTAAAATTGAAATGTATACGCCTTGTGTTGTCATAGCATTGTATGCACTGAGAAAACAACTTTTTTGTCTTAAACTGCAGTGGCATGAAACAACTTTCAGACATCTCAGAATCATGTGGGAAGTTAATCTAAGGTATTTCCATTAGGTTCGCTGTAAGAAGTTTGGTTTAAAATTGAAATGTATACGCCTTGTGTTGTCATAGCATTGTATGCACTGAGAAAACAACTTTTTTGTCTTATACTGCAGTGGCATGAAACAACTTTCAGACATCTCAGAATCATGTGGGAAGTTAACCTAACGTGTTTCCATTAGGTTTGCGCTAAGTACTTCGGTGTAAAATGGAAATGTATACTAATTGTATTGTGAAGCATTGTATGCACTGAGAAAACAACTTTTTTGTCTTACACTGCAGTGGCATGAAACAACTTTCGGACATCTCAGAATCATGTGGGAAGTTAACCGAAGGTGTTTCCATTAGGTTTGCTGTCAGTACTTTGGTGTAAAATTGAAATGTATACTACTTGTATAGTCAAAGCATTGTATGCACTAAGAAAACAACTTTTTTCTCTTACACTGCAGTGGCATGAAAAAACTTTCAGACATCGCATAATCATATGGGAAGTTAACCTAAGGTATTTCCATTAGGTTTGCTGTAAGTACATTTGTGTAAAATTGAAATGTGTACAACTTGTGTTCTCAAAGCATTGTATGCACTGAGAAAACAACTTTTTTGTCTTACACTGCACAGGCATGAAACAACTTTCAGACATCTCAGAATCATGTGGGAAGTTAACCTAAGGTGTTTCCATTAGGTTTGCAGTAAGTACTTTGGTGTAAAATTGAAATGTATACTGCTTGTATTGTCAAAGCATTGTATGCACTGAGAACACAACTTATTTGTCTTACACTGCAGTGGCATGAAATAACTTTCAGACCTCTCAGAATCATGGCATTGTATGCACTGAGAAAACAACTTTTTTGTCTTATATTGCAGTGGCATGAAACAACTGTCAGACTTCTCAGAATCATGTGGGAAGTTAACCTAAGGTATTTCCATTAGGTTTGCTGTAAGTACTTTGGTGTAAAATTGAAATATATACTACTTGTGTTGTCAAGCATTGTATGCACTGAGAAAACAACTTTTTTGTCTTACACTGCAGTGGCATGAAACAACTTTCAGACATCTCAGAATCATGTGGGAAGTTAACCTAAGGTGTTTCCATTAGGTTTGCAGTAAGTACTTTGATGTTAAATTGAAATGTATACTGCTTGTATTGTCATAGCATTGTATGCACTGAGAAAACAACTTTTTTGTCTTACACTGCAGTGGCATGAAACAACTTTCGGACATCTCAGAATCATGTGGGAAGTTAACCTAAGTGTTTCCATTAGGTTTGCTGTCAGTACTTTGGTGTAAAATTGAAATGTATACTACTTGTGTTGTCAAAGCATTGTATGTACTGAGAAAACAACTTTTTTGTCTTACACTGCAGTTGCATGAAACAACGTTCAGACATCTCAGAATCATGTGGGAAGTTAACCTAAGGTGTTTCCATTAGGTTTGCAGTAAATACTTTGGTGTAAATTTGAAATGTATACTGCTTGTATTGTCAAAGCATTGTATGCACTGAGAAAACAACTTCTTTGTCTTACACTACAGTGGCATGAAACAACTTTCAGACATCTTAGAATCATGTGGGAAGTAAACCTAAGGTATTTCCGTTAGGTTTGCAGTAAGTACTTTGGTGTAAAATTGAAATGTATTCTACTTGTATTGTCAAAGCATTCCATGCACTAAGAAAACAACTTCTTTGTCTTACACTGCACAGGCATGAAACAACTTTCAGACATCTCAGAATCATGTGGGAAGTTAACCTAACGTGTTTCCATTAGGTTTGCTGTAAGTACATTGAGTAAAATTGAAATGTTTACTACTTATGTTGTCAAAGCATTGTATGCACTGAGAAAACAACTTTTTTGTCTTATATTGCAGTGGCATGAAACAACTGTCAGACTTCTCAGAATCATGTGGGAAGTTAACCTAAGGTATTTCCATTAGGTTTGCTGTAAGTACTTTGGTGTAAAATTGAAATATATACTACTTGTGTTGTCAAGCATTGTATGCACTGAGAAAACAACTTTTTTGTCTTACACTGCAGTGGCATGAAACAACTTTCAGACATCTCAGAATCATGTGGGAAGTTAACCTAAGGTGTTTCCATTAGGTTTGCAGTAAGTACTTTGATGTTAAATTGAAATGTATACTGCTTGTATTGTCATAGCATTGTATGCACTGAGAAAACAACTTTTTTGTCTTACACTGCAGTGGCATGAAACAACTTTCGGACATCTCAGAATCATGTGGGAAGTTAACCTAAGTGTTTCCATTAGGTTTGCTGTCAGTACTTTGGTGTAAAATTGAAATGTATACTACTTGTGTTGTCAAAGCATTGTATGTACTGAGAAAACAACTTTTTTGTCTTACACTGCAGTTGCATGAAACAACGTTCAGACATCTCAGAATCATGTGGGAAGTTAACCTAAGGTGTTTCCATTAGGTTTGCAGTAAATACTTTGGTGTAAATTTGAAATGTATACTGCTTGTATTGTCAAAGCATTGTATGCACTGAGAAAACAACTTCTTTGTCTTACACTACAGTGGCATGAAACAACTTTCAGACATCTTAGAATCATGTGGGAAGTAAACCTAAGGTATTTCCGTTAGGTTTGCAGTAAGTACTTTGGTGTAAAATTGAAATGTATTCTACTTGTATTGTCAAAGCATTCCATGCACTAAGAAAACAACTTCTTTGTCTTACACTGCACAGGCATGAAACAACTTTCAGACATCTCAGAATCATGTGGGAAGTTAACCTAAGGTGTTTCCTTTAGGTTTTACTGAAAGTACATTGGTGTAAAATTGAAATGTATACTTCTTGTATTTCTTAGCATTGTATGCACTGAGAAAACAACTTTTTTGTCTTAAACTGCAGTGGCATGAAACAACTTTCAGACATCTCAGAATCATGTGGGAAGTTAATCTAAGGTATTTCCATTAGGTTCGCTGTAAGAAGTTTGGTTTAAAATTGAAATGTATACGCCTTGTGTTGTCATAGCATTGTATGCACTGAGAAAACAACTTTTTTGTCTTAAACTGCAGTGGCATGAAACAACTTTCAGACATCTCAGAATCATGTGGGAAGTTAATCTAAGGTATTTCCATTAGGTTCGCTGTAAGAAGTTTGGTTTAAAATTGAAATGTATACGCCTTGTGTTGTCATAGCATTGTATGCACTGAGAAAACAACTTTTTTGTCTTATACTGCAGTGGCATGAAACAACTTTCAGACATCTCAGAATCATGTGGGAAGTTAACCTAACGTGTTTCCATTAGGTTTGCGCTAAGTACTTCGGTGTAAAATGGAAATGTATACTAATTGTATTGTGAAGCATTGTATGCACTGAGAAAACAACTTTTTTGTCTTACACTGCAGTGGCATGAAACAACTTTCGGACATCTCAGAATCATGTGGGAAGTTAACCGAAGGTGTTTCCATTAGGTTTGCTGTCAGTACTTTGGTGTAAAATTGAAATGTATACTACTTGTATAGTCAAAGCATTGTATGCACTAAGAAAACAACTTTTTTCTCTTACACTGCAGTGGCATGAAAAAACTTTCAGACATCGCATAATCATATGGGAAGTTAACCTAAGGTATTTCCATTAGGTTTGCTGTAAGTACATTTGTGTAAAATTGAAATGTGTACAACTTGTGTTCTCAAAGCATTGTATGCACTGAGAAAACAACTTTTTTGTCTTACACTGCACAGGCATGAAACAACTTTCAGACATCTCAGAATCATGTGGGAAGTTAACCTAAGGTGTTTCCATTAGGTTTGCAGTAAGTACTTTGGTGTAAAATTGAAATGTATACTGCTTGTATTGTCAAAGCATTGTATGCACTGAGAACACAACTTTTTTGTCTTACACTGCAGTGGCATGAAACAACTTTCAGACATCTCAGAATCATGTGGGAAGTTAACTTAAGGTGTTTCCATTAGGTTTGCAGTGAGTACTTTTGGGTAAAATTGCAATGTATACCACTTTACGGTCAAAACTCTGTATGCATTGAGAAAACAACTTTTTTGTCTTGATGAGCAGTAGCCTGAAACAAGTTTCAAACAGTTTTGAATCATGTGGGAAGTAAACTTAAGGTTTTTGAATTAGGTTTGAAGTCATTACTTTGGTGTAAATTTGAAAGGCATACTACTTTTACTGTCAAAGCACTGTGTCCACTGAGAAAAATACTTTTTTGTCTTAATGAGCAAAGGCATGAAACAAGTTTGAAATAGTTCAGAATAATGTGGGAAGTCAACTTAAGGTGTTTCCATTTGGTTTGCATGCACTACTTTGCTGTAAAACTGAAAGACATAATAGTTTTTTCTTGTAAAAGCACTGTAGGCATTGAGAAACGAAGTTTTTTGTCTTGATGCTCAGAGTCATGAAACATATTTGAAATAGTTCAGAATCATGTGGGAAGACAACTTAAGGTGTATCCATTAGTTTTGCGGTCATTACTTTATTGTAAATTTGAAAGGGATACTATTCTTGTTGTCAAAGCACAGAATGCACTGAGAAAGACCTTTTTTGTCTTGATGATCAGAGGCATGAAACGTGCTTGAAATAGTTCAGAATCATGTGGGAAGTTAACCTAAGGTGTTTCGATTCGGTTTGCAGTAAGTACTTTGGTGTAAAATTGAAATATATACTACTTGTATTATCAAAGCATTGTATGCACTGAGAAAACAACTTTTTTGTCTTACACTGCAGTGGCATGAAACAACTTTCAGACACCTCATACTCATGTGGGAAGTTAACCTAAGGTATTTCCATTAGGTTTGCAGTAAGAACTTTGGTGTAAAATTGAAATGTATACTACTTGGATTGACACAGCTTTGTATGCACTGAGAAAACAACTTTTTTGTGTAACACTGCACAGGCATGAAACAACTTTCAGACATCTCAGAATCATGTGGGAAGTTAACCTAATGTGATTCCATTAGGTTTGCGGTAAGTACATTGGTGTAAAATTGAAATGCGTACTACTTGAGTTGTCAAAGCATTGTATGCACTGAGAAAACAACTTTTTTGTCTTATAGAGCACAGGCATGAAACAACTTTCAGACATCTCAGAATCATGTGGGAAGTTAACCTAAGGTGTTTCCATTAGGTTTGCAGTAAGTACTTTGATGTTAAATTGAAATGTATACTGCTTGTATTGTCATAGCATTGTATGCACTGAGAAAAGAACTTTTTTGTCTTACACTGCAGTGGCATGAAACAACTTTCGGACATCTCAGAATCATGTGGGAAGTTAACCTAAGTGTTTCCATTAGGTTTGCTGTCAGTACTTTGCTGTAAAATTGAAATGTATACTACTTGTGTTGTCAAAGCATTGTATGCACTGAGAAAACAACTTTTTTGTGTAACACTGCAGAGGCATGAAACAACTTTCAGACATCTCAGAATCATGTGGGAAGTTAACCTAACGTGATTCCATTAGGTTCGCTGTAAGTACTTTGGTGTAAAATTGAAATGTATACTACTTCTATTATCAAAGCATTGTATGCACTGAGAAAACAACTTTTTTCTCTTACACTGAAGTGGCATGAAACAACTTTCAGACATCTCAGAATCATGTGGGCAGTTAACCTAAGGTGTTTCCATTAGGTTTGCAGTAAGTACTTTGGTGTAAAATTGAAATGTACACTACTTGTATTGTCAAAGCATTGTATGCACTGAGAAAACAACGTTTTTGTCTTACACTGCACAGTCATGAAACAAATTTCAGGCATCTCAGAATCATGTGGGAAGTTAACCTAACGTGATTCCATTAGGTTTGCTGAAAGTACTTTGGTGTAAAATTGAAATGTATACTGCTTGTATTTCTTAGCATTCTATGCACTGAGAAAACAACTTTTTTGTCTTAAACTGCAGTGGCATGAAACAACTTTCAGACAGCTCAGATTCATGTGGGAAGTGAACCTAAGGTGTTTGCATTAGGTCTGCAGGAAGTACTTTGGTGTAAAATTGAAATGTATACTACTTGTATTGTCAAAGCATTGTATGCACTGAGAAAACAACTTTTTTGTCTTATACAGCACAGGCATGAAACAACTTTCAGACATCTCAGAATCATGGTGGAAGTTAACCTAAGGTGTTTCCATTAGGTTTACAATAAGTACTTTGGTGTAAAATTGAAATGTATACTGCTTGTATTGTCAGAGCATTGTATGCACTGAGAAAACAACTTTTTTGTCTTATATTGCAGTGGCATGAAACAACTGTCAGACTTCTCAGAATCATGTGGGAAGTTAACCTAAGGTATTTCCATTAGGTTTGCTGTAAGTACTTTGGTGTAAAATTGAAATATATACTACTTGTGTTGTCAAGCATTGTATGCACTGAGAAAACAACTTTTTTGTCTTACACTGCAGTGGCATGAAACAACTTTCAGACATCTCAGAATCATGTGGGAAGTTAACCTAAGGTGTTTCCATTAGGTTTGCAGTAAGTACTTTGATGTTAAATTGAAATGTATACTGCTTGTATTGTCATAGCATTGTATGCACTGAGAAAACAACTTTTTTGTCTTACACTGTAGTGGCATGAAACAACTTTCGGACATCTCAGAATCATGTGGGAAGTTAACCTAAGTGTTTCCATTAGGTTTGCTGTCAGTACTTTGGTGTAAAATTGAAATGTATACTACTTGTGTTGTCAAAGCATTGTATGTACTGAGAAAACAACTTTTTTGTCTTACACTGCAGTTGCATGAAACAACGTTCAGACATCTCAGAATCATGTGGGAAGTTAACCTAAGGTGTTTCCATTAGGTTTGCAGTAAATACTTTGGTGTAAATTTGAAATGTATACTGCTTGTATTGTCAAAGCATTCCATGCACTAAGAAAACAACTTCTTTGTCTTACACTGCACAGGCATGAAACAACTTTCAGACATCTCAGAATCATGTGGGAAGTTAACCTAACGTGTTTCCATTAGGTTTGCTGTCAGTACTTTGGTGTAAAATTGAAATGTATACTACTTGTGTTGTCAAAGCATTGTATGTACTGAGAAAACAACTTTTTTGTCTTATACTGCAGTGGCATGAAACAACTTTCAGACATCTCAGAATCATGTGGGAAGTTAACCTAACGTGTTTCCATTAGGTTTGCGCTAAGTACTTCGGTGTAAAATGGAAATGTATACTAATTGTATTGTGAAGCATTGTATGCACTGAGAAAACAACTTTTTTGTCTTATATTGCAGTGGCATGAAACAACTGTCAGACTTCTCAGAATCATGTGGGAAGTTAACCTAAGGTATTTCCATTAGGTTTGCTGTAAGTACTTTGGTGTAAAATTGAAATATATACTACTTGTGTTGTCAAGCATTGTATGCACTGAGAAAACAACTTTTTTGTCTTACACTGCAGTGGCATGAAACAACTTTCAGACATCTCAGAATCATGTGGGAAGTTAACCTAAGGTGTTTCCATTAGGTTTGCAGTAAGTACTTTGATGTTAAATTGAAATGTATACTGCTTGTATTGTCATAGCATTGTATGCACTGAGAAAACAACTTTTTTGTCTTACACTGCAGTGGCATGAAACAACTTTCGGACATCTCAGAATCATGTGGGAAGTTAACCTAAGTGTTTCCATTAGGTTTGCTGTCAGTACTTTGGTGTAAAATTGAAATGTATACTACTTGTGTTGTCAAAGCATTGTATGTACTGAGAAAACAACTTTTTTGTCTTACACTGCAGTTGCATGAAACAACGTTCAGACATCTCAGAATCATGTGGGAAGTTAACCTAAGGTGTTTCCATTAGGTTTGCAGTAAATACTTTGGTGTAAATTTGAAATGTATACTGCTTGTATTGTCAAAGCATTGTATGCACTGAGAAAACAACTTCTTTGTCTTACACTACAGTGGCATGAAACAACTTTCAGACATCTTAGAATCATGTGGGAAGTAAACCTAAGGTATTTCCGTTAGGTTTGCAGTAAGTACTTTGGTGTAAAATTGAAATGTATTCTACTTGTATTGTCAAAGCATTCCATGCACTAAGAAAACAACTTCTTTGTCTTACACTGCACAGGCATGAAACAACTTTCAGACATCTCAGAATCATGTGGGAAGTTAACCTAACGTGTTTCCATTAGGTTTGCTGTAAGTACATTGAGTAAAATTGAAATGTTTACTACTTATGTTGTCAAAGCATTGTATGCACTGAGAAAACAACTTTTTTGTCTTACACTGCACAGGCATGAAACAACTTTCAGACATCTCAGAATCATATGGGAAGTTAACCTAAGGTGTTTCCTTTAGGTTTTACTGAAAGTACATTGGTGTAAAATTGAAATGTATACTTCTTGTATTTCTTAGCATTGTATGCACTGAGAAAACAACTTTTTTGTCTTAAACTGCAGTGGCATGAAACAACTTTCAGACATCTCAGAATCATGTGGGAAGTTAATCTAAGGTATTTCCATTAGGTTCGCTGTAAGAAGTTTGGTTTAAAATTGAAATGTATACACCTTGTGTTGTCATAGCATTGTATGCACTGAGAAAACAACTTTTTTGTCTTATACTGCAGTGGCATGAAACAACTTTCAGACATCTCAGAATCATGTGGGAAGTTAACCTAACGTGTTTCCATTAGGTTTGCGCTAAGTACTTCGGTGTAAAATGGAAATGTATACTAATTGTATTGTGAAGCATTGTATGCACTGAGAAAACAACTTTTTTGTCTTACACTGCAGTGGCATGAAACAACTTTCGGACATCTCAGAATCATGTGGGAAGTTAACCGAAGGTGTTTCCATTAGGTTTGCTGTCAGTACTTTGGTGTAAAATTGAAATGTATACTACTTGTATAGTCAAAGCATTGTATGCACTAAGAAAACAACTTTTTTCTCTTACACTGCAGTGGCATGAAAAAACTTTCAGACATCGCATAATCATATGGGAAGTTAACCTAAGGTATTTCCATTAGGTTTGCTGTAAGTACATTTGTGTAAAATTGAAATGTGTACAACTTGTGTTCTCAAAGCATTGTATGCACTGAGAAAACAACTTTTTTGTCTTACACTGCACAGGCATGAAACAACTTTCAGACATCTCAGAATCATGTGGGAAGTTAACCTAAGGTGTTTCCATTAGGTTTGCAGTAAGTACTTTGGTGTAAAATTGAAATGTATACTGCTTGTATTGTCAAAGCATTGTATGCACTGAGAACACAACTTTTTTGTCTTACACTGCAGTGGCATGAAACAACTTTCAGACATCTCAGAATCATGTGGGAAGTTAACTTAAGGTGTTTCCATTAGGTTTGCAGTGAGTACTTTTGGGTAAAATTGCAATGTATACCACTTTACGGTCAAAACTCTGTATGCATTGAGAAAACAACTTTTTTGTCTTGATGAGCAGTAGCCTGAAACAAGTTTCAAACAGTTTTGAATCATGTGGGAAGTAAACTTAAGGTTTTTGAATTAGGTTTGAAGTCATTACTTTGGTGTAAATTTGAAAGGCATACTACTTTTACTGTCAAAGCACTGTGTCCACTGAGAAAAATACTTTTTTGTCTTAATGAGCAAAGGCATGAAACAAGTTTGAAATAGTTCAGAATAATGTGGGAAGTCAACTTAAGGTGTTTCCATTTGGTTTGCATGCACTACTTTGCTGTAAAACTGAAAGACATAATAGTTTTTTCTTGTAAAAGCACTGTAGGCATTGAGAAACGAAGTTTTTTGTCTTGATGCTCAGAGTCATGAAACATATTTGAAATAGTTCAGAATCATGTGGGAAGACAACTTAAGGTGTATCCATTAGTTTTGCGGTCATTACTTTATTGTAAATTTGAAAGGGATACTATTCTTGTTGTCAAAGCACAGAATGCACTGAGAAAGACCTTTTTTGTCTTGATGATCAGAGGCATGAAACGTGCTTGAAATAGTTCAGAATCATGTGGGAAGTTAACCTAAGGTGTTTCGATTCGGTTTGCAGTAAGTACTTTGGTGTAAAATTGAAATATATACTACTTGTATTATCAAAGCATTGTATGCACTGAGAAAACAACTTTTTTGTCTTACACTGCAGTGGCATGAAACAACTTTCAGACACCTCATACTCATGTGGGAAGTTAACCTAAGGTATTTCCATTAGGTTTGCAGTAAGAACTTTGGTGTAAAATTGAAATGTATACTACTTGGATTGACACAGCTTTGTATGCACTGAGAAAACAACTTTTTTGTGTAACACTGCACAGGCATGAAACAACTTTCAGACATCTCAGAATCATGTGGGAAGTTAACCTAATGTGATTCCATTAGGTTTGCGGTAAGTACATTGGTGTAAAATTGAAATGCGTACTACTTGAGTTGTCAAAGCATTGTATGCACTGAGAAAACAACTTTTTTGTCTTATAGAGCACAGGCATGAAACAACTTTCAGACATCTCAGAATCATGTGGGAAGTTAACCTAAGGTGTTTCCATTAGGTTTGCAGTAAGTACTTTGATGTTAAATTGAAATGTATACTGCTTGTATTGTCATAGCATTGTATGCACTGAGAAAAGAACTTTTTTGTCTTACACTGCAGTGACATGAAACAACTTTCGGACATCTCAGAATCATGTGGGAAGTTAACCTAAGGTGTTTCCATTAGGTTTGCTGTCAGTACTTTGCTGTAAAATTGAAATGTATACTACTTGTGTTGTCAAAGCATTGTATGCACTGAGAAAACAACTTTTTTGTGTAACACTGCAGAGGCATGAAACAACTTTCAGACATCTCAGAATCATGTGGGAAGTTAACCTAACGTGATTCCATTAGGTTCGCTGTAAGTACTTTGGTGTAAAATTGAAATGTATACTACTTCTATTATCAAAGCATTGTATGCACTGAGAAAACAACTTTTTTCTCTTACACTGAAGTGGCATGAAACAACTTTCAGACATCTCAGAATCATGTGGGCAGTTAACCTAAGGTGTTTCCATTAGGTTTGCAGTAAGTACTTTGGTGTAAAATTGAAATGTACACTACTTGTATTGTCAAAGCATTGTATGCACTGAGAAAACAACTTTTTTGTCTTACACTGCACAGTCATGAAACAAATTTCAGGCATCTCAGAATCATGTGGGAAGTTAACCTAACGTGATTCCATTAGGTTTGCTGAAAGTACTTTGGTGTAAAATTGAAATGTATACTGCTTGTATTTCTTAGCATTCTATGCACTGAGAAAACAACTTTTTTGTCTTAAACTGCAGTGGCATGAAACAACTTTCAGACAGCTCAGATTCATGTGGGAAGTGAACCTAAGGTGTTTGCATTAGGTCTGCAGGAAGTACTTTGGTGTAAAATTGAAATGTATACTACTTGTATTGTCAAAGCATTGTATGCACTGAGAAAACAACTTTTTTGTCTTATACAGCACAGGCATGAAACAACTTTCAGACATCTCAGAATCATGGTGGAAGTTAACCTAAGGTGTTTCCATTAGGTTTACAATAAGTACTTTGGTGTAAAATTGAAATGTATACTGCTTGTATTGTCAGAGCATTGTATGCACTGAGAAAACAACTTTTTTGTCTTACACTGCAGTGGCATGAAACAACTGTCAGACTTCTCAGAATCATGTGGGAAGTTAACCTAAGGTATTTCCATTAGGTTTGCTGTCAGTACTTTGGTGTAAAATTGAAATGTATACTACTTGTGTTGTCAAAGCATTGTATGTACTGAGAAAACAACTTTTTTGTCTTACACTGCAGTTGCATGAAACAACGTTCAGACATCTCAGAATCATGTGGGAAGTTAACCTAAGGTGTTTCCATTAGGTTTGCAGTAAATACTTTGGTGTAAATTTGAAATGTATACTGCTTGTATTGTCAAAGCATTGTATGCACTGAGAAAACAACTTCTTTGTCTTACACTACAGTGGCATGAAACAACTTTCAGACATCTTAGAATCATGTGGGAAGTAAACCTAAGGTATTTCCGTTAGGTTTGCAGTAAGTACTTTGGTGTAAAATTGAAATGTATTCTACTTGTATTGTCAAAGCATTCCATGCACTAAGAAAACAACTTCTTTGTCTTACACTGCACAGGCATGAAACAACTTTCAGACATCTCAGAATCATGTGGGAAGTTAACCTAACGTGTTTCCATTAGGTTTGCTGTAAGTACATTGAGTAAAATTGAAATGTTTACTACTTATGTTGTCAAAGCATTGTATGCACTGAGAAAACAACTTTTTTGTCTTACACTGCACAGGCATGAAACAACTTTCAGACATCTCAGAATCATATGGGAAGTTAACCTAAGGTGTTTCCTTTAGGTTTTACTGAAAGTACATTGGTGTAAAATTGAAATGTATACTTCTTGTATTGTCTTAGCATTGTATGCACTGAGAAAACAACTTTTTTGTCTTAAACTGCAGTGGCATGAAACAACTTTCAGACATCTCAGAATCATGTGGGAAGTTAATCTAAGGTATTTCCATTAGGTTCGCTGTAAGAAGTTTGGTTTAAAATTGAAATGTATACGCCTTGTGTTGTCATAGCATTGTATGCACTGAGAAAACAACTTTTTTGTCTTATACTGCAGTGGCATGAAACAACTTTCAGACATCTCAGAATCATGTGGGAAGTTAACCTAACGTGTTTCCATTAGGTTTGCGCTAAGTACTTCGGTGTAAAATGGAAATGTATACTAATTGTATTGTGAAGCATTGTATGCACTGAGAAAACAACTTTTTTGTCTTACACTGCAGTGGCATGAAACAACTTTCGGACATCTCAGAATCATGTGGGAAGTTAAGCGAAGGTGTTTCCATTAGGTTTGCTGTCAGTACTTTGGTGTAAAATTGAAATGTATACTACTTGTATAGTCAAAGCATTGTATGCACTAAGAAAACAACTTTTTTCTCTTACACTGCAGTGGCATGAAAAAACTTTCAGACATCGCATAATCATATGGGAAGTTAACCTAAGGTATTTCCATTAGGTTTGCTGTAAGTACATTTGTGTAAAATTGAAATGTGTACAACTTGTGTTCTCAAAGCATTGTATGCACTGAGAAAACAACTTTTTTGTCTTACACTGCACAGGCATGAAACAACTTTCAGACATCTCAGAATCATGTGGGAAGTTAACCTAAGGTGTTTCCATTAGGTTTGCAGTAAGTACTTTGGTGTAAAATTGAAATGTATACTGCTTGTATTGTCAAAGCATTGTATGCACTGAGAACACAACTTTTTTGTCTTACACTGCAGTGGCATGAAACAACTTTCAGACATCTCAGAATCATGTGGGAAGTTAACTTAAGGTGTTTCCATTAGGTTTGCAGTGAGTACTTTTGGGTAAAATTGCAATGTATACCACTTTACGGTCAAAACTCTGTATGCATTGAGAAAACAACTTTTTTGTCTTGATGAGCAGTAGCCTGAAACAAGTTTCAAACAGTTTTGAATCATGTGGGAAGTAAACTTAAGGTTTTTGAATTAGGTTTGAAGTCATTACTTTGGTGTAAATTTGAAAGGCATACTACTTTTACTGTCAAAGCACTGTGTCCACTGAGAAAAATACTTTTTTGTCTTAATGAGCAAAGGCATGAAACAAGTTTGAAATAGTTCAGAATAATGTGGGAAGTCAACTTAAGGTGTTTCCATTTGGTTTGCATGCACTACTTTGCTGTAAAACTGAAAGACATAATAGTTTTTTCTTGTAAAAGCACTGTAGGCATTGAGAAACGAAGTTTTTTGTCTTGATGCTCAGAGTCATGAAACATATTTGAAATAGTTCAGAATCATGTGGGAAGACAACTTAAGGTGTATCCATTAGTTTTGCGGTCATTACTTTATTGTAAATTTGAAAGGGATACTATTCTTGTTGTCAAAGCACAGGATGCACTGAGAAAGACCTTTTTTGTCTTGATGATCAGAGGCATGAAACGTGCTTGAAATAGTTCAGAATCATGTGGGAAGTTAACCTAAGGTGTTTCGATTCGGTTTGCAGTAAGTACTTTGGTGTAAAATTGAAATATATACTACTTGTATTATCAAAGCATTGTATGCACTGAGAAAACAACTTTTTTGTCTTACACTGCAGTGGCATGAAACAACTTTCAGACACCTCATACTCATGTGGGAAGTTAACCTAAGGTATTTCCATTAGGTTTGCAGTAAGAACTTTGGTGTAAAATTGAAATGTATACTACTTGGATTGACACAGCTTTGTATGCACTGAGAAAACAACTTTTTTGTGTAACACTGCACAGGCATGAAACAACTTTCAGACATCTCAGAATCATGTGGGAAGTTAACCTAATGTGATTCCATTAGGTTTGCGGTAAGTACATTGGTGTAAAATTGAAATGCGTACTACTTGAGTTGTCAAAGCATTGTATGCACTGAGAAAACAACTTTTTTGTCTTATAGAGCACAGGCATGAAACAACTTTCAGACATCTCAGAATCATGTGGGAAGTTAACCTAAGGTGTTTCCATTAGGTTTGCAGTAAGTACTTTGATGTTAAATTGAAATGTATACTGCTTGTATTGTCATAGCATTGTATGCACTGAGAAAAGAACTTTTTTGTCTTACACTGCAGTGGCATGAAACAACTTTCGGACATCTCAGAATCATGTGGGAAGTTAACCTAAGTGTTTCCATTAGGTTTGCTGTCAGTACTTTGGTGTAAAATTGAAATGTATACTACTTGTGTTGTCAAAGCATTGTATGCACTGAGAAAACAACTTTTTTGTCTTACACTGCAGTTGCATGAAACAACTTTCAGACATCTCAGAATCATGTGGGAAGTTAACCTAACGTGTTTCCATGAGGTTTGCTGTAAGTACATTGAGTAAAATTGAAATGTTTACTACTTATGTTGTCAAAGCATTGTATGCACTGAGAAAACAACTTTTTTGTCTTACACTGCACAGGCATGAAACAACTTTCAGACATCTCAGAATCATATGGGAAGTTAACCTAAGGTGTTTCCTTTAGGTTTTACTGAAAATACATTGGTGTAAAATTGAAATGTATACTGCTTGTATTTCTTAGTATTGTATGCACTGAGAAATCAACTTTTTTGTCTTAAACTGCAGTGGCATGAAACAACTTTCAGACATCTCAGAATCATGTGGGAAGTTAATCTAAGGTATTTCCATTAGGTTTGCTGTAATTACTTTGGTGTAAAATTGAAATGTATACTACTTGTATTGTCAAGCATTGTATGCACTGAGAAAACAACTTTTTTGTCATACACTGCAGTGGCATGAAACAAATTTCAGACATCTCAGAATCATGTGGGAAGTTAACCTAAGGTATTTCCATTAGGTTTGCTGTAAGAAGTTTGGTTTAAAATTGAAATGTATACGCCTTGTATTGTCATAGCATTGTATGCACTGAGAAAACAACTTTTTTGTCTTATACTGCAGTGGCATGAAACAACTTTCAGACATCTCAGAATCATGTGGGAAGTTCACCAAACGTGTTTCCATTAGGTTTGCGCTAAGTACTTCGGTGTAAAATGGAAATGTATACTAATTGTATTGTCAAGCATTGTATGCACTGAGAAAACAACTTTTTTGTCTTACACTGCAGTGGCATGAAACAACTTTCGGACATCTCAGAATCATATGGAAAGTTAACCGAATGTGTTTCCATTAGGTTTGCTGTCAGTACTTTGGTGTAAAATTGAAATGTATACTACTTGTATAGTCGAAGCATTGTATGCACTAAGAAAACAACTTTTTTCTCGTACACTGCAGTGGCATGAAACAACTTTCAGACATCGCATAATCATATGGGAAGTTAACCTAAGGTGTTTCCATTAGGTTTGCTGTAAGTACATTTGTGTAAAATTGAAATGTGTACAACTTGTGTTGTCAAAGCATTGTATGCACTGAGAAAACAACTTTTTTGTCTTACACTGCAGTTGCATGAAACAACTTTCAGACATCTCAGAATCATGTGGGAAGTTAACCTAACGTGTTTCCATGAGGTTTGCTGTAAGTACATTGAGTAAAATTGAAATGTTTACTACTTATGTTGTCAAAGCATTGTATGCACTGAGAAAACAACTTTTTTGTCTTACACTGCACAGGCATGAAACAACTTTCAGACATCTCAGAATCATATGGGAAGTTAACCTAAGGTGTTTCCTTTAGGTTTTACTGAAAATACATTGGTGTAAAATTGAAATGTATACTGCTTGTATTTCTTAGTATTGTATGCACTGAGAAATCAACTTTTTTGTCTTAAACTGCAGTGGCATGAAACAACTTTCAGACATCTCAGAATCATGTGGGAAGTTAATCTAAGGTATTTCCATTAGGTTTGCTGTAATTACTTTGGTGTAAAATTGAAATGTATACTACTTGTATTGTCAAGCATTGTATGCACTGAGAAAACAACTTTTTTGTCATACACTGCAGTGGCATGAAACAAATTTCAGACATCTCAGAATCATGTGGGAAGTTAACCTAAGGTATTTCCATTAGGTTTGCTGTAAGAAGTTTGGTTTAAAATTGAAATGTATACGCCTTGTATTGTCATAGCATTGTATGCACTGAGAAAACAACTTTTTTGTCTTACACTGCAGTGGAATGAAACAACTTTCAGACATCTCAGAATCATATGGGAAGTTAACCGAATGTGTTTCCATTAGGTTTGCTGTCAGTACTTTGGTGTAAAATTGAAATGTATACTACTTGTATAGTCGAAGCATTGTATGCACTAAGAAAACAACTTTTTTCTCGTACACTGCAGTGGCATGAAACAACTTTCAGACATCGCATAATCATATGGGAAGTTAACCTAAGGTGTTTCCATTAGGGTTGCTGTAAGTACATTTGTGTAAAATTGAAATGTGTACAAGTTGTGTTCTCAAAGCACTGTATGCACTGAGAAAACAACTTTTTTGTCTTACACTGCACAGGCATGAAACAACTTTCAGACATCTCAGAATCATGTGGGAAGTTAACCTAAGGTGTTTCCATTAGGTTTGCAGTAAGTACTTTGGTGTAAAATTGAAATGTATACTGCTTGTATTGTCAAAGCATTGTATGCACTGAGAACACAACTTTTTTGTCTTACACTGCAGTGGCATGAAACATCTTTCAGACATCTCAGAATCATGTGGGAAGTTAACTTAAGGTGTTTCCATTAGGTTTGCAGTGAGTACTTTTGGGTAAAATTGCAATGTATACCACTTTACGGTCAAAACTCTGTATGCATTGAGAAAACAACTTTTTTGTCTTGATGAGCAGTAGCCTGAAACATGTTTCAAACAGTTTTGAATCATGTGGGAAGTAAACTTAAGGTGTTTGAATTAGGTTTGAAGTCATTACTTTGGTGTAAATTTGAAAGGCATACTACTTTTACTGTCAAAGCACTGTGTCCACTGAGAAAAATACTTTTTTGTCTTAATGAGCAAAGGCATTGAATAAGTTTGAAATAGTTCAGAATAATGTGGGAAGTCAACTTAAGGTGTTTCCATTAGGTTTGCATGCACTACTTTGCTGTAAAACTGAAAGACATAATAGTTTTTTTTGTAAAAGCACTGTAGGCATTGAGAAACGAAGTTTTTTGTCTTGATGCTCAGAGTCATGAAACATATTTGAAATAGTTCAGAATCATGTGGGAAGACAACTTAAGGTGTATCCATTAGTTTTGCGGTCATTACTTTGCTGTAAATTTGAAAGGGATACTATTCTTGTTGTCAAAGCACAGTATGCACTGAGAAAGACCTTTTTTGTCTTGATGATCGGAGGCATGAAACGTGCTTGAAATAGTTCAGAATCATGTGGGAAGTTAACCTAAGGTGTATCGATTCGGTTTGCAGTAAGTACTTTGGTGTAAAATTGAAATATATACTACTTGTATTATCAAAGCATTGTATGCACTGAGAAAACAACTTTTTTGTCTTACACTGCAGTGGCATGAAACAACTTTCAGACACCTCATACTCATGTGGGAAGTTAACCTAAGGTATTTCCATTAGGTTTGCAGTAAGAACTTTGGTGTAAAATTGAAATGTATACTACTTGGATTGACAAAGCTTTGTATGCACTGAGAAAACAACTTTTTTGTGTAACACTGCACAGGCATGAAACAACTTTCAGACATCTCAGAATCATGTGGGAAGTTAACCTAATGTGATTCCATTAGGTTTGCGGTAAGTACATTGGTGTAAAATTGAAATGCGTACTACTTGAGTTGTCAAAGCATTGTATGCACTGAGAAAACAACTTTTTTGTCTTATAGAGCACAGGCATGAAACAACTTTCAGACATCTCAGAATCATGTGGGAAGTTAACCTAAGGTGTTTCCATTAGGTTTGCAATAAGTACTTTGGTGTAAAATTGAAATGTATACTGCTTGTATTGTCAGAGCATTGTATGCACTGAGAAAACAACTTTTTTGTCTTATATTGCAGTGGCATGAAACAACTTTCAGACATCTCAGAATCATGTGGGAAACTAAAATAAGGTGTTTCCATTAGGTTTCCAGGAAGCACTTTGGTGTAAAATTGAAATGTATACTAATTGTATTGCCAAAGCATTGTATGCACTGAGAAAACAACTTTTTTGTCTTACACTGCACAGGCATGAAACAACTTTCAGACAACTCAGAATCATGTTGGAAGATAACCTAACGTGTTTCCATTAGGTTTGCTGTGAGTACTTTTGGGTAAAATTGAAATGTATTCTACTTGCGTTGTCAAAGCGTTGTATGCACTGAGAAAACAACTTTTTTGTCTTACACAGCACAGGCATGAAACAACTTTCAGACATCTAAGAATCATGTGGGAAGTTAACCTAAGGTGTTTGCATTAGGTTTGCAGTAAGTACTTTGGTGTAAAATTGAAATGTATACTGCTTGTATTGTCATAGCATTGTATGCACTGAGAAAACAACTTTTTTGTCTTACACTGCAGTGGCATGAAACAACTTTCAGACATCTCAGAATCATGTGGGAAGTTTACTTAAGGTGTTTCCATTAGGTTTGCAGTGAGTACTTTTGGGTAAAATTGCAATGTATACCACTTTACGGTCAAAACTCTGTATGCATTGAGAAAACAACTTTTTTGTCTTGATGAGCAGTAGCCTGAAACAAGTTTCAAACAGTTTTGAATCATGTGGGAAGTAAACATAAGGTGTTTGAATTAGGTTTGACGTCATTACTTTGGTGTAAATTTGAAAGGCATACTACTTTTACTGTCAAAGCACTGTGTCCACTGAGAAAAATACATTTTTTGTCTTAATGAGCAAAGGCATGAAACAAGTTTGAAATAGTTCAGAATAATGTGGGAAGTCAACTTAAGGTGTTTCCATTAGGTTTGCATGCACTACTTTGCTGTAAAACTGAAAGACATAATAGTTTTTTTTGTAAAAGCACTGTAGGCATTGAGAAACGAAGTTTTTTGTCTTGATGCTCAGAGTCATGACACATATTTGAAATAGTTCAGAATCATGTGGGAAGACAACTTAAGGTGTATCCATTAGTTTTGCGGTCATTACTTTGCTGTAAATTTGAAAGGGATACTATTCTTGTTGTCAAAGCACAGTATGCACTGAGAAAGACCTTTTTTGTCTTGATGATCAGAGGCATGAAACGTGCTTGAAATAGCTCAGAATCATGTGGGAAGTTAACCTAAGGTGTTTCGATTCGGTTTGCAGTAAGTACTTTGGTGTAAAATTGAAATATATACTACTTGTATTATCAAAGCATTGTATGCACTGAGAAAACAACTTTTTTGTCTTACACTGCAGTGGCATGAAACAACTTTCAGACACCTCATACTCATGTGGGAAGTTAACCTAAGGTAGTTCCATTAGGTTTGCAGTAAGAACTTTGGTGTAAAATTGAAATGTATACTACTTGGATTGACAAAGCTTTGTATGCACTGAGGAAACAACTTTTTTGTGTAACACTGCACAGGCATGAAACAACTTTCAGACATCTCAGAATCATGTGGGAAGTTAACCTAATGTGATTCCATTAGGTTTGCGGTAAGTACATTGGTGTAAAATTGAAATGCGTACTACTTGAGTTGTCAAAGCATTGTATGCACTGAGAAAACAACTTTTTTGTCTTGTAGAGCACAGGCATGAAACAACTTTCAGACATCTCAGAATCATGTGGGAAGTTAACCTAAGGTGTTTCCATTAGGTTTGCAATAAGTACTTTGGTGTAAAATTGAAATGTATACTGCTTGTATTGTCAGAGCATTGTATGCACTGAGAAAACAACTTTTTTGTCTTATATTGCAGTGGCATGAAACAACTTTCAGACATCTCAGAATCATGTGGGAAGTTAACCTAAGGTATTTCCATTAGGTTTGCTGTAAGTATTTTGGTGTTTAATTGAAATGTATACTACTTGTATTGTCAAAGCATTGTATGTACTAAGAAAACAACTTCTTTGTCTTACACTGCACAGGCATGAAACAACTTTCAGACATCTCAGAATCATGTGGGAAACTAAAATAAGGTGTTTCCATTAGGTTTCCAGGAAGCACTTTGGTGTAAAATTGAAATGTATACTAATTGTATTGCCAAAGCATTGTATGCACTGAGAAAACAACTTTTTTGTCTTACACTGCACAGGCATGAAACAACTTTCAGACATCTCAGAATCATGTGGGAAGTTAACCTAAGGTATTTCCATTAGGTTTGCTGTAAGTACTTTGGTGTAAAATTGGAATGTATACTGCTTGTATTTCTTAGCATTGTATGCACTGAGAAAACAACTTTTTTGAATTATACTGCAGTGGCATGAAACAACTTTCAGACATCTCAGAATGATGTGGGAAGTTAACCTAAGGTATTTCCATTAGGTTTGCTGTAAGTACTTTGGTGTAAAATTGAAATGTATACTACTAATGTTGTCAAGCATTCTATGCACTGAGAAAACAACTTTTTTGTCTTACACTGCAGTGGCATGAAACAACTTTCAGACTTCTCAGAATCATGTGGGAAGTTAACCTAAGGTATTTCCATTAGGTTTGCTGTAAGTACTTTGGTGTAAAATTGAAATGTATACTACTTGTGTTGTCAAGCATTGTATGCACTGAGAAAACAACTTTTTTGTCTTACACTGCAGTGGCATGAAATAACTTTCAGACATCTCAGAATCATGTGGGAAGTTAACCTAAGATGTTTCCTTTAGGTTTGCTGAAAGTACATTGGTGTAAAATTGAAATGTATACTGCTTGTATTTCTTAGCATTGTATGCACTGAGAAAACAACTTTTTTGTCTTAAACTGCAGTGGCATGAAACAACTTTCAGAAATCTCAGAATCATGTGGGAAGTGAACCTAAGGTGTTTGCATTAGGTCTGCAGGAAGTACTTTGGTGAAAAATTGAAATGTATACTACTTGTATAGTCAAAGCATTGTATGCACTAAGAAAACAACTTTTTTTCTCTTACACTGCAGTGGCATGAAACAACTTTCAGACATCGCATAATCATATGGGAAGTTAACCAAAGGTGTTTCCATTAGGTTTGCAGTAAGTACATTTGTGTAAAATTGAAATGTGTACAACTTGTGTTCTCAAAGCATTGTATGCACTAAGAAAACAACTTTTTTGTCTTACACTGCAGTGGCATGAAACAACTTTCAGACATCTCAGAATCATGTGGGAAGTTAACCTAAGGTATTTCCATTAGGTTTGCTGTAAGTATTTTGGTTTAAAATTGAAATGTATACTACTTGTATTGTCAAAGCATTGTATGTACTAAGAAAACAACTTCTTTGTCTTACACTGCACAGGCATGAAACAACTTTCAGACATCTCAGAATCATGTGGGAAACTAAAATAAGGTGTTTCCATTAGGTTTCCAGGAAGCACTTTGGTGTAAAATTGAAATGTATACTAATTGTATTGCCAAAGCATTGTATGCACTGAGAAAACAACTTTTTTGTCTTACACTGCACAGGCATGAAACAACTTTCAGACAACTCAGAATCATGTTGGAAGATAACCTAACGTGTTTCCATTAGGTTTGCTGTGAGTACTTTGGGGTAAAATTGAAATGTATTCTACTTGCGTTGTCAAAGCATTGTATGCACTGAGAAAACAACTTTTTTCTCTTACAAAGCACAGGCATGAAACAACTTTCAGACATCTAAGAATCATGTGGGAAGTTAACCTAAGGTGTTTGCATTAGGTTTGCAGTAAGTACTTTGGTGTAAAATTGAAATGTACACTGCTTGTATTGTCATAGCATTGTATGCACTGAGAAAACAACTTTTTTGTCGTACACTGCAGTGGCATGAAACAACTTTCAGACATCTCAGAATCATGTGGGAAGTTAACCTAAGGTGTTTCCTTTAGGTTTGCGGTAAGTATTTCGGTGTAAAATTGAAATGTATACTACTTGTATTGTCAAAGCATTCCATGCACTAAGAAAACAACTTCTGTGTTTTAGACTGCACAGGCATGAAACAACTTTCAGACATCTCAGAATCATGTGGGAAGTTAACCTAAGGTATTTCCATTAGGTTTGCTGTAAGTACTTTGGTGTACAATTGGAATGTATACTGCTTGTATTTCTTAGCATTGTATGCACTGAGAAAACAACTTTTTTGTCGTAAACTGCAGTGGCATGAAACAACTTTCAGACATCTCAGAATCATGTGGAAAGTGAACCTAAGGAGTTTGCATTAGGTCTGCAGGAAGTACTTTGGTGTAAAATTGAAATCTATACTACTTCTACTGTCATAGCATTGTATGCACTGAGAACACAACTTTTTTGTCTTATACTGCAGTGGCATGAAACAACTTTCAGACATCTCAGAATGATGTGGGAAGTTAACCTAAGGTATTTCCATTAGGTTTGCTGTAAGTACTTTGGTGTAAAATTGAAATGTATACTACTTGTTTTGTCAAGCATTGTATGCACTGAGAAAACAACTTTTTTGTCTTACACTGCAGTGGCATGAAACAACTTTCAGACTTCTCAGAATCATGTGGGAAGTTAACCTAAGGTATTTCCATTAGGTTTGCTGTAAGTACTTTGGTGTAAAATTGAAATGTATACTACTTGTGTTGTCAAGCATTGTATGCACTGAGAAAACAACTTTTTTGTCTTACACTGCAGTGGCATGAAATAACTTTCAGACATCTCAGAATCATGTGGGAAGTTAACCTAAGATGTTTCCTTTAGGTTTGCTGAAAGTACATTGGTGTAAAATTGAAATGTATACTGCTTGTATTTCTTAGCATTGTATGCACTGAGAAAACAACTTTTTTGTCTTAAACTGCAGTGGCATGAAACAACTTTCAGAAATCTCAGAATCATGTGGGAAGTGAACCTAAGATGTTTCCTTTAGGTTTGCTGAAAGAACATTGGTGTAAAATTGAAATGTATACTACTTGTATAGTCAAAGCATTGTATGCACTAAGAAAACAACTTTTTTCTCTTACACTGCAGTGGCATGAAACAACTTTCAGACATCTCAGAATCATGTGGGAAGTTAACCTAAGGTGTTTCCATTAGGTTTGCAATAAGTACTTTGGTGTAAAATTGAAATGTATACTGCTTGTATTGTCAAAGCAGGGTAGGCACTGAGAAAACAACTTTTTTGTCTTACACTGCAGTAGCATGAAACAACTTTCAGACACCTCAGAATCATGTGGGAAGTGAACCTAAGGTGTTTGCATTAGGTCTGCAGGAAGTACTTTGGTGTAAAATTGAAATGCCTACTACTAGTATTGTCAAAGCATTGTATGCACTAAGAAAACAACTTTTTTGTCTTACACTGCACGGGCATGAAACAACTTTCACACATCTCGGAATCATGTGGGAAGTTAACCTAATGTGATTCCATTAGGTTTGCGGTAAGTACATTGGTGTAAAATTGAAATGTGTACTATTTGAGTTGTCAAAGCATTGTATGCACTGAGAAAACAACTTTTTTGTCTTGCACAGCACAGGCAGGAAACAACTTTCAGACATCTCAGAATCATGTGGGAAGTTAACCTAACGTGTTTCCATTAGGTTTGCAGTAAGTACTTTAGTGTAAAATTGTAATGTATACGACTTGTACTGTCAAAGCATTGCATGCACTGAGAAAACAACTTTTTTGTCTTACACTGCAGTGGCATGAAACCACTTTCAGTCATCTCAGAATCATGTGGGAAGTTAACCTAAGGAGTTTCCATTAGGTTTGCAGTAAGTACTTTGGTGTAAAATTGAAATGTATACTGCTTGTATTGTCAGAGCATTGTATGCACTGAGAAAACAACTTTTTTGTCTTATATTGCAGTGGCATGAAACAACTTTCAGACATCTCAGAATCATGTGGGACGTTAACCGAAGGTGTTTCCATTAGGTTTGCTGTATGTATTTTGGTGTAAAATTGAAATGTATACTACTTGTATTGTCAAAGCATTGTTTGTACTAAGAAAACAACTTTTTTGTCTTACACTGCAGTGGCATGAAACAACTTTCAGACATCTCGGAATCATGTGGGAAGTTAACCGAAGGTGTTTCCATTAGGTTTGCTGTCAGTACTTTGGTGTAAAATTGAAATGTATACTACCTGTATTGTGAAAGCATTGTATGCACTAAGAAAACGACTTTTTTGTCTTACACTGCAGTGGCATGAAACAACTTTCAGACATCTCAGAATCATGTGGGACGTTAACCTAATGTATTTCAATTAGGTTTGCTGGAAGTACTTTGGTTTAAAATTGAAATGTATACAACTTGTATTGTGAAAGCTTTGTATGCATTGAGAAAACAACTTTTTTCTAATACACTGCACAGGCATGAAACAACTTTCAGACATCTCAGAATCATGTGGGAAATTAAAATAAGGTGTTTCCATTAGGTTTCCAGTAAGCACTTTGGTATAAAATTAAAATGTATACTAATTGTATTGCCAAAGCATTGTATGCACTGAGAAAACAAATTTTTTGTCTAACACTGCACAGGCATGAAACAACTTGCAGACATCTCAGAATCATGTGGGAAGTTAAACTAATGTGTTTCCATTAGGTTTGCAGTAAGTACTTTGGGGTAAAATTGAAATGTATTCCACTTGTGTTGTCAAAGCATTGTATGCACTGAGAAAACAACTTTTTTGTCTTACACTGCAGTAGCATGAAACAACTTTCAGACACCTCAGAATCATGTGGGAAGTAAACCTAAGGTGTTTGCATTAGGTCTGCGGGAAGTACTTTGGTGTAAAATTGAAATGTCTGCTACTCCTATTGTCAAAGCATTGTATGCACTGAGAAAACAACTTTTTTGTCTTACACTGCACAGGCATGAAACAACTTTCAGACATCTCAGAATCATGTGGGAAACTAAAATAAGGTGTTTCCATTAGGTTTCCAGGAAGCACTTTGGTGTAAAATTGAAATGTATACTAATTGTATTGCCAAAGCATTGTATGCACTGAGAAAACAACTTTTTTGTCTTACACTGCACAGGCATGAAACAACTTTCAGACAACTCAGAATCATGTTGGAAGATAACCTAACGTGTTTCCATTAGGTTTGCTGTGAGTACTTTTGGGTAAAATTGAAATGTATTCTACTTGCGTTGTCAAAGCATTGTATGCACTGAGAAAACAACTTTTTTGTCTTCAACAGCACAGGCATGAAACAACTTTCAGACATCTAAGAATCATGTGGGAAGTTAACCTAAGGTGTTTGCATTAGGTTTGCAGTAAGTACTTTGGTGTAAAATTGAAATGTATACTGCTTGTATTGTCATAGCATTGTATGCACTGAGAAAACAACTTTTTTGTCTTACACTGCAGTGGCATGAAACAACTTTCAGACACCTCAGAATCATGTGGGAAGTGAACCTAAGGTGTTTGCATTAGGTCTGCAGGAAGTACTTTTGTGTAAAATTGAAATGCCTACTACTAGTATTGTCAAAGCATTGTATGCACTAAGAAAACAACTTTTTTGTCTTACACTGCACGGGCATGAAACAACTTTCACACATCTCAGAATCATGTGGGAAGTTAACCTAATGTGATTCCTTTAGGTTTGCGGTAAGTACATTGGTGTAAAATTGAAATGTGTACTATTTGAGTTGTCAAAGCATTGTATGCACTGAGAAAACAACTTTTTTGTCTTACACAGCACAGGCATGAAACAACTTTCAGACATCTCAGAATCATGTGGGAAGTTAACCTAACGTGTTTCCATTAGGTTTGCAGTAAGTACTTTAGTGTAAAATTGTAATGTATACGACTTGTACTGTCAAAGCATTGCATGCACTGAGAAAACAACTTTTTTGTCTTACACTGCAGTGGCATGAAACCACTTTCAGACATCTCAGAATCATGTGGGAAGTTAACCTAAGGAGTTTCCATTAGGTTTGCAGTAAGTACTTTGGTGTAAAATTGAAATGTATACTGCTTGTGTTGTCAGAGCATTGTATGCACTGAGAAAACAACTTTTTTGTCTTATATTGCAGTGGCATGAAACAACTTTCAGACATCTCAGAATCATGTGGGACGTTAACCGAAGGTGTTTCCATTACGTTTGCTGTATGTATTTTGGTGTAAAATTGAAATGTATACTACTTGTATTGTCAAAGCATTGTTTGTACTAAGAAAACAACTTTTTTGTCTTACACTGCAGTGGCATGAAACAACTTTCAGACATCTCGGAATCATGTGGGAAGTTAACCGAAGGTGTTTCCATTAGGTTTGCTGTCAGTACTTTGGTGTAAAATTGAAATGTATACTACCTGTATTGTGAAAGCATTGTATGCACTAAGAAAACGACTTTTTTGTCTTACACTGCAGTGGCATGAAACAACTTTCAGACATCTCAGAATCATGTGGGAAGTTAACCTAAGGTATTTCCATTAGGTTTACTGTCAGTACTTTGGTTTAAAATTGAAATGTATACCACTTGTATTGTCAAAGCATTGTATGCACAAAGAAAACAACTTTTTTGTCTTACACTGCAGTAGCATGAAACAAGTTTCAGACATCGCAGTATCATATGGGAAGTTAACCTAAGGTGTTTCCATTATGTTTGCAGTAAGTACTTTGGTGTCAAATTAAAATGTATACTGCTTGTATTCTCAAAGCATTGTATGCACTGAGAAAACAACCTTTTTGTCTTACTCTGCAGTGGCATGAAACAACTTTCAGACATCTCAGAATAATGTGGGACGTTAACCTAATGTATTTCAATTAGGTTTGCTGGAAGTACTTTGGTTTAAAATTGAAATGTATACAACTTGTATTGTGAAAGCTTTGTATGCATTGAGAAAACAACTTTTTTCTAATACACTGCACAGGCATGAAACAACTTTCAGACATCTCAGAATCATGTGGGAAGTTAAACTAATGTGTTTCCATTAGGTTTGCAGTAAGTACTTTGAGGTAAAATTGAAATGTATACTAATTGTATTGCCAAAGCATTGTATGCACTGAGAAAACAACTTTTTTGTCTAACACTGCACAGGCATGAAACAACTTGCAGACATCTCAGAATCATGTGGGAAGTTAAACTAATGTGTTTCCATTAGGTTTGCAGTAAGTACTTTGAGGTAAAATTGAAATGTATTCCACTTGTGTTGTCAAAGCATTGTATGCACTGAGAAAACAACTTTTTTGTCTTACACTACAGTAGCATGAAACAACTTTCAGACACCTCAGAATCATGTGGGAAGTAAACCTAAGGTGTTTGCATTAGGTCTGCGGGAAGTACTTTGGTGTAAAATTGAAATGTCTGCTACTTCTATTGTCAAAGCATTGTATGCACTGAGAAAACAACTTTTTTGTCTTACACTGCACAGGCATGAAACAACTTTCAGACATCTCAGAATCATGTGGGAAACTAAAATAAGGTGTTTCCACTACGTTTCCAGTAAGCACTTTGGTGTAAAATTGAAATGTATACTAATTGTATTGCCAAAGCATTGTATGCACTGAGAAAACAACTTTTTTCTCTTACACTGCACAGGCATGAAACAACTTGCAGACATCTCAGAATCATGTGGGAAGTTAAGCTAACGTGTTTCCATTAGGTTTGCTGTAAGTACTTTGGGGTAAAATTGAAATGTATTCTACTTGTGTTGTCAAAGCATTGTATGCACTGAGAAAACACCTTTTTTGTCTTACACAGCACAGGCAGGAAACAACTTTCAGACATCTCAGAATCATGTGGGAAGTTAACCTAAGGTGTTTCCATTAGGTTTGCAGTAAGTACTTTGGTGTAAAATTGAAATGTATACTGCTTGTATTGTCATAGCATTGTATGCACTGAGAAAACAACTTTTTTGTCTTACACTGCAGTGGCATGAAACAACTTTCGGACATCTCAGAATCATGTGGGAAGTTACATATGTGTTTCCATTAGGTTTGCTGTCAGTACTTTGGTGTAAAATTGAAATGTATACTACTTGTGATGTGCAAGCATTGTATGCACTGAGAAAACAACTTTTTTGTCTTATATTGCAGTGGCATGAAACAACTTTCAGACATCTAAGAATCATGTGGGAAGTTAACCTAAGATGTTTCCATCAGGTTTGCAGTAAGTACTTTGGTGTTAAATTGAAATGTATACTGCTTTTATTTCTTAGAATTGTATGCACTGAGAAAACAACTTTTTTGTCTGATACTGCAGTGGCATGAAACAACTTTCAGACATCTCAGAATCATGTGGGAAGTTAACCTAAGGTGTTTCCATTAGGTTTGCTGTAAGTACATTTCTGTAAAATTGAAATGTGTACTGCTTGTATTGTCAGAGCATTGTATGCACTGAGAAAACAACTTTTTTGTCTTACACTGCACAGGCATGAAACAACTTTCAGACATCTCAAAATCATGTGGGTAGTTAACCTAAGGTGTTTCCATTCGGTTTGCAGTAAGTACTTTGGTGTAAAATTGAAATGTATACTGCTTGTATTGTCATAGCATTGTATGCACTGAGAAAACAACTTTTTTCTCTTATACTGCAGTGGCATGAAACAACTTTCAGACATCTCAGAATCATGTGGGAAGTTAACCTAAGGTATTTCCATTAGGTTTGCTGTAAGTACTTTGGTGTAAAATTGGAATGTATACTGCTTGTATTTCTTAGCATTGTATGCACTGAGAAAACAACTTTTTTGTCTTAAACTGCAGTGGCATGAAACAACTTTCAGACATCTCAGAATCATGTGGGTAGTTAACCTAAGGTATTTCCATTAGGTTTGCTTTAAGTACTTTGGTGTAAAATTGTAATGTATACTACTTGTACTGTCAAAGAATTGCATGCACTGAGAAAACAACTTTTTTGTCTTACACTGCAGTGGCATGAAACCACTTTCAGACATCTCAGAATCATGTGGGAAGTTAACCTAAGGTGTTTCCATTAGGTTTGCAGTAAGTACTTGCGTCTAAAATTGAAATGTATACTGCTTGTATTGTCAGAGCATTGTATGCACTGAGAAAACAACTTTTTTGTCTTATATTGCAGTGGCATGAAACAACTTTCAGACATCTCAGAATCATGTGGGACGTTAACCGAAGGTGTTTCCATTAGGTTTGCTGTAAGTATTTTGGTGTAAAATTGAAATGTATACTACTTGTACTGTCAAAGCATTGCATGCACTGAGAAAACAACTTTTTTGTCTTACACTGCAGTAGCATGAAACAAGTTTCAGACATCGCAGTATCATATGGGAAGTTAACCTAACGTGTTTCCATTAGGTTTGCAGTAAGTACTTTGGTGTAAAATTGTAATGTATACGACTTGTACTGTCAAAGCATTGCATGCACTGAGAAAACAACTTTTTTGTCTTACACTGCAGTGGCATGAAACCACTTTCAGACATCTCAGAATCATGTGGGAAGTTAACCTAAGGTGTTTCCATTAGGTTTGCAGTAAGTACTTTGGTGTAAAATTGAAATATATACTGCTTGTATTGTCAGAGCATTGTATGCACTGAGAAAACAACTTTTTTGTCTTATATTGCAGTGGCATAAAACAACTTTCAGACATCTCAGAATCATGTGGGACGTTAACCGAAGGTGTTTCCATTAGGTTTGCTGTAAGTATTTTGGTGTAAAATTGAAATGTATACTACCTGTATTGTGAAAGCATTGTATGCACTAAGAAAACGACTTTTTTGTCTTACACTGCAGTGGCATGAAACAACTTTCAGACATCTCAGAATCATGTGGGAAGTTAACCTGAGGTATTTCCATTAGGTTTGCTGTCAGTACTTTGGTTTAAAATTGAAATGTATACCACTTGTATTGTCAAAGCATTGTATGCACAAAGAAAACAACTTTTTTGTCTTGCACTGCAGTAGCATGAAACAAGTTTCAGACATCGCAGTATCATATGGGAAGTTAACCTAACGTGTTTCCTTTAGGTTTGCAGTAAGTACTTTGGTGTAATATTGAAATGTATACAAGTTGTATTGTCAAAGCATTGTATGCACTGAGAAAACAACTTTTTTCTAATACACTGCACAGGCATGAAACAACTTTCAGACATCTCAGAATCATGTGGGAAATTAAAATAAGGTGTTTCCATTAGGTTTCCAGTAAGCACTTTGGTATAAAATTGAAATGTATACTAATTGTATTGCCAAAGCATTGTATGCACTGAGAAAACAACTTTTTTGTCTTACACTGCACAGGCATGAAACAACTTGCAGACATCTCAGAATCATGTGGGAAGTTAAACTAATGTGTTTCCATTAGGTTTGCTGTAAGTACTTTGGGGTAAAATTGAAATGTATTCTACTTGTGTTGTCAAAGCATTGTATGCACTGAGAAAACAACTTTTTTGTCATACACTGCAGTAGCATGAAACAACTTTCAGATACCTCAGAATCATGTGGGAAGTAAACCTAAGGTGTTTGCATTAGGTCTGCAGGAAGTACTTTGGTGTAAAATTGAAATGTCTGCTACTTGTATTGTCAAAGCATTGTATGCACTGAGAAAACAACTTTTTTGTCTTACACTGCACAGGCATGAAACAACTTTCAAACATCTCAGAATCATGTGGGAAACTAAAATAAGGTGTTTCCAGTAGGTTTCCAGTAAGCTCTTTGGTGTAAAATTGAAATGTATACTAATTGTATTGCCAAAGCATTGTATGCACTGATAAAACAACTTTTTTGTCTTACACTGCACAGGCATGAAACAACTTGCAGACATCTCAGAATCATGTGGGAAGTTAAGCTAACGTGTTTCCATTAGGTTTGCTGTAAGTACTTTGGGGTAAAATTGAAATGTATTCTACTTGTGTTGTCAAAGCATTGTATGCACTGAGAAAACAACTTTTTTGTCTTACACAGCACAGGCATGAAACAACTTTCAGACATCTCAGAATCATGTGGGAAGTTAACCTAAGGTGTTTCCATTAGGTTTGCAGTAAGTACTTTGGTGTAAAATTGAAATGTATACTGCTTGTATTGTCATAGCATTGTATGCACTGAGAAAACAACTTTTTTGTCTTACACTGCAGTGGCATGAAACAACTTTCAGACATCTCAAAATCATGTGGGAAGTTAACCTAAGGTGTTTCCATTAGGTTTGCTGTAAGTACATTTGTGTAAAATTGAAATGTGTACAACTTGTGTTCTCAAAGCATTGTATGCACTGAGAAAACAACTTTTTTGTCTTACACTGCACAGGCATGAAACAACTTGCAGACATCTCAGAATCATGTGGGAAGTTAAACTAATGTGTTTCCATTAGGTTTGCTGTAAGTACTTTGGTGTAAAATTGTAATGTATACTACTTGTACTGTCAAAGCATTGCATGCACTGAGGAAACAACTTTTTTGTCTTACACTGCAGTAGCATGAAACAAGTTTCAGACATCGCAGTATCATATGGGAAGTTAACCTAAGGTGTTTCCATTAGGTTTGCAGTAAGTACTTTGGTGTAAAATTGAAATGTATACTGCTTGTATTGTCAAAGCATTGTATGCACTGAGAAAACAACCTTTTTGTCTTACTCTGCAGTGGCATGAAACAACTTTCAGACATCTCAGAATAATGTGGGACGTTAACCTAATGTATTTCAATTAGGTTTGCTGGAAGTACTTTGGTTTAAAATTGAAATGTATACAACTTGTATTGTCAAAACTTTGTATGCATTGAGAAAACAACTGTTTTCTAATACACTGCACAGGCATGAAACAACTTTCAGACATCTCAGAATCATGTGGGAAACTAAAATAAGGTGTTTCCATTAGGTTTCCAGTAAGCACTTTGGTATAAAATTGAAATGTATACTAATTGTATTGCCAAAGCATTGTATGCACTGAGAAAACAACTTTTTTGTCTTACACTGCACAAGCATGAAACACCTTGCAGACATCTCAGAATCATGTGGGAAGTTAAGCTAATGTGTTTCCATTAGGTTTGCTGTAAGTACTTTGGGGTAAAATTGAAATGTATTCCACTTGTGTTGTCAAAGCATTGTAAGCACTGAGAAAACAACTATTTTGTCTTACACTGCAGTAGCATGAAACAACTTTCAGACACCTCAGAATCATGTGGGAAGTGAACCTAAGGTGTTTGCATTAGGTCTGCAGGAAGTACTTTGGATTAAAATTGAAATGTCTACTACTTGTATTGTCAAAGCATTGTATGCACTGAGAAAACAACTTTTTTGTCTTACACTGCACAGGCATGAAACAACTTTCAGACATCTCAGAATCATGTGGGAAGTTAACATAAGTGTTTCCATTAGGTTTGCTGTCAGTACTTTGGTGTAAAATTGAAATGTATACTACTTGTGCTGTCCAAGCATTGTATGCACTGAGAAAACAACTTTTTTGTCTTATATTGCAGTGGCATGAAACAACTTTCAGACATCTCAGAATCATGTGGGAAGTTAACCTAACGTGTTTCCATTAGGTTTGCTGTAAGTACTTTGGGGTAAAATTGAAATGTATTCTACTTGTGTTGTCAAAGCATTGTATGCACTGAGAAAACAACTTTTTTGTCTTACACTGCACAGGCATGAAACAACTTTCAGACATCTCAGAATCATGTGGGAAGTTAACCTAAGGTGTTTCCATTAGGTTTGCTGTAAGTACTTTGGGGTAAAATTGAAATGTATTCTACTTGTGTTGTCAAAGCATTGTAAGCACTGAGAAAACAACTTTTTTGTCTTACACTGCAGTAGCATGAAACAACTTTCAGACACCTCAGAATCATGTGGGAAGTGAACCTAAGGTGTTTGCATTAGGTCTGCAGGAAGTACTTTGGATTAAAATTGAAATGTCTACTACTTGTATTGTCAAAGCATTGTATGCACTGAGAAAACAACTTTTTTGTCTTACACTGCACAGGCATGAAACAACTTTCAGACATCTCAGAATCATGTGGGAAGTTAAGCTAAAGTGTTTCCATTAGGTTTGCTGTAAGTACTTTGGGGTAAAATTGAAATGTATTCTACTTGTGTTGTCAAAGCATTGTATGCACTGAGAAAACAACTTTTTTGTCTTACACAGCACAGGCAGGAAACAACTTTCAGACATCTCAGAATCATGTGGGAAGTTAAACTAACGTGTTTCCATTACGTTTGCTGTCAGTACTTTGGTGTAAAATTGAAATGTATACTACTTGTGCTGTCCAAGCATTGTATGCACTGAGAAAACAACTTTTTTGTCTTATATTGCAGTGGCATGAAACAACTTTCAGACATCTCAGAATCATGTGGGAAGTTAACCTAACGTGTTTCCATTAGGTTTGCTGTAAGTACTTTGGGGTAAAATTGAAATGTATTCTACTTGTGTTGTCAAAGCATTGTATGCACTGAGAAAACAACTTTTTTTGTCTTACACAGCACAGGCATGAAACAACTTTCAGACATCTAAGAATCATGTGGGAAGTTAACCTAAGGTGTTTCCATTAGGTTTGCAGTAAGTACATTGGTGTTAAATTGAAATGTATACTGCTTTTATTTCTTAGAATTGTATGCACTGAGCAAACAACTTTTTTGTCTGATACTGCAGTGGCATGAAACAACTTTCAGACATCTCAGAATCATGTGGGAAGTTAACCTAAGGTGTTTCCATTAGGTTTGCTGTAAGTACATTTGTGTAAAATTGAAATGTGTACAACTTGTGTTCTCAAAGCATTGTATGCACTGAGAAAAAAACTTTTTTGTCTTACACTGCACAGGCATGAAACAACTTTCAGACATTTCAGAATCATGTGGGAAGTTAACCTAAGGTATTTCCATTAGGTTTGCTGTAAGTACTTTGGTGTAAAATTGGAATGTATACTGCTTGTTTTTCTTAGCATTGTATGCACTGAGAAAACAACTTTTTTGTCTTAAACTGCAGTGGCATGAAACAACTTTCAGACATCTCAGAATCATGTGGGACGTTAACTTAAGGTGTTTCCATTAGGTTTGCAGTAAGTACTTTGGTGTAAAATTGAAATATATACTACTTGTATTATCAAAACTCTGTATGCACTGAGAAAACAACTTTTTTGTCTTGATGAGCAGTAGCCTGAAACAAGTTTCAAACAGTTTAGAATCATGTGGGAAGTCAACTTAAGGTGTTTCCATTAGGTTTGCATTCACTACTTTGAAGTAAAATTGAAAGGCATACTACTCTTGTTGTCAAAGCACTGTAGGCATTAAGAAAAGAAGTTTCTTGTCTTGATGCTCAGAGCCATGAAACATATTTGAAATAGTTCAGAATCATGTGGGAAGACAACTTAAGGTGTATCCATTAGTTTTGCAGTCATTACTTTGGTGTAAATTTGAAAGGGATACTACTCTTGTTGTCAAAGCACAGTATGCACTGAGAAAGACCTTTTTTGTCTTGATGATCAGAGGCATGAAACGAGCTGGAAATAGTTCAGAATCATGTGGGAAGTTAACCTAAGGTGCTTCCATTTGGTTTGCAGTAAGTACTTTGGTGTAAAATTGAAATATATACTACTTGTATTATCAAAGCATTGTATGCACTGAGAAAACAACTTTTTTGTCTTACACTGCAGTGGCATGAAACAACTTTAAGACACCTCAGAATCATGTGGGAAGTTAACCTAAGGTGTTTCAATTAGGTTTGCAGTAAGAACTTTGGTGTAAAATTGAAATGTATACTACTTGTGCTGTCAAAGCATTGTATGCACTGAGAAAACAGCTTTTTTGTCTTGCACTGCATTGGAATAAAGCAACTTTCAGACAGCTCAGTATCATGTGGGAAGTTAACCTAAGGTGTTTCCATTAGGTTTGCAGGAAGTACTTTGGTGTAAAATTGAAATATATACTAGTTGTGTTGTCAAAGCATTGTATGCACTGAGAAAACAACTTTTTTGTCTTACACTGCAGTGGCATGAAACAACTTTCAGACATCTCAGAATCATGTGGGAAGTTAACCTAAGGTGTTTCCATTAGGTTTGCTGTAAGTACTTTGGTGTAAAATTGAAATGTATACTACTTGTATTGTCAAAGCATTGTATGCACTGAGAAAACAACTTTTTTGTCTTACACTGCACAGGCATGAAACAACTTTCAGACATCTCAGAATCATGTGGGAAGTTAACCTAAGGTGTTTCCATTAGGTTTGCAGTAAGTACTTTGGTGTAAAATTGAAATGTATACCACTTGTATTGTCAAAGCATTGTATGCACTGAGAAAACAACTTTTTTGTCTTACACTGCAGTGGCATGAAACAACTTTCAGACATCTCAGAATCATGTGGGAAGTTCACCTAAGGTGTTTCCATTTGGTTTGCTGTAAGTACTTTGGTGTAAAATTGAAATGTATACTAGTTGTATTGTCAAAGCATTGTATGCACTGAGAAAACAACTTTTTTGTCTTACACTGCACAGGCATGAAACAACTTTCAGACATCTCAGAATCATGTGGGAAGTTAACCTAAGGTGTTTCCATTAGGTTTGCTGTAAGTATTTTGGTGTAAAATTGAAATGTATACTACTTGTATTGTCAAAGCATTGTATGCACATGGAAAACAACTTCTTTGTCTTACACTGCACAGGCATGAAACAACTTTCAGACATCTCAGAAACATGTGGGAAGTTAACCTAAGGTATTTCCATTAGGTTTGCAGTAAGTACTTTGGTGTAGAATTGAAATGTATACTACTTGTATTGTCAAAGCATTGTATGCACTGAGAAAACAACTTTTTTGTCTTACACTGCAGAGGCATGAAACAACTTTCGGACATCTCAGAATCATGTGGGAAGTTAACCTAAGGTGTTTCCATTAGGTTTGCTGTCAGTACTTTGGTGTAAATTTGAAATGTATACCACTTGTATTGTCAAAGCATTGTATGCACTAAGAAAACAACTTTTTTGTCTTACACTGCAGTGGCATGAAACAACTTTCAGACATCTCAGAATCATGTGGGAAGTTAACCAAAGGTGTTTCCATTAGGTTTGTAGTAAGTACTTTGGTGTAAAATTGAAATGTATACTGCTTGTACTGTCAAAGCATTGTATGCACTGAGAAAACAACCTTTTTTCTCTTACACTGCAGTGGCATGAAACAACTTTCAGACATCTCAGAATCATGTGGGAAGTTTACCTAAGGTGTTTCCAGTAGGGTTGCCGGAAGTACTTTGGTGTAAAATTGAAATGTATACTACTTGTATTGTCAAAGCATTGTATGCACTGAGAAAACAACTTTTTTGTCTTACACTGCACAGGCATGAAACAACTTTCAAACATCTCAGAATCATGTGGGAAGTTAACCTAAGGTGTTTCCATTAGGTTTCCAGTCAGCACTTTGGTGTAAAATTGAAATGTATACTAATTGTATTGCCAAAGCATTGTATGCACTGAGAAAACAACTTTTTTGTCTGACACTGCAGAGGGATGAAACAACTTTCAGACATCTCAGAATCATGTGGGAAGTTAACCTAAGGTGTTTCCATTAGGTTTGCAGTAAGTACTTTGGTGTAAAATTGAAATGTATACTAGTTGTATTGTCAAAGCATTGTATGCACTGAGAAAACAACTTTTTTGTCTTACACTGCACAGGCATGAAACAACTTTCAGACATCTCAGAATCATGTGGGAAGTTAACCTAATGTGTTTCCATTAGGTTTGCTGTAAGTACTTTGGTGTAAAATTGAAATGTATACTACTTGTACTGTCAAAGCAATTGTATGCAGTGAGAAAACAACTTTTTTGTCATACACTGCACTGGCATGAAACAACTTTCAGACATCTGAGAATCATGTGGGAAGTTAACCTAAGGTGTTTCCATTAGGTTTGCTGTAAGTACTTTGGTGTAAAATTGAAATGTATACTGCTTGTATTGTCAAAGCATTGTATGCACTGAGAAAACAACTTTTTTGTCTTACACTGCAGTGTCATGAAACAACTTTCAGACATCTCAGAATCATGTGGGAAGTTAACCTAAGGTGTTTCCATTAGGTTTGCTGTAAGTACTTTGGTGTAAAATTGAAATGTATACTACTTGTACTGTCAAAGCATTGTATGCACTGAGAAAACAACTTTTTTGTCTTACACTGCAGTAGCATGAAACAACTTTCAGACATCTCAGAATCATGTGGGAAGTTAACCTAAGGTGTTTCCATTAGGTTTGCAGTAAGTACTTTGGTGTAAAATTGAAATGTATACTGCTTGTATTGTCAAAGCATTGTATGCACTGAGAAAACAACTTTTTTGTCTTACACTGCAGTGGCATGAAACAACTTTCAGACATCTCAGAATCATGTGGGAAGTTAACCTAAGGTGTTTCCATTAGGTTTGCTGGAAGTACTTTGGTGTAAAATTGAAATGTATACTACTTGTATTGTCAAAACTTTGTATGCACTGAGAAAACAACTTTTTTGTCTTACACTGCACAGGCATGAAACAACTTTCAGACATCTCAGAATCATGTGGGAAGTTAACCTAAGGTGTTTCCATTAGGTTTCCAGTAAGTACTTTGGTGTAAAATTGAAATGTATACACTTGTATTGTCAAAGCATTGTATGCACTGAGAAAACAACTTTTTTGTCTTACACTGCACAGGCATGAAACAACTTTCAGACATCTCAGAATCATGTGGGAAGTTAACCTAAGGTGTTTCCATTAGGTTTGCAGTAAGTACTTTGGTGTAAAATTGAAATGTATACTACTTGTATTGTCAAAGCATTGTATGCACTGAGAAAACAACTTTTTTGTCTTACACTGCAGTGGCATGAAACAACTTTCAGACATCTCAGAATCATGTGGGAAGTTAACCTAAGGTGTTTCCATTAGGTTTGCTGTAAGTACTTTTGTGTAAAATTGAAATGTATACAAGTTGTGTTCTCAAAGCACTGTATGCACTGAGAAAACAACTTTTTTGTCTTACACTGCACAGGCATGAAACAACTTTCAGACATCTCAGAATCATGTGGGAAGTTAACCTAAGGTGTTTCCATTAGGTTTGCTGTAAGTACTTTGGTGTAAAATTGAAATGTATACTACTTGTATTGTCAAAGCATTGTATGCACATGGAAAACAACTTCTTTGTCTTACACTGCACAGGCATGAAACAACTTTCAGACATCTCAGAAACATGTGGGAAGTTAACCTAAGGTATTTCCATTAGGTTTGCAGTAAGTACTTTGGTGTAGAATTGAAATGTATACTACTTGTATTGTCAAAGCATGTATGCACTGAGAAAACAACTTTTTTGTCTTACACTGCAGTGGCATGAAACAACTTTCGGACATCTCAGAATCATGTGGGAAGTTAACCTAAGGTGTTTCCATTAGGTTTGCTGTCAGTACTTTGGTGTAAATTTGAAATGTATACCACTTGTATTGTCAAAGCATTGTATGCACTAAGAAAACAACTTTTTTGTCTTACACTGCAGTGGCATGAAACAACTTTCAGACATCGCAGAATCATATGGGAAGTTAACCAAAGGTGTTTCCATTAGGGTTGTAGTAAGTACTTTGGTGTAAAATTAAAATGTATACTGCTTGTACTGTCAAAGCATTGTATGCACTGAGAAAACAACCTTTCTGTCTTACACTGCAGTGGCATGAAACAACTTTCAGACATCTCAGAATAATGTGGGACGTTAACCTAATGTATTTCCACTCGGTTTGCTGGAAGTACTTTGGTTTAAAATTGAACTGTATACAACTTATATTGTCAAAGCATTCTGTGCACTGAGAAAACAACCTTTTTCTCTTACACTGCACAGGCATGAAACAACTTTCAAACATCTCAGAATCATGTGGGAAACTAACATAAGGTGTTTCCATTAGGTTTCCAGTCAGCACTTTGGTGTAAAATTGAAATGTATACTAATTGTATTGCCAAAGCATTGTATGCACTGAGAAAACAACTTTTTTGTCTTACACTGCAGTGGCATGAAACAACTTTCAGACATCTCAGAATCATGTGGGAAGTTAACCTAAGGTGTTTCCATTAGGTTTCCTGCAAGTACTTTGGTGTAAAATTGAAATGTATACAACTTGTGTTGTCAAAGCATTGTATGCAGTGAGAAAACAACTTTTTTGTCTTACACTGCACAGGCATGAAACAACTTTCAGACATCTCAGAATCATGTGGGAAGTTAACCTAATGTGTTTCTATTAGGTTTGCTGTAAGTACTTTGGTGTAAAATTGAAATGTATACTACTTGTACTGTGAAAGCATTGCATGCACTGAGAAAACAACTTTTTTGTCTTACACTGCACAGGCATGAAACAACTTTCAGACATCTCAGAATCATGTGGGAAGTTAACCTGAGGTGTTTCCATTAGGTTTGCAGTAAGTACTTTGGTGTAAAATTGAAATGTATACTGCTTGTATTGTCAAAGCATTGTATGCACTGAGAAAACAACTTTTTTGTCTTACACTGCAGTGGCATGAAACAACTTTCAGACATCTCAGAATCATGTGGGAAGTTAACCTAAGGTGTTTCCATTAGGTTTGCTGTAAGTACTTTGGTGTAAAATTGAAATGTATACAACTTGTACTGTCAAAGCATTGCATGCACTGAGAAAACAACTTTTTTGTCTTACACTGCAGTGGCATGAAACAACTTTCAGACATCTCAGAATCATGTGGGAAGTTAACCTAAGGTGTTTCCATTAGGTTTGCAGTAAGTACTTTGGTGTAAAATTGAAATGTATACTACTTGTATTGTCAAAGCATTGTATGCACTGAGAAAACAACTTTTTTGTCTTACTCTGCAGTGGCATGAAACAACTTTCAGACATCTCAGAATAATGTGGGACGTTAACCTAATGTATTTCAATTAGGTTTGCTGGAAGTACTTTGGTTTAAAATTGAAATGTATACAACTTGTATTGTCAAAACTTTGTATGCATTGAGAAAACAACTGTTTTCTAATACACTGCACAGGCATGAAACAACTTTCAGACATCTCAGAATCATGTGGGAAACTAAAGTAAGGTGTTTCCATTAGGTTTCCAGTAAGCACTTTGGTATAAAATTGAAATGTATACTAATTGTATTGCCAAAGCATTGTATGCACTGAGAAAACAACTTTTTTGTCTTACACTGCACAGGCATGAAACAACTTTCAGACATCTCAGAATCATGTGGGAAGTTAACCTAAGGTGTTTCCATTAGGTTTGCAGTAAGTACTTTGGTGTAAAATTGAAATGTATACTACTTGTATTGTCAAAGCATTGTATGCACTGAGAAAACAACTTTTTTGTCTTACACTGCACAGGCATGAAACAACTTTCAGACATCTCAGAATCATGTGGGAAGTTAACCTAACGTGTTTCCATTAGGTTTGCTGTAAGTACTTTGGGGTAAAATTGAAATGTATGCTACTTGTATTGTCAAAGCATTGTATGCACTGAGAAAACAACTTTTTTGTCTTACACAGCACAGGCAGGAAACAACTTTCAGACATCTCAGAATCATGTGGGAAGTTAAGCTAACGTGTTTCCATTACGTTTGCAGTAAGTACTTTGGTGTAAAATTGAAATGTATACAGCTTGTATTGTCATAGCATTGTATGCACTGAGAAAACAACTTTTTTGTCTTACACTGCAGTGGCATGAAACAACTTTCGGACATCTCAGAATCATGTGGGAAGTTAACATAAGTGTTTCCATTAGGTTTGCTGTAAGTACTTTGGGGTAAAATTGAAATGAATTCTACTTGTGTTGTCAAAGCATTGTATGCACTGAGAAAACAACTTTTTTTGTCTTACACAGCACAGGCATGAAACAACTTTCAGACATCTAAGAATCATGTGGGAAGTTAACCTAAGGTGTTTCCATTAGGTTTGCAGTAAGTACTTTGGTGTTAAATTGAAATGTATACTGCTTTTATTTCTTAGAATTGTATGCACTGAGAAAACAACTTTTTTGTCTGATACTGCAGTGGCATGAAACAACTTTCAGACATCTCAGAATCATGTGGGAAGTTAACCTAAGGTGTTTCCATTAGGTTTGCTGTAAGTACATTTGTGTAAAATTGAAATGTGTACAACTTGTGTTCTTAATGCATTGTATGCACTGAGAAAACAACTTTTTTGTCTTACACTGCACAGGCATGAAACAACTTTCAGACATTTCAGAATCATGTGGGAAGTTAACCTAAGGTATTTCCGTTAGGTTTGCTGTAAGTACTTTGGTGTAAAATTGGAATGTATACTGCTTGTTTTTCTTAGCATTGTATGCACTGAGAAAACAACTTTTTTGTCTTAAACTGCAGTGGCATGAAACAACTTTCAGACATCTCAGAATCATGTGGGACGTTAACTTAAGGTGTTTCCTTTAGGTTTGCAGTAAGTACTTTGGTGTAAAAATTGAAATATATACTACTTGTATTATCAAAACTCTGTATGCACTGAGAAAACAACTTTTTTGTCTTGATGAGCAGTAGCCTGAAACAAGTTTCAAACAGTTTAGAATCATGTGGGAAGTCAACTTAAGGTGTTTCCATTAGGTTTGCATTCACTACTTTGAAGTAAAATTGAAAGGCATACTACTCTTGTTGTCAAAGCACTGTAGGCATTAAGAAAAGAAGTTTCTTGTCTTGATGCTCAGAGCCATGAAACATATTTGAAATAGTTCAGAATCATGTGGGAAGACAACTTAAGGTGTATCCATTAGTTTTGCAGTCATTACTTTGGTGTAAATTTGAAAGGGATACTACTCTTGTTGTCAAAGCACAGTATGCACTGAGAAAGACCTTTTTTGTCTTGATGATCAGAGGCATGAAACGAGCTGGAAATAGTTCAGAATCATGCGGGAAGTTAACCTAAGGTGCTTCCATTCGGTTTGCAGTAAGTACTTTGGTGTAAAATTGAAATATATACTACTTGTATTATCAAAGCATTGTATGCACTGAGAAAACAACTTTTTTGTCTTACACTGCAGTGGCATGAAACAACTTTAAGACACCTCAGAATCATGTGGGAAGTTAACCTAAGGTGTTTCAATTAGGTTTGCAGTAAGAACTTTGGTGTAAAATTGAAATGTATACTACTTGTGCTGTCAAAGCATTGTATGCACTGAGAAAACAGCTTTTTTGTCTTGCACTGCATTGGAATAAAACAACTTTCAGACAGCTCAGTATCATGTGGGAAGTTAACCCGAGGTGTTTCCATTAGGTTTGCAGGAAGTACTTTGGTGTAAAATTGAAATGTATACTACTTGGATTGACAAAGCTTTGTATGCACTGAGAAAACAACTTTTTTGTGTAACACTGCACAGGCATGAAACAACTTTCAGACATCTCAGAATCATGTGGGAAGTTAACCTAACGTGATTCCATTAGGTTCGCTGTAAGTACTTTGGTGTAAAATTGAAATGTATACTACTTGTATTGTCAAAGCATTGTATGCACTGAGAAAACAACTTTTTTGTCTTACACTGCAGTGGCATGAAACAACTTTCAGACATCTCAGAATCATGTGGGAAGTTAACCTAAGGTGTTTCCATTAGGTTTGCAGTAAGTACTTTGGTGTAAAATTGAAAGATATACTAGTTGTGTTGTCAAAGCACTGTAGGCATTAAGAAAAGAAGTTTCTTGTCTTGATGCTCAGAGCCATGAAACATATTTGAAATAGTTCAGAATCATGTGGGAAGACAACTTAAGGTGTATCCATTTAATTTTGCAGTCATTACTTTGGTGTAAATTTGAAAGGGATACTACTCTTGTTGTCAAAGCACAGTATGCACTGAGAAAGACCTTTTTTGTCTTGATGATCAGAGGCATGAAACGAGCTGGAAATAGTTCAGAATCATGTGGGAAGTTAACCTAAGGTGTTTCCATTAGGTTCGCTGTAAGTACTTTGGTGTAAAATTGAAATATATACTACTTGTATTGTCAAAGCATTGTATGCACTGAGAAAACAACTTTTTTGTCTTACACTGCAGTGGCATGAAACAACTTTCAGACACCTCAGAATCATGTGGGAAGTTAACCTAAGGTGTTTCAATTAGGTTTGCAGTAAGAACTTTGGTGTAAAATTGAAATGTATACTACTTGTGCTGTCAAAGCATTGTATGCACTGAGAAAACAGCTTTTTTGTCTTGCACTGCATTGGCATAAAACAACTTTCAGACAGCTCAGTATCATGTGGGAAGTTAACCCGAGGTGTTTCCATTAGGTTTGCAGGAAGTACTTTGGTGTAAAATTGAAATGTATACTACTTGGATTGACAAAGCTTTGTATGCACTGAGAAAACAACTTTTTTGTGTAACACTGCACAGGCATGAAACAACTTTCAGACATCTCAGAATCATGTGGGAAGTTAACCTAAGGTGTTTCCATTAGGTTTGCTGTAAGTACTTTGGTGTAAAATTGAAATGTATACTACTTGTATTGTCAAAGCATTGTATGCACTGAGAAAACAACTTTTTTGTCTTACACTGCAGTGGCATGAAACAACTTTCAGACATCTCAGAATCATGTGGGAAGTTAACCTAAGGTGTTTCCATTAGGTTTGCAGTAAGTACTTTGGTGTAAAATTGAAATATATACTAGTTGTGTTGTCAAGCATTGTATGCAATGAGAAAACAACTTTTTTGTCTTACACTGCAGTGGCATGAAACAACTTTCAGACATCTCAGAATCATGTGGGAAGTTAACCTAAGGTGTTTCCATTAGGTTTGCTGTAAGTACTTTGGTGTAAAATTGAAATGTATACTACTTGTATTGTCAAAGCATTGTATGCACTGAGAAAACAACTTTTTTGTCTTACACTGCACAGGCATGAAACAACTTTCAGACATCTCAGAATCATGTGGGAAGTTAACCTAAGGTGTTTCCATTAGGTTTGCTGTAAGTACTTTGGTGTAAAATTGAAATGTATACCACTTGTATTGTCAAAGCATTGTATGCACTGAGAAAACAACTTTTTTGTCTTACACTGCAGTGGCATGAAACAACTTTCAGACATCTCAGAATCATGTGGGAAGTTAACCTAAGGTGTTTCCATTAGGTTTGCTGTAAGTACTTTGGTGTAAAATTGAAATGTATACTACTTGTGTTGTCAAAGCATTGTATGCACTGAGAAAACAACTTTTTTGTCTTACACTGCACAGGCATGAAACAACTTTCAGACATCTCAGAATCATGTGGGAAGTTAACCTAAGGTGTTTCCATTAGGTTTGCTGTAAGTACTTTGGTGTAAAATTGAAATGTATACTACTTGTATTGTCAAAGCATTGTATGCACATGAGAAAACAACTTTTTTGTCTTACACTGCACAGGCATGAAACAACTTTCAGACATCTCAGAATCATGTGGGAAGTTAACCTAAGGTGTTTCCATTAGGTTTGCAGTAAGTACTTTGGTGTAAAATTGAAATGTATACTACTTGTATTGTCAAAGCATTGTATGCACTGAGAAAACAACTTTTTTGTCTTACACTGCAGTGGCATGAAACAACTTTCAGACATCTCAGAATCATGTGGGAAGTTAACATATGTGTTTCCATTAGGTTTGCTGTAAGTACTTTGGTGTAAAATTGAAATGTATACTACTTGTTTTGTCAAAGCATTGTATGCACTGAGAAAACAACTTTTTTGTCTTACACTGCAGTGGCATGAAACAACTTTCAGACATCTCAGAATCATGTGGGAAGTTAACCTAAGGTGTTTCCATTAGGTTTGCAGTAAGTACTTTGGTGTAAAATTGAAATGTATACTGTTTGTATTGTCAAAGCATTGTATGCACTGAGAAAACAACTTTTTTGTCTGACACTGCAGTGGCATGAAACAACTTTCAGACATCTCAGAATCATGTGGGAAGTTAACCTAAGGTGTTTCCATTAGGTTTGCTGTAAGTACTTTGGTGTAAAATTGAAATGTATACTACTTGTACTGTCAAAGCATTGCATGCACTGAGAAAACAACTTTTTTGTCTTACACTGCAGTGGCATGAAACAACTTTCAGACATCTCAGAATCATGTGGGAAGTTAACCTAAGGTGTTTCCATTAGGTTTGCAGTAAGTACTTTGGTGTAAAATTGAAATGTATACTACTTGTATTGTCAAAGCATTGTATGCACTGAGAAAACAACTTTTTTGTCTTACACTGCAGTGGCATGAAACAACTTTCAGACATCTCAGAATAATGTGGGACGTTAAACTAATGTATTTCAATTAGGTTTGCTGGAAGTACTTTGGTTTAAAATTGAAATGTATACAACTTGTATTGTCAAAACTTTGTATGCATTGAGAAAACAACTGTTTTCTAATACACTGCACAGGCATGAAACAACTTTCAGACATCTCAGAATCATGTGGGAAACTAAAATAAGGTGTTTCCATTAGGTTTCCAGTAAGCACTTTGGTGTAAAATTGAAATGTATACTAATTGTATTGCCAAAGCATTGTATGCACTGAGAAAACAACTTTTTTGTCTTACACTGCACAGGCATGAAACAACTTTCAGACATCTCAGAATCATGTGGGAAGTTAACCTAATGTGTTTCCATTAGGTTTGCTGTAAGTACTTTGGGGTAAAATTGAAATGTATTCCACTTGTTTTGTCAAAGCATTGTATGCACTGAGAAAACAACTTTTTTTGTCTTACACTGCAGTGGCATGAAACAACTTTCAGACATCTCAGAATCATGTGGGAAGTTAACCTAAGGTGTTTCCATTAGGTTTGCAGTAAGTACTTTGGTGTAAAATTGAAATGTATACTACTTGTATTGTCAAAGCATTGTATGCACTGAGAAAACAACTTTTTTGTCTTACACTGCACAGGCATGAAACAACTTTCAGACATCTCAGAATCATGTGGGAAGTTAACCTAAGGTATTTCCATTAGGTTTGCTGTAAGTACTTTGGTGTAAAATTGGAATGTATACTGCTTGTTTTTCTTAGCATTGTATGCACTGAGAAAACAACTTTTTTGTCTTAAACTGCAGTGGCATGAAACAACTTTCAGACATCTCAGAATCATGTGGGACGTTAACTTAAGGTGTTTCCATTAGGTTTGCAGTAAGTACTTTGGTGTAAAATTGAAATATATACTACTTGTATTATCAAAACTCTGTATGCACTGAGAAAACAACTTTTTTGTCTTGATGAGCAGTAGCCTGAAACAAGTTTCAAACAGTTTAGAATCATGTGGGAAGTCAACTTAAGGTGTTTCCATTAGGTTTGCATTCACTACTTTGAAGTAAAATTGAAAGGCATACTACTCTTGTTGTCAAAGCACTGTAGGCATTAAGAAAAGAAGTTTCTTGTCTTGATGCTCAGAGCCATGAAACATATTTGAAACAGTTCAGAATCATGTGGGAAGACAACTTAAGGTGTATCCATTAGTTTTGCAGTCATTACTTTGGTGTAAATTTGAAAGGGATACTACTCTTGTTGTCAAAGCACAGTATGCACTGAGAAAGACCTTTTTTGTCTTGATGATCAGAGGCATGAAACGAGCTGGAAATAGTTCAGAATCATGTGGGAAGTTAACCTAAGGTGTTTCCATTCGGTTTGCAGTAAGTACTTTGGTGTAAAATTGAAATATATACTACTTGTATTATCAAAGCATTGTATGCACTGAGAAAACAACTTTTTTGTCTTACACTGCAGTGGCATGAAACAACTTTAAGACACCTCAGAATCATGTGGGAAGTTAACCTAAGGTGTTTCAATTAGGTTTGCAGTAAGAACTTTGGTGTAAAATTGAAATGTATACTACTTGTGCTGTCAAAGCATTGTATGCACTGAGAAAACAGCTTTTTTGTCTTGCACTGCATTGGCATAAAACAACTTTCAGACAGCTCAGTATCATGTGGGAAGTTAACCCGAGGTGTTTCCATTAGGTTTGCAGGAAGTACTTTGGTGTAAAATTGAAATGTATACTACTTGGATTGACAAAGCTTTGTATGCACTGAGAAAACAACTTTTTTGTGTAACACTGCACAGGCATGAAACAACTTTCAGACATCTCAGAATCATGTGGGAAGTTAACCTAACGTGATTCCATTAGGTTCGCTGTAAGTACTTTGGTGTAAAATTGAAATGTATACTACTTGTATTGTCAAAGCATTGTATGCACTGAGAAAACAACTTTTTTGTCTTACACTGCAGTGGCATGAAACAACTTTCAGACATCTCAGAATCATGTGGGAAGTTAACCTAAGGTGTTTCCATTAGGTTTGCAGTAAGTACTTTGGTGTAAAATTGAAATATATACTAGTTGTGTTGTCAAGCATTGTATGCAATGAGAAAACAACTTTTTTGTCTTACACTGCAGTGGCATGAAACAACTTTCAGACATCTCAGAATCATGTGGGAAGTTAACCTAAGGTGTTTCCATTAGGTTTGCTGTAAGTACTTTGGTGTAAAATTGAAATGTATACTACTTGTATTGTCAAAGCATTGTATGCACTGAGAAAACAACTTTTTTGTCTTACACAGCACAGGCATGAAACAACTTTCAGACATCTCAGAATCATGTGGGAAGTTAACCTAAGGTGTTTCCATTAGGTTTGCAGTAAGTACTTTGGTGTTAAATTGAAATGTATACTGCTTTTATTTCTTAGAATTGTATGCACTGAGAAAACAACTTTTTTGTCTGATACTGCAGTGGCATGAAACAACTTTCAGACATCTCAGAATCATGTGGGAAGTTAACCTAAGGTGTTTCCATTAGGTTTGCTGTAAGTACATTTGTGTAAAATTGAAATGTATACAACTTGTATTGTCAAAGCATTGTATGCACTGAGAAAACAACTTTTTTGTCTTACACTGCACAGGCATGAAACAACTTTCAGACATCTCAGAATCATGTGGGAAGTTAACCTAAGGTATTTCCATTAGGTTTGCTGTAAGTACTTTGGTGTAAAATTGAAATGTATACTACTTGTTTTGTCAAAGCATTGTATGCACTGAGAAAACAACTTTTTTGTCTTAAACTGCAGTGGCATGAAACAACTTTCAGACATCTCAGAATCATGTGGGACGTTAACTTAAGGTGTTTCCATTAGGTTTGCAGTAAGTACTTTGGTGTAAAATTGAAATATATACTACTTGTATTATCAAAACTCTGTATGCACTGAGAAAACAACTTTTTTGTCTTGATCAGCAGTAGCCTGAAACAAGTTTCAAACAGTTTAGAATCATGTGGGAAGTCAACTTAAGGTGTTTCCATTAGGTTTGCATTCACTACTTTGAAGTAAAATTGAAAGGCATACTACTCTTGTTGTCAAAGCACTGCAGGCATTAAGAAAAGAAGTTTCTTGTCTTGATGCTCAGAGCCATGAAACATATTTGAAATAGTTCAGAATCATGTGGGAAGACAACTTAAGGTGTATCCATTAGTTTTGCAGTCATTACTTTGGTGTAAATTTGAAAGGGATACTACTCTTGTTGTCAAAGCACAGTATGCAGTGAGAAAGACCTTTTTTGTCTTGATGATCAGAGGCATGAAACGAGCTGGAAATAGTTCAGAATCATGTGGGAAGTTAACCTAAGGTGTTTCCATTCGGTTTGCAGTAAGTACTTTGGTGTAAAATTGAAATATATACTACTTGTATTATCAAAGCATTGTATGCACTGAGAAAACAACTTTTTTGTCTTACACTGCAGTGGCATGAAACAACTTTCAGACACCTCAGAATCATGTGGGAAGTTAACCTAAGGTGTTTCCATTAGTTTTGCAATAAGTGCTTTGGTGTAAAATTGAAATGTATACTACTTGTGCTGTCAAAGCATTGCATGCACTGAGAAAACAACTTTTTTGTCTTACACTGCATTGGCATGAAACAGCTTTCAGACATCTCAGAATCATGTGGGAAGTTAACCTAAGGTGTTTCCATTAGGTTTGCAGTAAGTACTTTGGTGTAAAATTGAAATGTATACTACTTGTATTGACAAAGCATTGTATGCACTGAGAAAACAACTTTTTTGTCTTACACTGCACAGGCATGAAACAACTTTCAGACATCTCAGAATCATGTGGGAAGTTAACCTAACGTATTTCCATTAGGTTTGCTGTAAGTACTTTGGTGTAAAATTGAAATGTATACTACTTGTATTGTCAAAGCATTGTATGCACTGAGAAAACAACTTTTTTGTCTTACACTGCAGTGGCATGAAACAACTTTCAGACATCTCAGAATCATGTGGGAAGTTAACCTAAGGTGTTTCCATTAGGTTTGCAGTAAGTACTTTGGTGTAAAATTGAAATATATACTACTTGTATTATCAAAACTCTGTATGCACTGAGAAAACAACTTTTTTGTCTTGATGAGCAGTAGCTGAAACAAGTTTCAAACAGTTTAGAATCATGTGGGAAGTTAACCTAAGGTGTTTCCATTAGGTTTGCAGTAAGTACTTTGGTGTAAAATTGAAATATATACTAGTTGTGTTGTCAAGCATTGTATGCAATGAGAAAACAACTTTTTTGTCTTACACTGCAGTGGCATGAAACAACTTTCAGACATCTCAGAATCATGTGGGAAGTTAACCTAAGGTGTTTCCATTAGGTTTGCTGTAAGTATTTTGGTGTAAAATTGAAATGTATACTACTTGTATTGTCAAAGCATTGCATGCACATGGAAAACAACTTCTTTGTCTTACACTGCACAGGCATGAAACAACTTTCAGACATCTCAGAAACATGTGGGAAGTTAACCTAAGGTATTTCCATTAGGTTTGCAGTAAGTACTTTGTTGTAGAATTGAAATGTATACTACTTGTATTGTCAAAGCATGTATGCTCTGAGAAAACAACTTTTTTGTCTGGATGATCAGAGGGCTTAAGCATGTTTGAAATAGCTCAGAATCATGTGGGAAAACAACTTCAGGTGTTTGAATTAGGTTTGAAGTCATTACTTTGGTGTAAATTTGAAAGGCATACTACTTTTACTGTCAAAGCACTGTGTCCACTGAGAAAAATACTTTTTTGTCTTAATGAGCAAAGGCATGAAACAAGTTTGAAATAGTTCAGAATAATGTGGGAATTCAACTTAAGGTGTTTCCATTAGGTTTGCATGCAATACTTTGCTGTGAAACTGAAAGACATAATAGTTTTTTTTTTGTAAAAGCACTGTAGGCATTAAGAAAAGAAGTTTCTTGTCTTGATGCTCAGAGCCATGAAACATATTTGAAATAGTTCAGAATCATGTGGGAAGACAACTTAAGGTGTATCCATTAGTTTTGCAGTCATTACTTTGGTGTAAATTTGAAAGGGATACTACTCTTGTTGTCAAAGCACAGTATGCACTGAGAAAGACCTTTTTTGTCTTGATGATCAGAGGCATGAAACGAGCTGGAAATAGTTCAGAATCATGTGGGAAGTTAACCTAAGGTGTTTCCATTCGGTTTGCAGTAAGTACTTTGGTGTAAAATTGAAATATATACTACTTGTATTATCAAAGCATTGTATGCACTGAGAAAACAACTTTTTTGTCTTACACTGCAGTGGCATGAAACAACTTTCAGACACCTCAGAATCATGTGGGAAGTTAACCTAAGGTGTTTCAATTAGGTTTGCAGTAAGAACTTTGGTGTAAAATTGAAATGTATACTACTTGTGCTGTCAAAGCATTGTATGCACTGAGAAAACAGCTTTTTTGTCTTGCACTGCATTGGCATAAAACAACTTTCAGACAGCTCAGTATCATGTGGGAAGTTAACCCGAGGTGTTTCCATTAGGTTTGCAGGAAGTACTTTGGTGTAAAATTGAAATGTATACTACTTGGATTGACAAAGCTTTGTATGCACTGAGAAAACAACTTTTTTGTGTAACACTGCACAGGCATGAAAAAACTTTCAGACATCTCAGAATCATTTGGGAAGTTAACCTAACGTGATTCCATTAGGTTCGCTGTAAGTACTTTGGTGTAAAATTGAAATGTATACTACTTGTATTGTCAAAGCATTGTATGCACTGAGAAAACAACTTTTTTGTCTTACACTGCAGTGGCATGAAACAACTTTCAGACATCTCAGAATCATGTGGGAAGTTAACCTAAGGTGTTTCCATTAGGTTTGCAGTAAGTACTTTGGTGTAAAATTGAAATATATACTAGTTGTGTTGTCAAGCATTATATGCAATGAGAAAACAACTTTTTTGTCTTACACTGCACAGGCATGAAACAACTTTCAGACATCTCAGAATCATGTGGGAAGTTAACCTAAGGTGTTTCCATTAGGTTTGCAGTAAGTACTTTGGTGTAAAATTGAAATGTATACTGGTTGTATTGTCAAAGCATTGTATGCACTGAGAAAACAACATTTTTGTCTTACACTGCAGTGGCATGAAACAACTTTCAGACATCTCAGAATCATGTGGGAAGTTAACCTAAGGTGTTTCCATTAGGTTTGCTGTAAGTACTTTGGTGTAAAATTGAAATGTATACTAGTTGTATTGTCAAAGCATTGTATGCACTGAGAAAACAACTTTTTTGTCTTACACTGCAGTGGCATGAAACAACTTTCAGACATCTCAGAATCATGTGGGAAGTTAACCTAAGGTGTTTCCATTAGGTTTGCAGTAAGTACTTTGGTGTAAAATTGAAATGTATACTACTTGTACTGTCAAAGCATTGTATGCACTGAGAAAACAACTTTTTTGTCTTACACTGCAGTGGCATGAAACAACTTTCATACATCTCAGAATCATGTGGGAAGTTAACCTAAGGTGTTTCCATTAGTTTGCAATAAGTACTTTGGTGTAAAATTGAAATGTATACCACTTGTTTTGTCAAAGCATTGTATGCACTGAGAAAACAACTGTTTTATCTTACACTGCAGTGGCATGAAACAACTTTCAGACATCTCAGAATCATGTGGGAAGTTAACCTAAGGTGTTTCCATTAGTTTTGCTGAAAATACTTTGGGGTAAAATTGAAATGTATACCACTTGTATTGTCAAAGCATTGTATGCACTGAGAAAACAACTTTTTTGTCTTACACTGCAGTGGCATGAAACAACTTTCAGACATCTCAGAATCATGTGGGAAGTTAACCTAAGGTGTTTCCATTAGGTTTGCAGTAAGTACTTTGGTGTAAAATTGAAATGTATACTACTTGTATTGTCAAAGCATTGTATGCACTGAGAAAACAACTTTTTTGTCTTACACTGCAGTGGCATGAAACAACTTTCAGACATCTCAGAATCATGTGGGAAGTTAACCTAAGGTGTTTCCATTAGGTTTGCTGTAAGTACTTTGGTGTAAAATTGAAATGTATACTAGTTGTATTGTCAAAGCATTGTATGCACTGAGAAATCAACTTTTTTGTCTTACACTGCAGTGGCATGAAACCACTTTCAGACATCTCAGAATCATGTGGGAAGTTAACCTAAGGTGTTTCCATTAGGTTTGCAGTAAGTACTTTGGTGTAAAATTGAAATGTATACTACTTGTACTGTCAAAGCTTTGTATGCACTGAGAAAACAACTTTTTTGTCTTACACTGCAGTGGCATGAAACAACTTTCAGACATCTCAGAATCATGTGGGAAGTTAACCTAAGGTGTTTCCATTAGGTTTGCTGTAAGTACTTTGGTGTAAAATTGAAATGTATACCACTTGTATTGTCAAAGCATTGTATGCACTGAGAAAACAACTTTTTTGTCTTACACTGCAGTGGCATGAAACAACTTTCAGACATCTCAGAATCATGTGGGAAGTTAACCTAAGGTGTTTCCATTAGGTTTGCAGTAAGTACTTTGGTGTAAAATTGAAATGTATACTACTTGTATTGTCAAAGCATTGTATGCACTGAGAAAACAACTTTTTTGTCTTACACTGCAGTGGCATGAAACCACTTTCAGACATCTCAGAATCATGTGGGAAGTTAACCTAAGGTGTTTCCATTAGGTTTGCAGTAAGTACTTTGGTGTAAAATTGAAATGTATACTACTTGTACTGTCAAAGCATTGCATGCACTGAGAAAACAACTTTTTTGTCTTACACTGCAGTGGCATGAAACCACTTTCAGACATCTCAGAATCATGTGGGAAGTTAACCTAAGGTGTTTCCATTAGGTTTGCTGTAAGTACTTTGGTGTAAAATTGAAATGTATACTGCTTGTATTGTCAAAGCATTGTATGCACTGAGAAAACAACTTTTTTGTCTTACACTGCAGAGGCATGAAACAACTTTCAGACATCTCAGAATCATGTGGGAAGTTAACCTAAGGTGTTTCCATTAGGTTTGCTGTAAGTACTTTGGTGTAAAATTGAAATGTATACTACTTGTATTGTCAAAGCATTGTATGCACTGAGAAAACAACTTTTTTGTCTTACACTGCACAGGCATGAAACAACTTTCAGACATCTCAGAATCATGTGGGAAGTTAACCTAAGGTGTTTCCATTAGGTTTGCAGTAAGTACTTTGGTGTAAAATTGAAATGTATACTACTTGTATTGTCAAAGCATTGTATGCACTGAGAAAACAACTTTTTTGTCTTACACTGCAGAGGCATGGAACAACTTTCAGACATCTCAGAATCATGTGGGAAGTTAACCTAACGTGTTTCCATTAGGTTTGCTGTAAGTACTTTGGTGTAAAATTGAAATGTATACTACTTGTGTTGTCAAAGCATTGTATGCACTGAGAAAACAACTTTTTTGTCTTACACTGCACAGGCATGAAACAACTTTCAGACATCTCAGAATCATGTGGGAAGTTAACCTAAGGTGTTTCCATTAGGTTTGCAGTAAGTACTTTGGTGTAAAATTGAAATGTATACTACTTGTATTGTCAAAGCATTGTATGCACTGAGAAAACAACTTTTTTGTCTTACACAGCACAGGCATGAAACAACTTTCATACATCTCAGAATCATGTGGGAAGTTAACCTAACCTGTTTCCATTAGGTTTGCTGTAAGTAATTTGGGGTAAAATTGAAATGTATACTACTTGTGTTGTCAAAGCATTGTATGCACTGAGAAAGCAACTTTTTTGTCTTACACAGCACAGGCATGAAACAACTTTCAGACATCTCAGAATCATGTGGGAAGTTAACCTAAGATGTTTCCATTAGGTTTGCAGTAAGTACTTTGGTGTAAAATTGAAATGTATACCACTTTTATTGTCAAAGCATTGTATGCACTGAGAAAGCAACTTTTTTGTTTACACAGCACAGGCATGAAACAACTTTGAGACATCTCAGAATCATGTGGGAAGTTAACCTAAGATGTTTCCATTAGGTTTGCAGTAAGTACTTTGGTGTAAAATTAAAATGTATACCACTTGTATTGTCAAAGCATTGTATGCACTAAGAAAACAACTTTTTTGTCTTACACTGCAGTGGCATGAAACAACTTTCAGACATCGCAGAATCATATGGGAAGTTAACCAAAGGTGTTTCCATTAGGGTTGTAGTAAGTACTTTGGTGTAAAATTGAAATGTATACTACTTGTACTGTCAAAGCATTGTATGCACTGAGAAAACAACCTTTCTGTCTTACACTGCAGTGGCATGAAACAACTTTCAGAAATCGCAGAATCATATGGGAAGTTAACCAAAGGTGTTTCCATTAGGGTTGTAGTAAGTACTTTGGTGTAAAATTGAAATGTATACTGCTTGTGCTGTCATAGCATTGTATGCACTGAGAAAACAACTTTTTTCTCTTACACTGCACGGGCATGAAACAAATTTCAGACATCTCAGAATCATGTGGGAAGTTAACCTAAGGTGTTTCCATTAGGTTTGCAGTAAGTACTTTGGTGTAAAATTGAAATGTATACTACTTGTATTGTCATAACATTGTATGTACTGAGAAAACAACTTTTTTCCCTTACACTGCACAGGCATGAAACAACTTTCAGACATCTCAGAATCATGTGGGAAGTTAACCTAACGTGTTTCCATTATGTTTGCTGTAAATACTTTGGGGTAAAATTGAAATGTATACCACTTGTATTGTCAAAGCATTGTATGCACTGAGAAAACAACTTTTTTGTCTTACACTGCAGTGGCATGAAACCACTTTCAGACATCTCAGAATCATGTGGGAAGTTAACCTAAGGTGTTTCCATTAGGTTTGCTGTAAGTACTTTGGTGTAAAATTGAAATGTATACCACTTGTATTGTCAAAGCATTGTATGCACTGAGAAAACAACTTTTTTGTCTTACACTGCAGTGGCATGAAACAACTTTCAGACATCTCAGAATCATGTGGGAAGTTAACCTAAGGTGTTTCCATTAGGTTTTCAGTAAGTACTTTGGTGTAAAATTGAAATGTATACCACTTGTATTGTCAAAGCATTGCATGCACTGAGAAAACAACTTTTTTGTCTTACACTGCAGTGGCATGAAACCACTTTCAGACATCTCAGAATCATGTGGGAAGTTAACCTAAGGTGTTTCCATTAGGTTTACAGTAAGTACTTTGGTGTAAAATTGAAATGTATACTACTTGTACTGTCAAAGCATTGTATGCACTGAGAAAACAACTTTTTTGTCTTACACTGCAGTGGCATGAAACCACTTTCAGACATCTCAGAATCATGTGGGAAGTTAACCTAAGGTGTTTCCATTAGGTTTGCTGTAAGTACTTTGGTGTAAAATTGAAATGTATACCACTTGTATTGTCAAAGCATTGCATGCACTGAGAAAACAACTTTTTTGTCTTACACTGCAGTGGCATGAAACCACTTTCAGACATCTCAGAATCATGTGGGAAGTTAACCTAAGGTGTTTCCATTTGGTTTACTGTAAGTACTTTGGTGTAAAATTGAAATGTATACTACTTGTATTGTCATAGCATTGTATGCACTGAGAAAACAACTTTTTTGTCTTACACTGCAGAGGCATGAAACAACTTTCAGACATCTCAGAATCATGTGGGAAGTTAACCTAAGGTGTTTCCATTAGGTTTGCAGTAAGTACTTTGGTGTAAAATTGAAATGTATACTACTTGTATTGTCAAAGCATTGTATGCACTGAGAAAGCAACTTTTTTGTCTTACACAGCACAGGCATGAAACAACTTTCAGACATCTCAGAATCATGTGGGAAGTTAACCTAAGATGTTTCCATTAGGTTTGCAGTAAGTACTTTGGTGTAAAATTGAAATGTATACCACTTGTATTGTCAAAGGTTTGTATGCACAGAGAAAACAACTTTTTTGTCTTACACTGCAGTGGCATGAAACCACTTTCAGACATCTCAGAATCATGTGGGAAGTTAACCTAAGGTGTTTCCATTAGGTTTGCAGTAAGTACTTTGGTGTAAAATTGAAATGTATACTACTTGTACTGTCAAAGCATTGCATGCACTGAGAAAACAACTTTTTTGTCTTACACTGCAGTGGCATGAAACCACTTTCAGACATCTCAGAATCATGTGGGAAGTTAACCTAAGGTGTTTCCATTTGGTTTGCTGTAAGTACTTTGGTGTAAAATTGAAATGTATACTGCTTGTATTGTCATAGCATTGTATGCACTGAGAAAACAACTTTTTTCTCTTACACTGCAGAGGCATGAAACAACTTTCAGACATCTCAGAATTATGTGGGAAGTTAACCTAACGTGTTTCCATTAGGTTTGCTGTAAGTACTTTGGTGTAAAATTGAAATGTATACTACTTGTATTGTCAAAGCATTGTATGCACTGAGAAAACAACTTTTTTGTCTTACACTGCACAGGCATGAAACAACTTTCAGACATCTCAGAGTCATGTGTGAAGTTAACCTAATGTGTTTCCATTAGGTTTGCAGTAAGTACTTTGGTGTAAAATTGAAATGTATACTACTTGTATTGTCATAGCATTGTATGCACTGAGAAAACAACTTTTTTCTCTTACACTGCAGAGGCATGAAACAACTTTCAGACATCTCAGAATTATGTGGGAAGTTAACCTAACGTGTTTCCATTAGGTTTGCTGTAAGTACTTTGGGGTAAAATTGAAATGTATACTACTTGTGATGTCAAAGCATTGTATGCACTGAGAAAACAACTTTTTTGTCTGACACAGCACAGGCATGAAACAACTTTCAGACATCTCAGAATCATGTGGGAAGTTAACCTAAGGTGTTTCCATTAGGTTTGCAGTAAGTACTTTGGTGTAAAATTGAAATGTATACTACTTGTATTGTCATAGCATTGTATGCACTGAGAAAACAACTTTTTTCTCTTACACTGCACAGGCATGAAACAACTTTCATACATCTCAGAATCTTGTGGGAAGTTAATCTAACCTGTTTCCATTAGGTTTGCTGTAAGTAATTTGGGGTAAAATTGAAATGTATACTACTTGTGTTGTCAAAGCATTGTATGCACTGAGAAAGCAACTTTTTTGTCTTACACAGCACAGGCATGAAACAACTTTCAGACATCTCAGAATCATGTGGGAAGTTAACCTAAGATGTTTCCATCAGGTTTGCAGTAAGTACTTTGGTGTAAAATTGAAATGTATACCACTTTTATTGTCAAAGCATTGTATGCACTGAGAAAGCAACTTTTTTGTTTACACAGCACAGGCATTGAACAACTTTGAGACATCTCAGAATCATGTGGGAAGTTAATCTAAGATGTTTCCATTAGGTTTGCAGTAAGTACTTTGGTGTAAAATTAAAATGTATACCACTTGTATTGTCAAAGCATTGTATGCACTAAGAAAACAACTTTTTTCTCTTACACTGCAGTGGCATGAAACAACTTACAGACATCGCAGAATCATATGGGCAGTTAAACAAAGGTGTTTCCATTAGGGTTGTAGTAAGTACTTTGGTGTAAAATTGAAATGTATACTGCTTCTACTGTCAAAGCATTGTATGCACTGAGAAAACAACCTTTCTGTCTTACACTGCAGTGGCATGAAACAACTTTCAGACATCGCAGAATCATATGGGAAGTTAACCAAAGGTGTTTCCATTAGGGTTGTAGTAAGTACTTTGGTGTAAAATTGAAATGTATACTGCTTGTACTGTCATAGCATTGTATGCACTGAGAAAACAACTTTTTTCTCTTACACAGCACAGGCATGAAAAAACTTTCAGACATCTCAGAATCATGTGGGAAGTTAACCTAACGTGTTTCCATTAGGTTTGCAGTGAGTACTTTGGTGTAAAATTTAAATGTATACTGCTTGTATTGTAATAGCATTGTATGTACTGAGAAAACAACTTTTTTCCCTTACACTGCACAGGCATGGAACAACTTTCAGACATCTCAGAATCATGTGGGAAGTTAACCTAACGTGTTGCCATTATGTTTGCTGTAAATACTTTGGGGTAAAATTGAAATGTATACCACTTGTACTGTCAAAGCATTGCATGCACTGAGAAAACAACTTTTTTGTTTTACACTGCAGTGGCATGAAACCACTTTCAGACATCGCAGAATCATCTGGGAAGTTAACCTAAGGTGTTTCCATTTGTTTTGCTGTAAGTACTTTGGTGTAAAATTGAAATGTATACCACTTGTATTATCAAAGGTTTGTATGCACAGAGAAAACAACTTTTTTGTCTTACACTGCAGTGGCATGAAACCACTTTCAGACATCTCAGAATCATGTGGGAAGTTAACCTCAGGTGTTTCCATTAGGTTTTCAGTAAGTACTTTGGTGTAAAATTGAAATGTATACTACTTGTACTGTCAAAGCATTGCATGCACTGAGTAAACAACTTTTTTGTCTTACCCTGCAGTGGCATGAAACCACTTTCAGACATCTCAGAATCATGTGGGAAGTTAACCTAAGGTGTTTCCATTTGGTTTGCTGTAAGTACTTTGGTGTAAAATTGAAATGTATACCACTTGTATTGTCAATGCATTGCATGCACTGAGAAAACAACTTTTTTGTCTTACACTGCAGTGGCATGAAACCACTTTCAGACATCTCAGAATCATGTGGGAAGTTAACCTAATGTGTTTCCATTAGGTTTTCAGTAAGTACTTTGGTGTAAAATTGAAATGTATACTACTTGTACTGTCAAAGCATTGCATGCACTGAGAAAACAACTTTTTTGTTTTACACTGCAGTGGCATGAAACCACTTTCAGACATCTCAGAATCATGTGGGAAGTTAACCTAAGGTGTTTCCATTTGTTTTGCTGTAAGTACTTTGGTGTAAAATTGAAATGTATACCACTTGTATTGTCAAAGGTTTGTATGCACTGAGAAAACAACTTTTTTGTCTTACACTGCAGTGGCATGAAACGACTTTCAGACATCTCAGAATCATGTGGGAAGTTAACCTAAGGTGTTTCCATTAGGTTTTCAGTAAGTACTTTGGTGTAAAATTGAAATGTATACTACTTGTACTGTCAAAGCATTGCATGCACTGAGTAAACAACTTTTTTGTCTTACACTGCACTGGCATGAAACCACTTTCAGACATCTCAGAATCATTTGGGAAGTTAACCTAAGGTGTTTCCATTTGGTTTGCTGTAAGTACTTTGGTGTAAAATTGAAATGTATACCACTTGTATTGTCAAAGCTTTGTATGCACTGAGAAAACAACTTTTTTGTCTTACACTGCAGTGGCATGAAACCACTTTCAGACATCTCAGAATCATGTGGGAAGTTCACCTAAGGTGTTTCCATTCGGTTTACAGTAAGTTCTTTGGTGTAAAATTGAAATGTATACTACTTGTACTGTCAAAGCATTGCATGCACTGAGAAAACAACTTTTTTGTCTTACACTGCAGTGGCATGAAACCACTTTCAGACATCTCAGAATCATGTGGGAAGTTAACCTAAGGTGTTTCCATTTGGTTTGCTGTAAGTACTTTGGTGTAAAATTGAAATGTATACCACTTGTATTGTCAATGCATTGCATGCACTGTGAAAACAACTTTTTTGTCTTACACTGCAGTGGCATGAAACCACTTTCAGACATCTCAGAATCATGTGGGAAGTTAACCTAAGGTGTTTCCATTTGGTTTGCTGTAAGTACTTTGGTGTAAAATTGAAATGTATACTACTTGTATTGTCATAGCATTGTATGCACTGAGAAAACAACTTTTTTCTCTTACACTGCAGAGGCATGAAACAACTTTCAGACATCTCAGAATCATGTGGGAAGTTAACCTAAGGTGTTTCCATTCGGTTTGCAGTAAGTACTTTGGTGTAAAATTGAAATGTATACTACTTGTATTGTCATAGCATTGTATGCACTGAGAAAGCAACTTTTTTGTCTTACACAGCTCAGGCATGAAACAACTTTCGGACATCTCAGAATCATGTGGGAAGTTAACCTAAGATGTTTCCATTAGGTTTGCAGTAAGTACTTTGGTGTAAAATTGAAATGTATACCACTTGTATTGTCAAAGGTTTGTATGCACTGAGAAAACAACTTTTTTGTCTTACACTGCAGTGGCATGAAACGACTTTCAGACATCTCAGAATCATGTGGGAAGTTAACCTAAGGTGTTTCCATTAGGTTTTCAGTAAGTACTTTGGTGTAAAATTGAAATGTATACTACTTGTACTGTCAAAGCATTGCATGCACTGAGAAAACAACTTTTTTGTCTTACACTGCAGTGGCATGAAACCACTTTCAGACATCTCAGAATCATGTGGGAAGTTAACCTAAGGTGTTTCCATTTGGTTTGCTGTAAGTACTTCGGTGTAAAATTGAAATGTATACCACTTGTATTGTCAAAGCATTGCATGCACTGAGAAAACAACTTTTTTGTCTTACACTGCAGTGGCATGAAACCACTTTCAGACATCTCAGAATCATGTGGGAAGTTAACCTAAGGTGTTTCCATTAGGTTTACAGTAAGTACTTTGGTGTAAAATTGAAATGTATACTACTTGTACTGTCAAAGCATTGCATGCACTGAGTAAACAACTTTTTTGTCTTACACTGCAGTGGCATGAAACCACTTTCTGACATCTCAGAATCATGTGGGAAGTTCACCTAAGGTGTTTCCATTAGGTTTACAGTAAGTTCTTTGTTGTAAAATTGAAATGTATACTACTTGTACTGTCAAAGCATTGCATGCACTGAGTAAACAACTTTTTTGTCTTACCCTGCAGTGGCATGAAACCACTTTCAGACATCTCAGAATCATGTGGGAAGTTAACCTAAGGTGTTTCCATTTGGTTTGCTGTAAGTACTTTGGTGTAAAATTGAAATGTATACCACTTGTATTGTCAAAGGTTTGTATGCACAGAGAAAACAACTTTTTTGTCTTACACTGCAGTGGCATGAAACGACTTTCAGACATCTCAGAATCATGTGGGAAGTTAACCTAAGGTGTTTCCATTAGGTTTTCAGTAAGTACTTTGGTGTAAAATTGAAATGTATACTACTTGTACTGTCAAAGCATTGCATGCACTGAGAAAACAACTTTTTTGTCTTACACTGCACTGGCATGAAACCACTTTCAGACATCTCAGAATCATGTGGGAAGTTAACCTAAGGTGTTTCCATTTGGTTTGCTGTAAGTACTTTGGTGTAAAATTGAAATGTATACCACTTGTATTGTCAAAGCATTGTATGCACTGAGAAAACAACTTTTTTGTCTTACACTGCAGTGGCATGAAACCACTTTCTGACATCTCAGAATCATGTGGGAAGTTAACCTAAGGTGTTTCCATTCGGTTTACAGTAAGTTCTTTGGTGTAAAATTGAAATGTATACTACTTGTACTGTCAAAGCATTGCATGCACTGAGTAAACAACTTTTTTGTCTTACCCTGCAGTGGCACGAAACCACTTTCAGACATCTCAGAATCATGTGGGAAGTTAACCTAAGGTGTTTCCATTTGGTTTGCTGTAAGTACTTTGGTGTAAAATTGAAATGTATACCACTTGTATTGTCAATGCATTGCATGCACTGTGAAAACAACTTTTTTGTCTTACACTGCAGTGGCATGAAACCACTTTCAGACATCTCAGAATCATGTGGGAAGTTCACCTAAGGTGTTTCCATTTGGTTTACTGTAAGTACTTTGGTGTAAAATTGAAATGTATACTACTTGTATTGTCATAGCATTGTATGCACTGAGAAAACAACTTTTTTCTCTTACACTGCAGAGGCATGAAACAACTTTCAGACATCTCAGAATTATGTGTGAAGTTAACCTAAGGTGTTTCCATTCGGTTTGCAGTAAGTACTTTGGTGTAAAATTGAAATGTATACTACTTGTATTGTCATAGCATTGTATGCACTGAGAAAGCAACTTTTTTGTCTTACACAGCTCAGGCATGAAACAACTTTCGGACATCTCAGAATCATGTGGGAAGTTAACCTAAGATGTTTCCATTAGGTTTGCAGCAAGTACTTTGGTGTAAAATTGAAATGTATACCACTTGTATTGTCAAAGGTTTGTATGCACTGAGAAAACAACTTTTTTGTCTTACACTGCAGTGGCATGAAACGACTTTCAGACATCTCAGAATCATGTGGGAAGTTAACCTAAGGTGTTTCCATTAGGTTTTCAGTAAGTACTTTGGTGTAAAATTGAAATGTATACTACTTGTACTGTCAAAGCATTGCATGCACTGAGAAAACAACTTTTTTGTCTTACACTGCAGTGGCATGAAACCACTTTCAGACATCTCAGAATCATGTGGGAAGTTAACCTAAGGTGTTTCCATTTGGTTTGCTGTAAGTACTTTGGTGTAAAATTGAAATGTATACCACTTGTATTGTCAAAGCATTGCATGCACTGAGAAAACAACTTTTTTGTCTTACACTGCAGTGGCATGAAACCACTTTCAGACATCTCAGAATCATGTGGGAAGTTCACCTAAGGTGTTTCCATTAGGTTTGCAGTAAGTTCTTTGGTGTAAAATTGAAATGTATACTACTTGTACTATCAAAGCATTGCATGCAAAGAGTAAACAACTTTTTTGTCTTACACTGCAGTGGCATGAAACCACTTTCAGACATCTCAGAATCATGTGGGAAGTTAACCTAAGGTGTTTCCATTAGGTTTGCAGTAAGTACTTTGTTGTAAAATTGAAATGTATACTACTTGTACTGTCAAAGCATTGCATGCAAAGAGTAAACAACTTTTTTGTCTTACACTGCAGTGGCATGAAACCACTTTCAGACATCTCAGAATCATGTGGGAAGTTAACCTAAGGTGTTTCCATTTGGTTTGCTGTAAGTACTTTGGTGTAAAATTGAAATGTATACCACTTGTATTGTCAAAGCATTGCATGCACTGAGAAAACAACTTTTTTGTCTTACACTGCAGTGGCATGAAACCACTTTCAGACATCTCAGAATCATGTGGGAAGTTAACCTAAGGTGTTTCCATTTGGTTTACTGTAAGTACTTTGGTGTAAAATTGAAATGTATACTACTTGTATTGTCATAGCATTGTATGCACTGAGAAAACAACTTTTTTGTCTTACACTGCAGTGGCATGAAACCACTTTCAGACATCTCAGAATCATGTGTGAAGTTCACCCATGGTGTTTCCATTTGGTTTGCTGTAAGTACTTTGGTGTAAAATTGAAATGTATACTACTTGTATTGTCATAGCATTGTATGCACTGAGAAATCAACTTTTTTCTCTTACACTGCAGAGGCATGAAACAACTTTCAGACAACTCAGAATTATGTTTGAAGTTAACCTAAGGTGTTTCCATTAGGTTTGCAGTAAGTACTTTGGTGTAAAATTGAAATGTATACTACTTGTATTGTCATAGCATTGTATGCACTGAGAAAGCAACTTTTTTGTCTTACACAGCTCAGGCATGAAACAACTTTCGGACATCTCAGAATCATGTGGGAAGTTAACCTAAGATGTTTCCATTAGGTTTGCAGTAAGTACTTTGGTGTAAAATTGAAATGTATACCACTTGTATTGTCAAAGCATTGTATGCACTAAGAAAACAACTTTTTTGTCTTACACTGCAGTGGCATGAAACAACTTTCAGACATCGCAGAATCATATGGGAAGTTAACCAAAGGTGTTTCCATTAGGGTTGTAGTAAGTACTTTGGTGTAAAATTGAAATGTATACTACTTGTACTGTCAAAGCATTCCATGCACTGAGAAAACAACTTTTTTGTCTTATACTGCAGTGGCATGAAACCACTTTCAGACATCTCAGAATCATGTGGGAAGTTAACCTAAGGTGTTTCCATTAGGTTTGCAGTAAGTACTTTGGTGTCAAATTGAAATGTATACTACTTGTACTGTCAAAGCATTGCATGCACTGAGAAAACAACTTTTTTGTCTTACACTGCAGTGGCATGAAACCACTTTCATACATCTCAGAATCATGTGGGAAGTTAATCTAAGGTGTTTCCATTAGGTTTGCAGTAAGTACTTTGGTGTAAAATTGAAATGTATACCACTTGTTCTGTCAAAGCATTGCATGCACGGAGAAAACAACTTTTTTGTCTTACACTGCAGTGGCATGAAACGACTTTCAGACATCTCAGAATCATGTGGGAAGTTAACCTAAGGTGTTTCCATTAGGTTTTCAGTAAGTACTTTGGTGTAAAATTGAAATGTATACTACTTGTACTGTCAAAGCATTGCATGCACTGAGAAAAAAACTTTTTTGTTTTCCACTGCAGTGGCATTCAACCACTTTCAGACATCGCAGAATCATCTGGGAAGTTAACCTAAGGTGTTTCCATTTGTTTTGCTGTAAGTACTTTGGTGTAAAACTGAAATGTATACCACTTGTATTGTCAAAGGTTTGTATGCACTGAGAAAACAACTTTTTTGTCTTACACTGCAGTGGCATGAAACGACTTTCAGACATCTCAGAATCATGTGGGAAGTTAACCTAAGGTGTTTCCATTAGGTTTTCACTAAGTACTTTGGTGTAAAATTGAAATGTATACTACTTGTACTGTCAAAGCATTGCATGCACTGAGTAAACAACTTTTTTGTCTTACCCTGCAGTGGCACGAAACCACTTTCAGACATCTCAGAATCATTTGGGAAGTTAACCTAAGGTGTTTCCATTTGGTTTGCTGTAAGTACTTCGGTGTAAAATTGAAATGTATACCACTTGTATTGTCAAAGCATTGCATGCACTGAGAAAACAACTTTTTTGTCTTACACTGCAGTGGCATGAAACCACTTTCTGACATCTCAGAATCATGTGGGAAGTTCACCTAAGGTGTTTCCATTAGGTTTACAGTAAGTTCTTTGGTGTAAAATTGAAATGTATACTACTTGTACTGTCAAAGCTTTGTATGCACTGAGAAAACAACTTTTTTGTCTTCCACTGCAGTGGCATGAAACCACTTTCAGACATCTCAGAGTCATGTGGGAA